>NC_089722.1:39518059-39832605 GCF_035083965.1 Branchiostoma lanceolatum
GTACTAGTTTTAAGATTTAACGTTACCAAGGTATGACATTCTGGGTACACCACTTAGTTAAGGACATACATAACAAAAGTAATGCAAGGTAAGTTTACCTGTTTGGCACCGAAGACCAACAGATCAGAGTCTTCCGATATGACGTATTGCACTGCACCGTTCATGCTCAGGAAAGCCAGCTGTGCATCGGCCTTATAGGGTGCAACCACATAATATACCTCTCTCTCCTTCAACGCCTGAAAAAAGACTACTTTTACTATAGTACGCACATAGTAAACTTGATAGTAGGTAAATCCTTATTTTCTATTTAATGACTATTCTGAGATCACATAGTTACTACATTTATGTTCAGCAAAGCTATAAAGTCTTCTTTTCCTTTGAATGTCTAAAAAAATGACATTTGCAACAAGTTGACTGAAGAAACATGACCATTTCATACACATTAAGAAATAAATACTGACCTCAATAACTCTGTCAACCATTGCAGTGGTGATTTCAACTGCTGCGGTATAGCTGGTCCTGGCTTTCAGTGGATCGGTTGAAGTCTGGGCGTCTAGTTTGGCCAAAGTCCTTTTCCTGGAAGGAACACGTAAAATCATCAGTAAAAATTATTACATCAATACACATTGCTTGTGATAAGGACTCAAAAAGGAGACGTAAGGTTCTGTTCGCCTACACCTCTGGGAGCAGCAACCAAATATAGCCATTTAAATATTGCTATTCGAGAAAAAAAAACATCCAAGGTATTGATTACTTGTGCAAGTGCCATTATTTCATTACAGATAAAAGGTAACTTTCAATATCAAGGGATGACATGTGACACATTTTACAATATCAATAGACTCCATACACACCGTTTCCTCTCTGCAGCTACTGCAGCCTTGGCTGACAGAGTTCTCGGGCCATCAAAAACTACCACAGGTGTTACATCGTTTCGCAGCAGGTCAATGCATGTCATGAAGTAGTTGAGATAGCTGAAAATAAAAACATATTTAGATAGGTTTACTAACAATGTTTTCTTATATCAAGCAGAGCAGAAAATCAACATTAATGTTATAAAATATCATATAATTTTGTTGATATATCTATGTCTCATGTATTTACCTGTCGGTCGGTAGCCCAAGAACCAGTTCTTTGGCACATGCAAATGCACCCTTGTGCAGCCAACCTGAGGCGTCAATTCCTACAGCCGTGCCTGCCATGTGCTTTATGTTGATCTGCTGTGTCGATGGAGCAAGCACTGGCAAAAGCGATTGAATCCCCATTCTGTGGATCATATTGACATGGAAAATCATTACATGTATTGTATTTGTCAACAATGCACATGAAATGTCAGGATAGTGATGAAATGAATATGTAGAAACCAGCGGTTCTTTGTACTTATGAAATGCAATGAATATGTATACACATAATGAGCCGGCGGTTCTCTGTAAATTTTATTTGAATGTACAACGCTATGCATAATAAGTATAAGTAAGCACCACGCTATGCATATGTTTACAAACCTGGGCAAAACACACGCTAGCACGGACAAGTAATTTTCTCCGTCTGAAAAATATTCCTTACAAATCAATACACGATAAACAGAATAAGAAAGACAAATATATTTGTGTGGCTTCCTGGGTTCGTATCGATATTTTAGACTACAAAAATCGTGTCCAAACTTGCGCATGGTTGCGTCGGGCGCTCGCCCCCCCTCCCCATTCGCTCACTGACTACGCAGCAAAACAGCTAAAGTTTGTAAATTTTAACAATTCATATGAACGAAAATTGAACCACATATCACATCATTGATCGTCTCAAGTTGTTAGAACGTAGAGTTCCTCGATAGCTATTAGCTCGGCACGCAATTTGCGTAGTTTTGCAATCTTCCGGACGATATTCTAGTCAACTCGCCCCCCAACTATTTACTAACAACTCGCCAAAAGTTAGGGCTTATCAGATGCCGAACGGAGAAGAGAATATTAAGATTAGAGTCCAGAAGCTTTCTTAGCATGTAAAGTAATATTTAGAAGTAGAATTTATGCATATAAAACCAAGTTTTATAAGCCCAACATTGGAGCGAGTTGACCTGTTACCACTATATTTTGTGACGGCTGCATTACGATTTATATTCCATAAAGCATTACGATTAAACATGCACCTCTAAAATTATTAAAAAGTGACAAAGTCAACACAAACCTGGTGTATCTTGGGGCCACGTAGCTAATCAGGAAACGCGTACAAGACGGGGAAAACAAGGATGAAAATAGCGATCACTGAGCGGCAGCCATTTTGAAAGTGTCACAGGAGCTCTGCAATGTTTAAAGTCATGAAAATTGCGTTAGACATTTTTTTTTTCTCTCCATGTAAACTCTCTATCCCCAGGCGAAGTGGAGAAGTCGCCCGTCAAAGACAAACCGTAGCTGTCTCTCGTCAGGCGGGAAAAGTGGCCAGCTACCATCGTCAGGCACCGTACGTTTGCAGGACAAAATTGTCAAAATTCATAATATCGTATGTAAGAGGAAACAGCTCAAGCTAGGACCTATTTTCCTTTAGTTATCCCGTTTCCTCCTCCCCTCGCACCCCGTCGAAGGCGACGTTCCTACAAACCCTATGCGAACCTCGCAGCGCCCATGCCACGGCATATCCTCCCCAGACACGCTGTACACATGTGCCGCCAGAAAGTAGTACGTAGCGTCTAGTAATATTGCGCCTTTGTCGTCTAATCTAACCGGCCTAAATTCAAGACTGTGACTTATTCCTTCAGTAGGTTCCAGTATAATATTCGTTCTCTACGGTTTAGTTGTTTGTATTCCATGAACACAGACGAACTAGTCCTGTGGCGGATGGATATGTGCAGTGTCTGCCCTAACACGATCTCGAAGCTTCATTCAAGCGGCGTGGTGGCGAGAGGTGGGTGGCCTACAAAGAGGCTGTTCAGTTCAGTTCAGGTCGTCCTCATACGAGGTGCCATGCATTTCTATCAAGCATGGCGGCTAGCAGGTTGTAGTCCTTTAACCCAACCTCCTCCTCCAAGACTTTCTTAAGTGTCAGGTTCGGTCGTCCCCTTTTTCTCTTTGCATCAGGTTCCCAGAGGAGAACTTTGGCAGCCATCTCCTCATGACGTGCTACATGGCCAGCAAGGGCCAGTCTTCTTTTCTGAATTGTTCTAGAGATCGGGGGAAGTCCATTGTACAGTTTTTTGTTTCCTATGCGACTCTGCCAGGGTACATTCAGAGCATAACGAAGCAGACGGGTGTAGTTACCATCCAGTTTCTTGGACAGAGACTTAGTTAGTGTCCATGAGTCTGAACCGTAAATCAAAATAGCCTCTACACATGCTTTAAATACTTTCCGCTTTGTGGTGTTTTGAATGGGGGCTTTCCATACCTTTGATGTTGAAGAGGCTGTCTTGCCTTTTATTTTAAGTTGTTGCTTCTGAGATTGTTACTCGTAGATTTCTACACGTAGAATGTCTCCCTAAGATGCTCATATGTAGATGTTGACAAAGTGTCGTGAATGAATATGATCGAATATGTGTTGTTTGGCAGTTTAGTTGGCCACGCTGTGTCATGTAAATCGGGATGTCTAAACACGTCAACAACAGCCAACTTGTCCGAACATTCTCGGATCTCTCTCTCTTGGCTGTCCATCGCTATTATCCAAACCCTCATGTTTTTGTCACAAGTTAAGAATTGTAGCAGCCGCTAGGTAATTTCCTGGAGATACACGCCTGTTTTAGCTGTTAATATAGCAAATATAATGTGAGTTTGGCCGCGGCTGAGATGGATTATCTTGTTTACTGTCAATGTTGCCAGACCAGAGCTGTGTAAATTCTCGAACTGTTAACAACATAACACATAATGTATCAATGGTGTTTTGTATGAGGTTTTTTGACATGGGGGCTAGACTGGTTAGACCAACTGTCTCCACTACCCATCTTTGCTGGTTGAAAAAGGCCACTTACCATTCTTAAATTTCCCTTCAATTATTTTGGTCATTCCCAACCGTGGTGAGGTCTGGACAAAATCAGGTGTGGTGAGAATTGAGACATGTGTGTTACAGTAATTACCAATGCAGCAAGTTGCAGCTTGCAGTATTACATAGCTTATCTTTTATTTCTGTGTTTGTCCTCTACAGCAGCACCTGGGATGAACTGCAGACGACATGAATTGGAATTAGCTGTGATTGTGAAGACCATCCAACAACATTGCCCTTACTCTACTCTACCCTTCTGAGTTATAGTCTACCCTTACAGAATGGCTCTTATGTCTGTAACGAAGAAAAAAAATCACACTTGGGTTGTTAACTTATAGTTTGAACTCCCGCTCGAACCAAACCAGAGAGCTTCCTCCACAGCAGGGTTGTTTAAGCCAACATCTATTATGGGAGTCAGCACAGCCTGCAACTGGTCCCCTCCTCAATTCCTAAGCTACACCGAATGGTAAAAGAGCAAATTAATTAATTTAGATCTTGACAGAACATCCAGCCTACTCAGGGGATGTTAGTCAGGTTAGTTCTTAAAGCTGTCCAGCCTCTTGGAAACCCAGACTTCGGGGACTGTGCCTCTGGCTCAGTGGGGGCTGGTTGAGCTCAGTTAGATGAGTTTGCTGGATGTTGAAGTCATAATTGAAAATGAAGCTTAAAATATTTTTGCTCTCGTTGGGATCAGAGGCCTGGAGGTCGTTTTTGTAAGCAATATATTGGTTGTAGGACTTTCTGAAAATTGCAGATCTGTCCTTCCTGCTCACGTTGTGGTCTGCCTAGCAGATCGTGCTCTATGATGCTATGGATGATGGAAGGGGGAGCTAAAAGGCGTACACCACCATTCAAAGGAAGGCGCACTTAACCGTCCTCCCTTGTATGATGACGAAGGTCTGCAAGCCTTCACTCGTTCTCACAGCGTTTCTTACCTCTGTAATCGGGATCGCCTTTATCATAAAACGACTTACTAGCCTCATAGAAATCTGCTTTTGCGTCCTATAGATTTTGTTTCTCCTTGGACTCTTGTGGCTCTTATTCTGCGAGGGCACGTTCTTCTACATGTTCTTTCTTGGCAGTTGTGATGTTGCCAGTGCAGTCCTTGGCAATTTGGCTAAGACCATACACTTCGAAATCTTCTCCTCATCACAGTCTGCCACAAAATGCCCCACACGACCACATTTGTGGCACAACTTTTGTTGTCCAGCATACCGGAACGATATCAATTAATTTCCCAGTAAGGTCCTTCGTGCGTCTTTTATGATTGAAGAACCATTCGCACGTTCAAAGGAAAAACACCAGAAAGCATGAATGCAACTATGTAAAAAGAACCTGTAGCACTGAGAGTAATGATCCTTGTTTAAAGCTGCAACTGGCTGTGTTCTCTCGTCATCCGCGATGTACACTCTGCCAGCGACTATTACCGTCGTTGTGTCTAATAGACCTACAATGAGGATGAACGTCTAACATTCAGCCACTGATAAGAAATATTAGATGACCACAACAAGGTACTTCGCAGGTCACATGGCCAGGGATACTATGCCGAACAGTCATGCCCTACCTTAGAGACTGGAAAGTCTCAGCTTTTGTCTGTGATTATCAATATGCATAATGTAATCACTTATAATCCCAGGCATACACGCTCACAGTGGTCAGCACTGAAGATGACTTTGACCAGCTCCTGCACAGTGGTTGGCTCTCGGCAGTCGGGCAGGTCTAGGTCCAGGAAGTGTTGTTGTACGTGACTAGCTTGCCAGGAATTCTGGCAAACACACTCAAAGTGGTTTGCCAGTTTGACTCCAAATACCCTAGTAAAGAAGTACAGAACTTAGAAAAAGCATCTATTCACACAGCATATTTCATCTTTGCTCTGTATTACTAGTACAGCATTGCATATAGAAGTAAAATCTGTAGTGTGTATCAAGAGCACAAGGTACAATACAGTTTCTTTCCTTCCTACCCTTAACCTTTATGGAAGTCGCAGGCACTCCCTGAGAGTCGGACGCGGAACGTAAAAGATGTTACAAGATAAGATTCACCCATCAATATCCCTATTAATATTATCATTATTCAAAATGAGAGAGTTGTGGTACCCGGGTTCCATAAAGCTTTCCCACCCCACTGTTCAGTCGAGGTATTTTGTTATTTAAAATCCCCAATGTAACACTCGTTTAAACATGTGACATCAAACCGTTTTTTTAAAAGAATTGAAAAGCTTGGAGTCTTTTCAAATCATGGGGGACGGAGTTTCCACATCTTTCTCATCATCTGATTGAGTCGCTACGGGGACAGCGGTGGGTTCCACTGCACCCAAGGCAGGAGGAGAGAGGTGGTTCTTGGACCCCTTGAGAGGCAGAGGCAGCGGTGGGGTCCACTGCCTCTGTGGGAGGAGAGAGGGGGTCCACTGCCTCTGTGGGAGGAGAGAGGGGGGTCCTTGAGAGGGTCCACAGCAGAGGCCACTGCCTCTGTGGGAGGAGGGGCTTCCCTCTGCTCATCACTTTCAGGAGGTGAGACGTTCCCAGGAGAAGTTTCCTTCTCTCCGTTCACGTCCGCTTCCTCCTTTGACACTTCCTCCTCTGAGAACTGACCATTCTGTGAGAAGGTTTCGACCTCTGACTCTTCCACATCATTGTCATCGCTCTCCTCAGACTTAGACTCAGCCTCATCGACTTAATCTCCGGGAACCCAATGTTCTCGTATGTAAGGAACTTACTATCGAGTACGGTTCCATACTCCTGTAGCCGGAGTCTAATATAATTATCATCCCACCCCAAGGGGATTCCTCTGGCAGTGATTACACAACCTTACACAGCCTGTAATGGCACTCGCCTCCTTCAAACATTGACTACATGTTTTTTTGGAGAAAAGATCGCATTCATGAGATGCCTTGCAGAAGCTACACATTATTTTGGGTGGAACAGACTCTATCTCTTCTTCCAGAGTTACTCAAACTACTTCCGGAAATAATGTTGGTGGAACATCAGGAGTTGACGGTTGTGACATTACAGGTCCTAGTACTTTCAAAATCAACTGCTTTGGATCTTCAGACGACTGAGTTGGAGAAATAATTTCCTTGGGTCCCCCCTGGGTTACTGATTCTTGTGTTGTACTTGCCTTGGGTCCCCCTTGGGCAATAGAGTTGGTTGACTGGGATTCTTTGGTTTGATACTCATTAACAACTGATTCCCCCTAAACTACGGGATTAGATTCCTGGTTAGCAGCAAATGAGCCGGCAGCGACTCATCTGCTGCCTGGGGCTACCATGTCAGCAAATGATTTGGGACATGCCCGATGTACATGGCCTGATGCACCGCAAATAGAGCAAGTAACATCATTTTCACATTCTTGTGTTGTGTGTCCCAACTGGAGACATCGGTCACATTTGTCAAAGGGACATTCGGCAAACAAATGCCCCTTATCTCCATTCGTGTTACAGGCTTTCTCTTGACCAAGTAAACCCAAATACCTACTCGTAGTCCATTTGGGATAGATTTGTTCAACTCCATACGAACCTGCATCACCCCCTTCTTGATTTTCTCGAAGGGGGGAGGATGAATGGGGTATTTTACTGAGCTAATTTTACCGTACTGGGACAGGGCCGCCTGCATCGAGCCCTCGCTTAAATAAGCGGGGACGTTCAAACAGGTGACCACTGTCCCTAGTCCGTAACCACTAACTGAGCATGAGGGAAACAATTCCTTGAACTTCAAAACCAAACTGTTCTTTTTTACTAAGGTGGTAAAGGTTACTTCAAACACGGTTTTGTTAGCTTGCCTTATACATTCAAAATCATTCGTTACATCTACCTCGGGAATCTTGGAGATGTCCTCGAGGAGACTTTGCGCATTTACATCATCAAATCGTAAACTCACGGTTTTTCTGAAAACATCATTCGGCGCAAAATTAGCCAGAGTATTGTGGATAGAAGTGTTCTAATCAAAACAAGTCCTAGCAGCTAGAAGCAACCCTGAATCGTCTGCAAACAAACCTAGTTTCTTCTCATGTCCATTTGGTAGCTTAACCCCCCCCCCGCCTTATTCATCTTTGAAAAGCGATATTGTCGAACAAACAACCATTAACTACAATCTTGCAATAAGCACTTCTATACAAAGTCTAAATATAATTCCGAAAAATCGGCCCAAACCCCATTTTCACAAGGACCGCGTCCAGATACAGATGATTTACTCGGTCAGAAGCATTTTCCTGGTCTAGGGAAATAATGGCACCATCCAAGTTTTTGTACTCCAAATATTCCTCGATATTTCGAAAATCCAGAAGGTTATCCAAAATCGTCCTTCCTGGTACCGCACACGTCTGATCTGGATGAATGACATACTCCAAAACTCCCTTTAACCTATTTGTAATTGCTTTGGACAAAACTTTATAATCGACATTAAGCCAAGAAATCGGTCTCTTGTTCTTGACGTCCATGTGATCACCATCCTTATTGAGCAAAGTGATGTCGCTACCTTTTTGAGATTCAGCGAGAACTCCCTGACTTAATACTTCAATAAAAACCTCAGTGAGATGAACTTTTAGCTTCTCCCAAAATAATACATAAAACTCTTATGTAAGCCCATCCTCACCCGGACATTAACCATTCTGAAAGCCTTTCAAAGCAATCAAAAACTCCTCCGCCAATAAGGGCCGTTCCAACTGAACTCTAACCTCTTCTGGGATGGCCAAAGAGAGCTGATCCAGCAATTTCTCCTGGGCCACCCCATTCAACTCCTCCACCGCATACAAATTACTATAAAAGGAAACCTTTTCTAATACTTACCTGTTCCCTAACAATATTACCTTCACAGTCCTCTATTTCCTTAATTTCCTTTTTCCTACCTACACAAACTTCCCGAGATAAAAAGAACTTGGTAGGTTTCTCCCCATCCTCATCCCACCGTATTCTCGAACGAATTTTAGCCCCTTCATTCCCTATCTTTGATCCATCATTTAACTCCTCCTTAACAGAAGCCAATTCCTTGGCCGACTCCAACTTTGGCTCTAGTGCAATTTGAACAGTCAAAGAATTAATACGGTTCATCAATTGGGCTTTCCTACGTTTCCTTTCCCTTGCCAACCTACACGAGTGACGGATGATTAAGGTCTTAATCCTGCCTTTCACCGTATCCCACCAATGTTGCTTGTCACAGAAAAAGGGAATAGGCAAAACCCAAAAATCAAAGTGCTGCTCAAAATGTTCTTTAAAACCATTATTTTTTAAACCAAAATCGTTACACCTCCATAGACCTTTCCCTCGGTCGATATTCTTTGAAACATGAAATGAAACCTGGAAACAATCGCGGTCCGAAAAGGAAACCGGAAGAAAATCAAACTGACTAACCTGCAACCTCTTAGGCAAATAAAACATATCTAGTTTACGCTGAATTGAATGGAACAACTCTTATTTCTCCACGTAAAACGAAAACCCCTCGGATTCGTCACCCTCCACTTGTCCTCTAAATCAAATTCTAAACACAAATCTTGAATTTCACGAACACCAATGTTTCCCTCGAATGAATTCCCCCCCTTCTTGTCCCATTGCAAATCGTTGACAAAATTAAAATCGCCACAAAGAATTACATTGTGCCCATTATTCCTCTGCGTGATAAAGGCAGACACTTCAGACAAAAAATTCCTTCGATTAGAATTTAACACCGGGGCATAAACATTACATAATTTGACAACCGACTCCCCCAAACTAATGTTACCTGATAATATGCATCCATCAATGTCTCTTCCTACCTCCGAACAGGACCAATAACTATATCAAAACGTTTCCTCTGAAAAGCTTGGAACCGTTTTCGGTCATTACGCAACCCATTGACATTGAAGTTTGCAATGTTTAAAGTCATGAAAATTGCGTTAGACATTTTTTATCTCTCCATGTAAACTCTCTATCCCCAGGCAAAGTGGAGAAGTCGCCCGTCAAAGACAAACCGTAGCTGTCTACCGTCGTCAGGCGGGAAAAGCGGCCAGCTACCATCGTCAGGCACCCTACGTTTGCAGGACAAAATTGTCAAAATTCATAATATCGTATGTAAGAGGAAACAGCTCAAGCTAGGACCTATTTTCCTTTAGTTTTCCCGTTTCCTCCTCCCCTCGCACTCCGTCGAAGGCGACGTTCCTACAAACCCTATGCGAACCTCGCAGCGCCCATCCCACCGCATATCCTCCCCAGACACTCTGTACACATGTGCCGCCAGAAAGTAGTACGTAGCGTCTAGTAATATTGCGCCTTTGTCGTCAAATCTAACCGGCCTAAATTCAAGACTGTGACTTATTCCTTCAGTAGGTACTAGTATAATATTTGTTCTCTATGGTTTAGTTGTTTGTATTCCATGAACACTGACGAACTAGTCCTGTGGCGGATGGATATGTGCAGTGTCTGCCCTAACACGATCTCGAAGCTTCATTCAAGCGGCGTGGTGGCGAGAGGTGGGTGGCCTACAAAGAGGCTGTCTTGCCTTTTATTTTAAGTTGTTGCTTCTGAGATTTTTACTCGTAGATTGTCTCCCTAAGATGCTCATATGTAGATGTTGACAAAGTGTCGTGAATGAATATGTGTTGTTTGGCAGTTTAGTTGGCCACGCTGTGTCATGTAAATCGGGATGTCTAAACACGTCAACAACAGCCAGCTTGTCCGAACATTCTCGGATCTCTCTCTCTCTCTTGGCTGTCCATCGCTATTATCCAAACCCTCATGTTTTTGTCACAAGTTAAGAATTGTAGCAGCCGCTAGGTAATTTCCTGGAGATACACGCCTGTTTTAGCTGTTAATATAGCAAATATAATGTGAGTTTGGCCGCGGCTGAGATGGATTATCTTGTTTACTGTCAATGTTGCCAGACCAGAGCTGTGTAAATTCTCGAACTGTTTACAACATAACACATGATGTATCAATGGTGTTTTGTATGTGGTAGTATGTCTAAGGTTCAAAAACGGAGGTTTTTGGGGGGCTAGACTGGTTAGACCAACTGTCTCCACTATCCATCTTTGTTGGTTGAAAAAGGCCACTTACCATTCTTAAATTTCCCTTCAATTATTTTGGTCATTCCCAACCGTGGTGAGGTCTGGACAAAATCAGGTGTGGTGAGAATTGAGACATGTGTGTTACAGTAATTACCAATGCAGCAAGTTGCAGCTTGCAGTATTATATAGCTTATCTTTTAGTTCTGTGTTTGTCCTCTACAGCAGCACCTGGGTTGAACTGCAGACGACATGAATTGGAATTAGCTGTGATTGTGAAGACCATCCAACAACATTGCCCTTACTCTACTCTACCCTTCTGAGTTATAGTCTACCCTTACAGAATGGCTCTCATGTCTGTAACGAAGAAAAAAATCACACTTGGGTTGTTAACTTATAGTTTGAACTCCCGCTCGAACCAAACCAGAGAGCTTCCTCCACAGCAGGGGTTGTTTAAGCCAACATCTATTATGGGAGTCAGCACAGCCTGCAACTGGTCCCCTCCTCAATTCCTAACCTACACTGAATGGTAAAAGAGCAAATTAATTAATTTAGATCTTGACAGAACATCCAGCCTACTCAGGGGATGTTAGTCAGGTTAGTTCTTAAAGCTGTCCAGCCTCTTGGAAACCCAGACTTCGGGGACTGTGCCTCTGGCTCAGTGGGGGCTGGTCCAGCTCAGTCAGATGAGTTTGCTGGATGTTGAAGTCATAATTGAAAATGAAGCTTACATTTTTTTTGCTCTGTTTGGCTCTCGTTGGCATCGGAGGCCTGGAGGTCGTTTTTGTAAGCAATGTATTGATTGTAGGACTTTCTGAAAATTGCAGATCTGTCCTTCCTGCTCACGTTGTGGTCTGCCTAGCAGATCGTGCTTTATGATGCTATGGATAAGGAAGGGGGAGCTAAAAGGCGTACACCACCATTGAAAGGAAGCCGCACTTAACCGTCCTCCCTTGTATGATGACGAAGGTCTGCAAGCCTTCATTCGTTCTCACAGCGTTTCTTACCTCTGTAATCGAGATCGCCTTTATCATAAAACGACTTACTAGCCTCATAGAAATCTGCTATAGCGTCCTATAGATTTTGTTTCTCCTTGGACTCTTGTGGCTCTTATTCAGCAAGGGCACGTTCTTCTACGTGTTCTTTCTTAGCAGTTGTGATGTTGCCAGTGCAGTCCTTGGCAATTTGGATAAGACCATGCACTTCGAAAGCTTCTCCTCATCACACTCTGCCACAAAATGCCCCACACGACCACATTTGTGGCACTACTTTTGTTGTCCAGCATACCGGAACGATATCAATTAATTTCCCAGTAAGGTTCTTTGTGCGTCTTTTATGATTGAAGAAACATTCGCACGTTCAAAGGAAAAAACACCAGAAAGCATGAACTGGACCAAAATCACGAATGCAACTATGCAAAAAGAACCTGTAGCACTGAGAGTAATGATCCTTGTTTAAAGCTGCAACTGGCTGTGTTCCCTCGTCATCCGTGATGTACACTCTACCAGCGACCATTACTGTCGTAGTGTGTCTAATAGACCTACAATGAGGATGAACGTCTAACATTCAGCCACCAGCCACTGATTAGAAATATTAGATGACCACAACAAGGTACTTCACAGGTCACATGGCCAGGGATACTATGCCGAACAGTCATGCCTAGAACTTAGAAAAAGCATCTATTCACACATTATATTTTATCTTTGCTCTGTATTACTAGTAGCCTGAACATTGCCTATAGAGGTAAAATCTGTGATGTGTATCAAGAGCACAAGGTACAATACATCTCCTGTCTGTCAGTTCTTCATGAGTCTGCTATCTGTACAAGGCCTTGATTACTCAGAAGTTTGAAGTGATTTAATGGCTTAACTAATAATTCCTTGTTTTATCCATACCTATCCAGTAGAACACAGCTGTTGTTCTTGTAGCTTGGGCATTGCTGATAATGTGCCCTGTTCGCATTTTCGTTAAAATGCATGGCGACGAGAATCACCCTGAAAAGGGGGTACATACAGTGTGATTACATACAGGGTGATTACCAGAATAGGAATGCAAACAGGATAATAATCTCTACAATTGGTACAAGTAGAGCACAAACAAACAATCATTCTAAGGGGGCACAAAGGAAACAGGTTAACAATAGGAGCATACACAGGATGCATAGTTCCAAAAATATAAAAATTATGATTACCTGCATTGCATCCCCGTGTGCGAAAAGTGAAACATCTTCGGGGCAAAGTGCAGAATGAGCGCATGGAAGGCCTACAGGTATGATGTCTGGTAGTCTGGAGACATGCGTATGATGTCTTGGCAGAGCTTCTTGTTGGTGATGATTTTTTTTCCATCTCAACAGACATCTTTATATCTGAAGAACTTGTATAACAAAAATTGTCAGTTGACCATGCCAGTTTCCATCAAAATGCACATACTAATGTCCTTAACAGCCAGGAGAGTATACTGCAGCCCTTCAACAAGGTCCTGAAAAAAATTATCAACTCCAAAAATAAATACATTGTATCCAGCTTCAAGAAAGCCTTGTTTCTTCAAGCAGCAAGGTGACAGCAGCCTAGATCAATATTTTCACAGCTTTTCTTTGACTTGATTACTTGCAAAATGATGCTGAAATCATGATATAAATGAGATAACACAAACAATAGCCAGACACTATTTTTGCGAAATGATAATTCTTATACTTACGTAGAGGTAACCATGGCTTTCGATGCTCTCTTCCCTCAAGTGGGTCATGGGCACACTCGGGAAACGCCCCCTCAAATCCTTCATGGATGTTGTAATGATTTACGGTATCAAACGCTTCATTTAGGTCTAAAAAGATCCCAATTGTGAATTCTTTATTGTCAATCGCGTAGTAATTCTGTCCATCAATTGAATAAGGGCCATAGAGGTAGAATACCCTTTTCTAAAACCATATTGGTGTTTGTAGAGAATATCATTATCGTTTAATATTAATCAGTATCTAAAGAATTTTGGATATGCAGGGTAGAACTGAGATGGGGCGGTAATTGTTGACCGAGGTAGAATCATTGTTCTTAAATATGGGAGTTACTTTAGCAATTTTAGTTGGTTTCGAGACCACACCGTTCTGAACTGATAAAGTTAGGACATGCATAAGTGCATAAATGATATGAGGTAAAGAAATCTTGAGTATGTTCGCACAAATTTAATCGTGTCCAGCAGCAGAATCTTTCAGATTTCGTACTATGTCTATAACTTCGTCAGTAGAGGGTGGTTCAAATGATGTCAGTTGACTACTAAGACGAGTAAAAGCGTGTTCGACTAACTCTTAACCTGACCGCATCTTCTGACAATTGAGCCGGTCGGTAGGCGTTGGTCGGTCCGTTGCCGTTGCTCGATCCGTTGGCGTTGTTCGATCCGTTGTTCGGTTCGTTGGCGTTGTTCGATCCGTTGGCGTTGGTCGGTCCGTGGGCGTTGGCCGGTGCGTTGCCGTTGGCCGATCCGTTGCCGTTAGCATGTCCGTCACTATTGGCCGGGCCCGGTCCCACCATCTGCTGGTCCGGTCGCGATAGACATGCTTTAATCTGTTGGTAATAGCCTTAGAAAGTATTTTGTAATCGACATTTAACAAGGATATTGGGCGTTTGTTTTTAACATCCAGTGGATCACCCTGTTTACTCAAAAGAATTATTACACTTACTTTTTGTGAATGGGAAAGTTCCCCTTCATCTAAACCTTCATTAAGTGTCTCAGTGATATGGTATTTTATCTTATCCCAGAAAGTTATGTAAAATTCTTTAGTTAAACCGTCTTCCCCAGGAGTTTAATTGTTACTGAATACTTTCAGAGCATAGAAGGATTCGTTCTCCGTCTGGCTCTTCTTGAGATCTTATAATTGAAAAGCACAAGTCGCACAGATACTGATCTTTCTTCTTGCAATTTACACATCCTAACATAGCCACCTCATGGGCATTCACTTCCTCTCAACATTGGTGAATTTTTTGTTTCGAGAAAAGATCGCACTCGTGAGATGCTTTGCAAGTACATAATGCACGATATTTTGGGTGGATCAGATTCCATCTCTACTTCAGGAGTTGTTGGTATTACTTAAGGAGTTGATGTTGGTGGACCTTCAAGAGTTGTCTTGGTCATTATGGTCCCTGATACTCATAATCTATTGCTTAGGATCCCCCTGGACTACAGCTTCAGACAATTGAGTTTGAGAAACGATTATTTCAGGTCCCCTTGGACTCTTATGTTTCAGGTCCCCCTACGCTACAGAGTTAGATGACTGAGGTTCTTTGGTTTGAGAGTAAATTACTGGATCCCCCTGGGCTACAGGATTAGACTCCTGGTCAGCAAGAAATGTACCGCAAATGGAGCAAGTTACATCGTTTTCACAATCTTGTGTTTTATGTCCTAATTGGAGACATCGAACGCATTTATCAAAGCCCCTTGTAAATGCCCCTTTCCTCCACACTTGTTACAGGCTTTCTTCTGACCAAGGTGTTTAAACCATATAATACTTTTTCCCACTCTTAATCCATTTGGATGGATTTATTCAATTACATTCGATATTGTCTCACACCCTTCTTGATGTTATCGAAGGGAGGAGGATGGGTAGGATATTTCACGGAGATAATTTTACCGTACTGGGACAGGGCCGCCTGCATCGAGCCCTCGCTTAGATTAGCGGGGACGTTCAAGCAGGTGACCACTGTCCCAAGCCCGTATCCACTAACTGAGGAAGAGGGAAACATATCTTAGAATTTCAATACCGAATTATTCTTCTTTACTAAGGAAGCAAAAGGTTACTTCAAGTACGGTTTTGTTCACTTGTCTGATACATTCAAAATCGTTCGTAACGCTAACGTCTACCTCGGGAATCTTACTGATATCCTCGAGGAGTTGTTGTACACTTAAATTTTGGTCGTTCTCAAATCTCAAACTTACGGTTCCAAAGAAATAATGTATAAAAGGGGCGATAAGGAGCAACCCTGTCTCATTCCCCTCTTAAAATCTATTTTATTGGTTAATTGACTGTTGACCAAAATTTACAGTAAGCTTCTTTGTACAATGTCTGAATATACAAAATGCAACTTCTAAATACTTGTCCAAAACCCAATTTCTTAAGAACGCTGTCTAGGTAATGACGGTCAACCCTATCAAACGCTTTTTCCGGGTCAAAGGAAATAATCACTCCCTCTTGGTCCCTATGATTTATGTATTCAACAATATTCTTGAAATTTAAAAGATTATCAGTAATCGTTCTTTCGGGGACGGGACACGATTGGTCCGTATGTATGACATATTTCAAGACATGTTTTAATCCTTAGGAATATTTTGTAATCCACGTTTAACAAGGATATTGGACTTTCGATAATGTAAAGATTTTTTATAAAAATCTTCAAAAACTGTCTTTTTTTCATCTTGGGACTTAACAATCTGACCGTTCTTATCCTTTATTTCCTCTATGATTTTCTTCTTCCCCCTCTGTGTTTCCTTGGACAGGAAGAATCTTGTTGGTTTCTCACCTTGCTCTTCCCATAAAATTCTAGCACGAATTCTAGTCCCTTCATTCTCAATGCAAAATGCAAAGCTGCAACTCATGAAACCAGGCATACTTTATGTGACAAGAAGTTGTACAAACCACTTTTGCAGACAGTGGTGTGTCCAACGAAGTGACTCTCTTGCCAAAGGGTATTGTTTTCTATATCGTTACACGTAGAATGGTAAGATGTTATGGGTGCACGTATCTATGCGTTGTTCCATGCCACAAGGTAATGGAATATTATAAACCACCTTGAGGGGATGACTCCTGCTTAAGCAAAAGTGTTAATAAGTTAATCATTTACTGCAGTATTAAAATTTGCTGCAGAAGAACCTATAAATTATTAGGTTCATGTACATATGCAGTCAAATTTAGATCCATCACTGCTCACATTGCATTTCTTGCATAGGTCCTTGATCTCAGGGTGACAAGCAGATATAGTCACACCACAAGTACCTCTAGTCTGAACTTGTTTAAACATCTCAATCACTGACTATAATCAAGGCACTCACAAGGTTAAAACTTAAAAGTTACACAA
Organism: Branchiostoma lanceolatum; assembly: GCF_035083965.1. Classification (NCBI taxonomy): domain Eukaryota; kingdom Metazoa; phylum Chordata; class Leptocardii; order Amphioxiformes; family Branchiostomatidae; genus Branchiostoma; species Branchiostoma lanceolatum. The sequence continues at coordinate 39,535,051 of NC_089722.1, forward strand.
CACAATCTCGGGGTGACAAGCATATGAAGTCACAACACAAGTTCGCACTAGCATATGATGCACCACAATCCAGACTTTCCACAAACGTTACACCTGATGTCATTGCCACAATCTCTTACCGTATGACCGAGCTCCCCACACCGGAAACACCGAATCGTTTGACAGTCGGCTGCAAAGTGACCCTCCTCGCTACATTTCAAACACACCTGCCTCTGTCCCTCATATTTTACCCATATGTGGTTGTTGCTTATCCTAAGCGCATTCGGAATGGGCTTATCCAACACCATCCGGTGTTGTCGAATACCTTTCTTGATGCGATGGTACGGTGGTGGGTAGGTCGGATATCGGACCGAATCCACCTTCCCATAGTGTGTCAAAACAGCCTGGACGGTTCCTTCCGTGACATATGCTGGGATCTGGAACAACGAAACTACTGTCCCCTGACCATATCCCTGGACTTCGACAGTTGGAAACATATCATTAATCCCCAACATCAATTCATTCTTTTTCCCAAATGAGTTAACTGTTACTAGTACTTCAAAAGTATTACGACCCTTCATTCTAACTGTGTCCAAGTCGACCGTTACATCAATACCATTGACATTGTTCAGAGACTCCAAAACTGCCTGTATACCAATGTCCTCCTCGAACTTTAAACTCATCGTCTTTTGGAACAGATCATTCATTGTAGAGAACTACATAGCGATCGAAAAAATAAAGTAAATTGATACAATTGAAACCCTGTAAAAATGTATTTTGCGATACTAGGTACCAGTCTCCCTAAAAGAAAAAAAAACTGTTGCTTCAACTGGACTTTTCTCAAACAAAAGGTGTAAGCGGCGAGGGTGCTAACCTTTGCTATTGACGGGTGGAGTGTCCCAAAAAGGGAGCCCAACCCGCTATCCCCTGAGCATATAGGTCCTCAGGGGTCCTTAACTAAAGCTGCCACTAACCAGAAAAAAACGGCAAAAAGAGCCAAATTTCAGAAAGCTAACTTGCGATCGATGACCTGTCCAGGTAATTGACCAAAACTGACGAACTTCTTGAGACTAAAAACGACCATCGTGATATCCACAAGGTTTGCATACCGCCGGCATGGAAACACCCATATTTTGAATATGGTCAGACCTACACTTGACCCGCTGAACTACGGGATTAGATTCCTGATCAGCGACCCATTTGCTACCATGTTAGCAAATGATTTGGGACATGCCCGATGGACGTGGCCTGATGCACTGCAAATAGAGCAAGTAACATCGTTTTCACATTCTTATGTTGTGTGTCCCAAGTGGACATCGGTCACATTTGTCAAAGGGACATTCGGCGAACAAATGCCCCTTTTCTCCACACTTATTACAGGCTTTTTCCTGACCTAGGTATTTAACCCAAACAACGCTATTACCTACTCGTAATCCATCTGGGATAGGTTTGTTCAACTCCATACGATATTGCCTCACACCCTTCTTGATTTTATCGAAGGGGGAAGATGAGGGGGATATTTTACTGAGCTAATTTTACCGTACTGGGACAGGGCCGCCTGCATCGAGCCCTCGCTTAAATAAGCGGGGACATTCAAACAGGTGACCACTGTGCCAAGTCCGTATCCACTAACTGAGCATGAGGGAAACAATTCCTTGAACTTCACAACCAAACTGTTCTTCTTTACCAAAGTGGCAAAGGTTACTTCAAATACGGTTTTATCCACTTGTCTGATACATTCAAAGTCATTCGTAAAATCTACCCCGGAAATCTTGGAGATGTCCTCGAGGAGATTTTGCAAATTTACATTTTGGTCATCAAATCGTAATTGGTCATCACGGTTTTTCTGAAAACATCATTCGGCACAAAATTGGCCATAGAAAAGAGTATTGTAGATAGAACTGTTCCAATCAAAACAAGTCCTAATGTTAAATTATGGAGGGCAGAAAATCAACGACGTTGATTTGACTACCCTCTGCACCCTGAGCATATAGGTCCTCAGGGTCCTTAGCACTAAACCTACTTTTAAAGACAATGAAATAAAAAAAAACGTTTTGTGGACAACTAGGTTTTATAACCTTCTGGTTATAAAAGCAAAAAGAGACAAACCGCTTCTTACAAACGATTGACCATAAAAAAGTGGTCTAGGAAACCTTCGCCAGGAGTGAAGCTTCTGGTTTGTTACCATACCATCGTGTGCGAGGTTCCAGCACACCATCCTCTCCCAGTTGGTGAGAAGAGGGTTGGGGATGGCTCTCCAAATCTCTGGCCAGTCTCTACGCGGGTGTTCTCTGACACAACATGGCACAATGTTCTCCGCTTCTAGGAGGGAAGTGTACAGAGCCGCGACCGAGACGGAAGCCCACTCGATGTCCATGTCACTCTGCTCGATGAATTGCAAGAGCTGGGCAATATGTGCATAGTGCAGGGGAGGGTCTACAGAGTGCGGGGCACTGTTACTCCAGGAGGTTAGGTCTATTCTCCCGAGGCGAAGTCCCAGCCAGTAGTGGGTGAACCTAGCCGCCGGTGCGTCTGGCTTGGTCAGTGCTTTCCGAACTGTCTTGAGCAGGGAGGGCCTTCGCCTGGATCGGGATACAGACCAAGCCTAGTCCCCCCCTCTTTTTCGGCAAGTATAGTGTGCGTCTTGCCACCGATTCCGTCCGTCCGTCCCAAATAAACGCGAACATCTCTTTCTCTAACTTGCTCCCCACAGACCTGGGGAGAGGGAAAATCGGGGCGGTGTACCACAACGTTGCTGCAGCGAGCACTAGTGGAAATTGCACACCACAACCTTCCCGATCAGGGTCAGCTTTCTTTGCCTCCACTGATCCAACTTGGCCTTGAACTTTGCGAAGCGTCGGAGCCAAACCTCCTCTGCCATTTTCACACCCCCAATGGGCGACCCAAGCATGTTAATACTGTCTGAGGTCCACCGGCCAATCGGAAAGGGCTCATCCTGTCGACCTCTCCAACGTCCAAGCCACACGGCCACCGTCTTGCCGAAATATAACTTAAAACCCGTGCCAGCTTCGAACCGTCGGAGAGTGTGAAATGCTCTGAAGATGGACTATTGATCTGAAAGAACGCAGGTGTTATCATCTGCATATTGCACTTGTTTAATTTCCGGAACACCCGGCACCTTCACACCTCTAATCTGAGGGTCTGCTCGAATTGCGGCCGCCAAGGGCTCGATACACAGTACATACAGCAGGGCACCCCTGTCTCACCCCCCCCTTTCAATATGGATTGGAGACGACAAATCACCGTTGACTAGCACCCTGCTTGAAACCTCATTGTAAAGAGTCCCGATCCATCCCTGGAACTTCCCCAGGACATCAGCCATATAAGAATGGTCGAAATGGTCGACCCTATCGAAGGCCTTCTCTTGGTCGAGGGCCAACAACACACAGGTGGAATCGTTGGTATTGGCCACAAAGTCCCTCAGAAGTGATAGACTATCCTCGAGAGATCTTCCTGGTATGCCGCAGGATTGATCAGTACGGATGACCTCTCCCACGACCCTTTTTAATCTGTTTGCCAAAGTTTTGGCCAAGATCTTATAATCTACATTCAAAAGCGAGATGGGGCGCTTGTTCGCAGGGTTCAGGGGATCACCTTTTTTATCAAGGAGTGAGATGACTCCTTCTCTCTGAGAAGTCGACAACTGATTTGCTTGGAGACCCTCACTCAGAACCTCGAGCAAATTCCGGCCCACAATGGCAGGCCATCAGACCCCGGGGTTTTACCGTTCTGCATATCTCCTTGAGGGCCCTCTCCATCTCTTCCAGCGAGAGCGGCCAGTCGAGATTGGAACTGTCTTCCTCTCGTAGCCTATTCTCCAGTTGGTCTAAGAAGTAGGCTTTATCTTCCATCTCTATCGGCTCAGCGCCATACAGGTTTTCGTAAAAATCGTGGTAGATATCCTCCCTCGATGACACCACTGTGCCATTTGCCTTCCTCAATTCCCTGACCATTTTCTTTTTTCCCCCTCTTTCTTCCCTTGCCAAAGAAAAACCTTGTAGGCTTCTTGTGCTTGTCTACATTTTGGATTCTGCTGTGGACACGCTGCCCCGCCAGCTTTTCCGACAGCACCTTTTGCAGTTGATCTTTAGCTGCTTGGTATTTGTTTTCTGTCACGGGCCATGGGCCGCCGATGTTTAAGCGCGACCTCAGCATATCGATTTCTCTTTCTAAGCCTCTTTCGATCAATTTCGACGCTTCGGCCCTGCGCTTGGAGTGGCTGATGAGGAGATCCTTCGTATTATTCTTCACCTCCTCCCACCACTCAAAAGGCAACCATGGTTATCTTTGCGTTTTTCCCATTATTTGTATTGTTCAGTGTATTCTCTGGTGAATAGCTCTTCTGACAAGACCTGCGTGTTACACTTCCACACTCCTGGACCACGCTCTATCCTAGGAGTGTGGGTCACGGACAAGAAGACAGCATCGTGGCATTCGTTCCCGGGGACCACAGGGCTCGGTTCCCCCACTGTCGTGACCAATAGTTTTTGTCGGCCAAGGAGGACACGTGGCACTCCTGGAGGCAGGCCACATCAATTTTCCTTGACCGACAAAAATAAAAATAAAACATATCCCTCTCCCCCGATCCTTCATTCCATCGACATTCAACGATAAAATTTTAAAGTCCGTCATTGTTTAAGTCAGAGGAAGTGTTTGGCCTTCCCTTTCATCCTGGAAGAGGCTTCCCTTGATCTTTGGGATTTAGGGGTTCTTTTATGGGAGTCAGGGACTTCTACGACGCCGGGAACTCCTGAATTTGGGAGCCGTATCCCGCCACGAAGTGTTCCGTGCTACCACAGCGGTGGCAGCCACGTGGCTGACCAAAATAGGAGAGACTCACCGTCTCGCTTCCCAGTCTAACACTATTCGGCAGGTGCTTCTTAATAGTCATACGATACTGCCGGGTCCCCGACTTAATCTCCGGGAACCCCATGTTCTCGTATGTTAGGAACTTACTATCGTGTACGGTTCCATACTCCTGTAGCCTAAGTCTGGTGTAGTTATTATCCCATTCCGATGGGATTCCTCTAGCAGTGATTACAGTAACCCCACTGCCGAAGGTCTCCACCTCCACTGTATTGTCTTCCAACAAGGCGGGCGACGCCTTTTGTAGGATGGCCCGCGTTTTGAAGGTAACTTCACATGCTGTCTTGCTCTTACGTTGAATACCCTCTATGTCAAGGGTAGCAACCCCCGTGCTTTGTCAACAAGTCTATCACGTCCTTTAGCTGGGACTCTTGAAGGTCCAGGAACGTGATTTTTCGCGGATCTTTGTCGTGCAAACTTCAACATGTTGACCTCTTACATGTTAGCCTTCTTGGGTTCCATCTCCCTCTTCCCACTCCAAAGGAGTTTGTAGAGGGCTTTATTAATATTTGCCAGAATTCCAGCCGGAGGTTTAAATACGGGAGCTATATACAACAACGTCGAAACCGCCAGAATATTGACGACCACCGACTTGCCTTTAAAAGAAAGCGAAGCCTTAAACCAATTCAGAAGAACGGCATAAAATAATTCCGCTCGTTTCGTCCAATTGCGAGCAGCCATGTCTATGTTACCGAAAGCCGCTCCCAACAACATGATAAAAGTAGAAACAAAGGTTAGGCCCGGAACTGGGGAGTCCGTGCGTCCTCTCCAGCGCCCAAGCCACAAACCTACTGTTTTGTCCCTGTTCAAGAGAGCCCTAGAGCCGCTCTCGTATACACTTATGCTCTGGAAAAGGGGGATAAATGAGTCGTCCTCCGTAACAAAACAAGAATTGTCGTCCGCGTACTGACTAAGCTTTGACTCCTCCCCTCCCGTGAGACGTAAACCTTTAAATTCTCATTGCTGCATTATCTCTAACCATCTGAGCGAACGGCTCCAAAGAGAGTACATAGAGTAAGGAGACAAGGAGCAACCCCTTTAGATGGGTAAAAACGGTCAGATAACTGACCGTTCACAATAACAGGGCAGCAAGCGCCCTTATAACAAGTGGAGATAAAGGACCGAAAAATCGGCCCAAATCCCATTCTTGCCAGAACAGCTTGTAGGTATGTGAAATTGACCCTGTCAGAGGCTTTGCGTTGGTCCAAAGAGACAAAGAGCACAAGGCAAATTGTTCTCATTGACATAGGTAACAATATCACGGAACAAGACAATATTGTTATGTCGTCCAGAGGGGCTGGACGCTTACTTGTAGATTGATGAGGTGTCTGTTGCCTATTTTCAATGTTGGCATCAAACACACACTCCGCCGGAGAAAGCGGGCATCTCGATCGAGCCTGCAGCCCGGCGGAGACGTCCGCAGACGCATCCACAAACATATCGCCGGATGCTACAGAAGCATCCGACAGCACAGCTGCAGCGTTAACAGCCGCCCGCACAGTCTCGGGCACCGCTCCCACAGCAGCAGAAGAAGAAGGGCCGACAGATGCAGAGGCATCTGCCGGAACAATATCTGAGGTCCTTTCGAAAGAGGCGGCCCTCCCCGTAGCCTGAGTCAGACCCGGGGACTTCCTCTTCTTTTTCTTCCTCCGGACTACCGTCCAGTCAGAGCCAGACTTAGAGGAGTCGGACCCCGAGGCCTCTGCAGCGGCCTCGTCATCTTCCTCCTCCAGAATCTTATATTCACCCTCCTTTGGGGGAACCAGTCACAACTTCCGCCCCCTCCCCGGGAGAAGATGAGATTCTGAACCCCCTTGTCCAAACCCTCACTGAAAACATCAGCGAGGTGATACTTTAGCTTGTAAAAATAATATCATGCAATATTCAATGATCGAACAAACGCCTCTGAATTGATTCCTCGATGGTGGTCGGCAATCGTTGCCTTTACCTCATTATACTATTGAGTATTGTAGAACCGCAGAATTCTAAGACCTATCATTTAAAGCACTATTCAATTCAGCAAGTCGCCGATTCAAATGAAAAACGTCTTCAGAATTCCTTGCGGCTTTCTGACGAGAATAAGTCTTAATAAGAAGCCGCGCTAGTCTTTATATGATCTCACCACAGCCTAAGGCAATCTGTAGACAGGTGGACAGACTGCAATCGGGATCTGTCCGAGGATAATCGGCAATTCTACCATCTCTACTGTGACAAATACATAAAATAAAAGGTAAATTTGATAATTAAAGAAAATGTTGATTACCCCTTCCCCATCCTTCACCCATGATCGTCCACGGCCTGCCCCAAATCTTCCCCTTACTCTTCTGCATGGTCCGCCACCACGTCCCCTCCCGTAACCATGACCCCCGTCTTTCCATGGGTCAAAAGACTCTGCAGAAGAAAAGAGGGCGGGGGAATATTTTCTGCTCTCACACGCCTTTTATCGTTTTACACAAACCTTCCACTGCTTTGATACTTGGTGTGTCTTTTATGATTGAAGAACCATTCGCACGTTCGAAGGAAAAACACCAGAAAGCACGAATTGGACCAAAATCACGAGTGCAACTGTGCTAAAAGAACATATAGCACTGACAGTAATGATACTTGTTTAAAGCTGCAACTGGTTGTGTTATCTCGTCATCCGTGATGTACACTCTGTCAGCGACCATTACCGTCGTTGTGGGTCTAATAGACCTATAATGAGGATGAACGTCCAGTCTAACATTCAGCCACTAGCCACTGATAAGAAATATTAGATCACTACAACAAGGTACTTCACTGGTCACATGGCCAGGGATACTATGCCGAACAGTCATGCCCTACCTTAGAGATGGGAAAGTCTCAGCTTTTGTCTGTGATTATCAAATTGCATAATGTAATCACTTATCATCCCAAGCATACACGCTCACAGTGGGCAGCACTGAAGATGACTTAAACCAGCTCCTGCACAGTGGTTGGCCCTTGGCAGTCGGGCAGGTCTGGGTCCAGGAAGTGTTGTTTTACGTGATCAGCTTGCCAGGAATTCTGGCAATCACACTCAAAGTGGTTTGCCAGTTTGACTCCAAATACCATAGTAAAGAAATACAGAACTTAGAAAAAGCATCTATTCACACAGCATATTTTATCTTTGCTCTGTATTACTAGTAGCCTGAGCATTGCGCATGCCTATGGAGGTAAAATCTGTGGTGTGTATCAAGAGCACAAGGTACAATACAGTTCTTGTCTGTCAGTTCTTAATGAGTCTGCCATCTGTATAAGGCCTTAAGTACTAAGAAGTTTGAAGTGATTTAATGGCTTAACTAATACTTCCTTGTTTTATCCATGCCTATCTATAGTAGAAGACAGCTGTTGTTCTTGCAGCTTGGGCATTGCTGATAATATGCCCTGTTCGCATTTTCGTTAAAATGCATGGCGGCGAGAATCACCCTGAAAAGGGGGTACATACAGTGTGATTACATACAGTGTGATTACCAGAATAGGAATGCAAACAGGATGATAATCTCTACAATTGGTACAAGTAGAGCACAAACAAACAATCATTCTAAGGGGGCACAAAGGAAACCAGTTAAACATAGGAGCATACACAGGATGCATAGTTCCAAAAATATAAAAATTATGATTACCTGCATTGCATCCCCGTGTGCGAAAAGTGAAACATCTTCGGGGCAAAGTGCAGAATGAGTGCATGGAAGGCCTCCAGGTTTTATGTTTGGTAGTCTGGAGACAGGCGTTTGATGTCTTGGCAGAGCTTCTTGTTGGTGATGATTTTCTCCATCTCAACAGACGTATTTGTATCTGAAGAACTCGTACTATGTCTATAACTTCGTCAGTAGAGGGTGGTTCAAATGATGTCAGTTGACTGCTAAGACGAGTAAAAGCATGTTTGACTATCTCTTAACCTGACAGCATCTTCTGACAATTGAGCCGGTCGGTAGGCGTTGGTCGGTCCGTTGCTGTTGCTCGATCCGTTGGCGTTGGCCGATCCGTTGGCGGCGTTGTTCGATCCGTTGGCGTTGTTCGATCCGTTGGCGTTGTTCGATCCGTTGCCGTTGTTCGATTCGTTGGCGTTGTTCGATCCGTTGGCGTTGTTCGATCCGTTGGCGTTGTTCGGTTCGTTGGCGTTGTTCGATCCGTTGCCGTTGGCCGGTGCGTTGCCGTTGGCCGATCCGTTGCCGTTAGCATGTCCGTCACTATTGGCCGGTCCCACCATCTGCTGGTCCGGTCGCGATATCTCCATATCCTGCACCTGGATATGGATGTAATCGCTTATCATCGGAAGCATACACGCTCACAGCGGTCAGCCTGAAGATGACTTTGACCAGCTCCTGCACAGTGGTTGGCTCTTGGCAGTCGGGCAGGTCTACTTTGATTCCAAATACCCTAGTAAAGAAGTACAGAACTCCAATTTAGAAAAAGCATCTATTCATGCAGCATATTTTATTATTGCTCTGTTTTACTAGTAGCCTGAGCATTGCCTATAGAGGTTAAATCTGTGGTGTGTATCAAGAGCACAAGGTACCATACAGATCCTGTTTGTCAGTTCTTCACGAGTCTTCCATCTGTACAAGGCCTTAATTACTCAGACGTTTTAAGTGATACAATGGCTTAACTAATGATTGCTATCAATTCCATGTTTTATCATTACCTATCCAGTAGAACAAAGCAGTGTATCATCTGCATCGTCTGTTCAGAGGTGCTTCCTCAGCTTCTCGAGCATCGGGAGGACTTGGCCGGATGTAGGACACCGCTCTGCAGACATGGCTTCTGTTATCTGGAATGGTTTGAGCATGACTCGTACAAATCAGTATGGATGACATATTTTAAGACATGCTTTAATCTGTTGGTAATAGCCTTAGAAGTAATTTGTAATCCACATTTAACAAGGATATTGGGCGTTTGTTTTTAACATCCAGTGGATCACCCTGTTTACTCAAAAGAATTATTACACTCACTTTTTGTGAATGGGAAAGTTCCCCTTTATCTAAACCTTCATTTAGTGTCTCAGTGATATGGTATTTTATTTTATCCGTTAAACCGTCTTCCCCAGGAGTTTTATTGTTACTGAATCCTTTCAGAGCATAGAAGGATTCGTTCTACGTCTGGCTCTTCTTGAGATCTTATAATTGAAAAGCACAAGTCGCACAGATACTGATCTTCCTTCATGCAATTTACACATCCTAACATAACCACCTCATGGGCATTCACTTACTCTAAACATTGGTGAAATTTTTGTTTCGAGAAAAGATCGCACTCGTGAGATGCTTTGCAAGTACGTAATGCACGATATTTTGGTTGGATCAGATTCCATCTCTTCTTCAGGAGTTGTTGGTATTACTTCAGGAGTTGTTGTTGGTGCTACTTCAGGAGTTGTCTTGGTCATTATGGTCCCTAATAGTAATACTTATAATCAATTGCTTAGGATCCCCCTGGACTACAGGTTCAAACGATTGAGTTTGAGAAACGATTATTTCAGGTCCCCCTGGGCTACAGACTCTTGTGTTTCAGGTCCCCCTACGCTACAGAGTTAGATGACTGAGGTTCTTTGGTTTGAGAGTAAATTACTGGATCCCCCCTGGGCTACAGGATTAGACTCCTGGTCAGCAAGAAATGTACCGCAAATGGAGCAAGTTACATCGTTTTCACAATCTTGTGTTTTATGGCCTAATTGGAGACATCGAACGCATTTATCAAAGCCCCTTGTAAATGCCCCTTTCCTCCACACTTGTTACAGGCTTTCTTCTGACCAAGGTGTTTAAACCATATAATACCTTTTCCTACTCTTAATCCATTTGGATGGATTTATTCAATTACATTCGATATTGTCTCACACCCTTCTTGATGTTATCGAAGGGAGGAGGATGGGTAGGATATTTCACGGAGATAATTTTACCGTACTGGGACAGGGCCGCCTGCATCGAGCCCTCGCTTAGATTAGCGGGGACGTTCAAGCAGGTGACCACTGTCCCAAGCCCGTATCCACTAACTGAGGAAGAGGGAAACATATCTTAGAATTTCAATACCGAACTATCCTTCTTTACTAAGGAAGCAAAAGGTTACTTCAAGTACGGTTTTGTTCACTTGTCTGATACATTCAAAATCGTTCGTAACGTCTACCTCGGGAATCTTACTGATATCCTCGAGGAGTTGTTGTACACTTAAATTTTGGTCGTTCTCAAATCTCCAACTTACGGTTCCAAAGAAATAATGTATAAAAGGGGCGATAAGGAGCAAGCCTGTCTCACTCCCCTCTTAAAATCTATTTTATTGGTTAATTGACCGTTGAGCAAAATTTACAGTAAGCTTCTTTGTACAATGTCTGAATATACAAAATGTAACTTCTAAATACTTGTCCAAAACCCAATTTCTTAAGAACGCTGTCTAGGTAATGACGGTCACCTATCAAACGCTTTTTCCGGGTCAAAGGAAATAATCACTCCCTCTTGGTCCCTATGATTTATGTATTCAACAATATTCTTGAAATTTAAAAGATTATCAGTAATCGTTCTTTCGGGGACGGGACACGATTGGTCCCTATGTATGACATATTTTAAGACATGTTTTAATCCTTAGAGAGTATTTTGTAATCCACGTTTAACAAGGATATTGGACTTTCGATAATGTAAAGATTTTTTATAAAAATCTTCAAAAACTGTCTTTATTTCATCTTGGGACTGACCGTTCTTATCCTTTATTTCCTCTATGATTTTCTTCTTCCCCCTCTGTGTTTTTCCTTGGACAGGAAGAATCTTGTTGGTTTCTCACCTTGCTCTACCCATAAAATTCTAGCACTAATTCTAGTCCCTTCATTCTCAATGCAAAATGCAAAGCTGCAACTCATGAAACCAGGCATACTTTATGTGACAAGAAGTTGTACAAACCACTTTTGCAGACAGTGGTGTGTCCAACGAAGTGACTCTCTTGCCAAAGGGTATTGTTTTCTATATCGTTACACGTAGAATGGTAAGATGTTATGGGTGCACGTATCTATGCGTTGTTCCATGCCACAAGGTAATGGAATATTATAAACCACCTTGAGGGGATGACTCCTGCTTAAGCAAAAGTGTTAATAAGTTACTGCAGTATTAAAATTTGCTGCAGAAGAACCTATAAATTATTAGGTACATGTACATATGCAGTCAAATTTAGATCCATCACTGCTCACATTGCATTTCTTGCATAGGTCCTTGATCTCAGGGTGACAAGCATATTTAGTCACAACACAAGTTCAGTCTGCTGTAGACCCTAGTTATCATTAAGAGTCATTGATTGAGGTGTTCAAGGAAATCCAGTGACGTCTACTGAATATGGGGGTGTTTCGCCCTGATGTAGCAAAGTTCTTACATGCGGTGGCCTGGTCACCTACAACTGTCTAATAGCAATTATCTATAATGTAATATGTATAAGCAACTGATAAGTATACATCTAGTGCCTTATATAAGTAATAGATGTCCATACACATTGTTATCATTGTGTTTGATAATTCTGTTACCACAATTCAGATTGAGACACCATGTGTAATTATAGCACCTGGTCCTTCATGTTGTCTTTCAGTTTCAACATCGCAAACGTCAGAAGGATGTCGATCGTGTCGTCCTTTTTGGATTCATCCTTGTTTTCGAGTGGTAGGGGTGTTATCACACTTTTCTTTACAAGGAAGGGGCTTGATGTTTTTTTTTACACAGTCTTTGAACTGAGAGAAGCTGGAGAAGTTATCAACGAGAATCGCAACAATCTGTTGCTGGAATCTGTTTTGCAGAGCAGTAACATCATTGCAGTCTGCAAGTATGTCCGCTTCGGACAGGTCCTCTCTCTTGCCCTACAAAAGTATGTTAATAGCTTAAGTGTGATTTATTGTGAAAGGTAAACATATAATGATATATATGTATTGACATTAAGTTCATGTTTTATCAAAGAAGTTGAACAAACCAAAATTAATTCATCTTGTTTACAGATTATAACAAAACACAATTGCAACTAAAGTGCAGTTCAATATATATGACAGTTTCAATCTACTTCTACATATATCTGCTTACGATAGTTAGAACATAATCATGACATTTTCGTAGATTTTGATTTCATGTGTTACGTGGGGTTCTCTGCTCGCTGAGACATCTTCGTACTCTACAGCCACAGCCAAACGACTTGTCCAATTGAACATTTCGTTCTGTTTTCCTGGAACAAGCATGTACATACGTTGATGAAGGCCAGACATCCAGGTAATGAGATAATCAATACACAAGTAACTCAAGCAGCTGAATCAGTTTTGTAAGTAAAAGTACATGTATGTACATACTTGTTTTACCATGAATAATGATATGAATAGAGTATAGAATCTGACAGAGTACCACTTGTTTTACCGTCTCTCCAAAGTATAAAACTGTTTTGTGTGATTTAATGACTCACCTATCCTCACATGTCCCACACTTTTAAGGATGTTGACATTGTCGAATAAAAGTATCCAAGGCTTGGTGCTATCCAGATGTAAGTTCGCCATCTGCTTCGCCGCAAAGGTGGTCAGAAAGTTCCATGCTGTCTGGTAGGAACTGGCAATACCCATTCTGTTCAACATGGAGATGACCTGCAGAAAGAGTCAATGGTTTACATATGGATAAATAATTTTTGAAAATGTAGAGCTAAGAAAGATTTTAACACAATTCAAAACTCTCATAACTTTGCTTTGGAAATAAGTATTTGGGTTCAACTTCAAGAGATGATATACAACATAATAGAACAGACATACAGAATGTTAAACCAGTAGCAAGGGGTTAACTAGTCTGTTAATTATCAAGTATAACTAAACATACCTGCACATTTGTGGAACTTGATATGAGGGAGAGAGTTGTGATCAGTTCTATGGCATTTGCTTGCTGCTTCCTCTTGTTGGCAATGGAACAAACACTGAGGAATGCTCCCATCGAGCTATCTTTGTCCCCAAAACCGTCACCCTTGATACAATTATCCAGCAGTTGGAACAGTACTGGTTTTGAACCTGGTGTCGCATGGCATGTGGAGTCATCTTTGCAATGTCAGCTGCAGTCTCTGCGTTTAAGGTTAATGTGGCATCCTTTCTAACTAGTTGTGCTAGTTCTGCTTGTGCAGTTTCGTGCACTGCATCAACCTGGCCTGGCTGTATGTCTTCAGGTCACTGATCTCTTTTTGTTGCTGCTCAATGACTGTTCATCTTTGTTAACTGAGACTTGAGTTTCTCCTCCATTTGTTGGAATGTTTGTAAGGTTACAGTTGGCTGGATATAGCTGGTCGAAGGCCCACGACATGCTCGGGGAGATTGGCAATCTATTCCTGGTGACCTATGGTAAGCTGGAAGTGAGAGCTGTGCCGGTGGAGAGAAGATGGCAGGATTTGCATAGGGAGAAAACTGGTACATTGGTGACCGGAAGAACGTGTCTTCCTGAACCCCTTGTCCTCTAACCCCTCCTCAACATACTCGACTGTCCTTTGACCATCTGCTAGTGGGCCTCGCCAGCGCACTAGCATATGATGCACCACAATCTCTGTTGGAATGTCCAGATTTTGCACAAACGTTACACCTGATGTCATTGCCACAATCTCTTACCGTATGACCGAGCTCCCCACACCGGAAACACCGAATCGTTTGACAGTCGGCGGCAAAGTGACCCTCCTCGCTACACTTCAAACACACCTGCCTCTTCCCCTCATATTTCACCCATATGTGGTTGTTGCTTATCCTAAGCGCATTCGGAATGGGCTTATCCAACACCATCCGGTGTTGTCGAATACCTTTCTTGATGTGATGGTACGGTGGTGGGTAGGTCGGATATCGGACCGAAATCACCGTCCCATAGTGTCTCAAAACAGCCTGGACGGTTCCTTCCGTGACATATGCTGGGATCTGGAACAACGAAACTACTGTCCCCTGACCATATCCCTGGACTTCGACAGTTGGAAACATATCATTAACCCCCAACATCAATTCATTCTTTTTCCCGAATGAGTTTACTGTTATTTCAAAAGTATTACGACCCTTCATTCTAACTGTGTCCAAGTCGACCGTTACATCAATACCATTGACATTGTTCAGAGACTCCAAAACTGCCTGTATACCAATGTCCTCCTCGAACTTTAAACTCATCGTCTTTTGGAACAGATCATTCATTGTAGAGAACTACATACGGTAGCGATCGAAAAAATGAAGTTAATTGATACAATTGAAACCCTGTAAAACTGTATTTTGCGATACTAGGTACCAGTCTCCCTAACAGAAAAAAAACTGTTGCTTCAACTAGACTTTTCTCAGACAAAAGTGTAAGCGGCGAGGGTGCTAACCTTTGCTATTGACGGGTGGAGTGTCCCAAAAAGGGAGTCCAACCCGCTATCCCCTGAGGATATAGGTCCCCAGGGGTCCTTAACTAAAACTGCCACTAACCAGAAAAAAACGACAAAAAGAGCCAAATTTTAGAAAGCTAACTTGCGATCAATGACCTGTCCAGGTAATTAACCAAAACTGACGTACACTCTTGAGACTAAAAACGATCACCGTGATATCCACAAGGTTTGCATACCGCCGGCATGGAAACACTCATATTTTAAATATGGTCAGACCTACACTTGACCCCCTGAACTACGGGATTAGATTCCTGATCAGCGACCCATTTGCTACCATGTTAGCAAATGATTTGGGACATGCCCGATGGACGTGGCCTGATGCACTGCAAATAGAGCAAGTAACATCGTTTTCACATTCTTGTGTTGTGTGTCCCAACTGGAGACATCGGTCACATTTGTCAAAGGGACATTTGGCGAACAAATGCCCATTTTCTTCACACTTGTTACAGGCTTTTTCCTGACATAGGTATTTAACCCAAACAACGCTATTACCTACTCTTAATCCATCTGGGATAGTTTTGTTCAGCTCCATACGATATTGCCTCACACCCTTCTTGATTTTATCGAAGGGGGGAGGACGTTGATTTGACTACCCTCTACACCCTGAGGATGTAGGTCCTCAGATGCCTTAGCATTGAACCTACTTATAAAGAAAATAAAATAAATAAAAAAACGTTTTGTGGACAACTAGATTTTATAACCTTCCGGTAATAAAACCAAAAAAAGACAAACCGCTTCTTACAAACGATTGACCATAAAAAATGTGGTCGATTTAGCCAAAAGACCGAGAAGCGATAAACCGGTTGAGCTTGACCGCTAGCCCCCCTCCCCCGGGAACGATCCAAAATGAGAAAGCAGCAAGCAACGGTGGTGAGGCGGCTGTGCGTGTGTACAGTCCACCTATCTCTCATACGCTGACACTAGGCGCTTTAATAGCTTCCCCAATGCCTTCCTACCAGTAACTTCAAATTACGTCCGCACCGCGCCGCTTTCTCCAAAACAAACAAAACAGAACCACAGACAGACGTCCTGCGCGCTGCCTACCTGGCTGGGAGGTACTTTTTTCACTTCCTACGTGCCTACTGCCTCTCCTCTCCTGGTGGCGCTGCTGCTTGCTCCAATCTGAAAGTAGAAGACATATAAAATTCAGAAATTACATGTAGAATAGAGTTGGGGGGGAGGGGGAGTGCGGTGCTCAGCCGATCCGTTATTCAGTTTAATCTCTGATACAAAAATAAGTTGCAGTACTTCTGAGATTCGGTCCATCTCCGAAGGGGTTGTGGACGGCCCTCCACACCTCAGACCATTTGATTGTCGGGTTGATCGGCACACATCTTGGAACGATGTTCTTCGCTCCCAGGAGGGCATTATAGATGGACTTCACATTCATGTTCTCAATATCTCTAATGAGCTGAATGACTACCTCATAGTGAGGAGGACACTCCATTGGGTGTGGTGAGTTGTTGTCCCACGACTCTGGATCCAACCTTCTGAGGCACAAGCTCAGCCAATAGTAAACATATCTACTAGAAGGCGCCTCAGCACAGGTGAGGGCCTTCCTTACTGCTTTGAGCGAAAGAGCATTCGCTTGGGGAGGTAGAGGGTTTCTCTTTTCACTAACTCAGTCTTGCCGTCCCACAAGAACGCAAACAGAGCTTTCTCGATCTTAATTCGAACGGAACGGGGAAGGGGGTAAACAGGGCCAGCACACCACAGGGTGGCAGCCGCCAAGTTGTTGATGATCAAGACCTTGCCAAACAAGGTCAACTTTCTTCTTTTCCACATATCAAGTTTGGCCTTGAATTTCGCAAACCTCTGCATCCAAGCCAGTTCGGCTAACTGGGTGTTACCCACAGGGCTTCCAAGAATGATGAGGTGAGACGAGGACCAACCACCGATCGGATAGGGCTGATCCCTATGTCCCCTCAAAGACCCCAGCCACAAGGCTTCAGTCTTACCCAAATTCAGTTTGGAGTCAGTGGCTCCTTCAAAACGCTGGATGGTATCGAATGTCTTGTCTATGGACACGTCGTCCGTTAGGACACACGTATTGTCGTCGGCGAACTGGACCAGTTTGGTCTCCTGGCCAGCGCCTCCTTGAACCTGTACCCCACTGATTTCTTGATCCGCACGGATGGCCGCAGCCAAGGGTTCTATACACAGCACATAAAGCAGGGGTGACAAGGGTCAGCCTTGCATAACTCCTCTACCAATGTGTATGGATGAGCTGAGGTTACCGTCGACCAAAACTCTGCTACACACCTCGTTATACAATGTCTTGACCCACCCCGTGAACCTAGGGCCAAACCCCAGTCTCTCTAACACCGCAGTCATATATCCATGATCCACGCGGTCGAGTGCTTTTTCCTGGTCTTAGGCTAGGAAAACACAAGGCATATTCTTATCATTCACATATGCTGCGATGTCCCTAAGAAGGGTTGTGCTGTCCTCAATAGACCTACCAGGGATTCCACAAGATTGGTCCGTGTGAACCACAGACGCGATGACCGACTTTAATCCGTTTGCCATAGCCTTGGACATGATATTGTAGTCCACATTTAGGAGAGAAATAGGGCGCTTATTAGTGGGGTTCAAAGGGTCCCCCTTCTTCTCAAGGAGGGATGTGACACCCTCCCTTTTAGTTGCAGACAGTTGACCTTCCCGAAGGCCCTCATTTGGGACCTCCAGGAAGTCCTGACCTATGGTGTCCCAAAATTGGAAGTAAAATTCCTTCGGAAGGCCATAAGAGCAAGGAGATTTGCCATTTTGCATCCCTTTCATGGCCTCTTGCAATTCTGACAAAGAAAGGCATCTGTCTAAAGACTCTGCACTATCTTCGGGCATGGTAACAGAAAGCTTTGACCAAAAAACGTTTTTGTTCATCAAGATCGACCTGCCCTTCCCGGTAGAACTCTTCATAAAAAAACCTGGAAAGCATCCAGGATTTTTTGGGTGGTGGATCCCGTTCCTAACCTGGTGGATGATTCGTTTTTTGCCCTTCTGGCGTTCTGACGCAAAGAAGAAACTCGTCGGTTTCTCGTCTTCTCCAAACGATCTAACCTTCGCCCGCAGTCTATGCCCTGCCAGCCTGTCCTGTATTAACCTGTTTAATTTTTTTCTTGGCCTTGTTATATTTTTCTTACGTAGGCACGCTACGGTCTTCCACATTGAGCCGCGATCGAAGGAGGTCTACTTTTCTTTCCAGATCTTGTTCGATTAAGGTAGCTTCCTTAGCCTTTCTTTTAGAGTGCTCCCTCAAAAGGTCTCTAATTTTGCCCGTTGTGGAGTCCCACGATAAGAACAGATTCTCTTTTGAAGTATATATCATACTGAATCACTTCAAGTATCGTCTTAGGTTCTCATCTTGTTTATGCAGCCTTAAGGCGCTCATATCCACTGATACACATGATTAGATCAAACTAATTGACCGATCGGCTCAGTATTACTCCTCGTCCCACCCACCACTCTCGGTCCATCTCCCCATAAATCGAAAACAACACACACACACAAACCACAAAACAGGCCCAGCAATGCGGACGGAACCTTTCTCTTTTTTTTTGGTTAAGTTTTTCCTTTTTATAATTTTTTTGGGGTTTTCCAATTTTTGACCTAGCCAACTACGGCAGAGTGGCTAGGCCTACAGCTACAAAGAAGACAAGGCTTTCAACATAGCCACAAACAAAAATCCATTAAAACCTCAAGGACAAGTGCGCTACATCGACGTCTGCCCAAGGGAACCCCTCAGCCCAGGTTGTGTAAAACCCATCTGGGCCTAATTTAGAACCTCGAGTAAATCCCGGCCCACAGTGGGCCAAAACCGAGTGTATCTTTTGGCAGGCCATCAGACCCCGGAGTTTTACCGTTTTGCATCTCCTTGAGGGACTTCTCCATCTCTTCCAGCGAGAGCGACCGGTCGAGATGGGAACTGTCTTCATCGGGTAGCCTATTCTCCAGTTGGTCCAAGAAGTAGGCTTTATCTTCCATCTCTATCGGCTCAGCACCATACAGGTTTTCGTAAAAATCGTATCAAGGATATCCTACCTCGACGACACCACAGTGCCATCTGCCTTCCTCAATTCCCTGACCATTTTCTCCCCCCCTCTTGTTTTCCTTGCTAAAGAAAAACCTTGTAGGCTTCTCGTCCTTTTCTATATTTTGGATTCTGCTGCCGACACGCTGCCCCGCCAGCCCGTCCAACAGCACCTTTTGCAGTTGATCTTTAGCTGCTTGGTATTTGTGCGCTGTCACGGGGCATGGGCCGCCGATCTTTAAGCGCGACCTCAGCATATCGATTTCTCTTTCTAAGCCTCTTTCGATCAATTTCGACGCTTCGGCCCTGCGCTTGGAGTGGCTGATGAGGAGATCCTTCGTATTATTCTTCACCTCCTCCCACCACTCTAAGGCAACCATGGTTATCTTTGCGTTTTTCCCATTATTTGTATTGTTCAGTGTATTCTCTGGTGAATAGCTCATCTGACAAGACCTGCGTGTTACACTTCCACACTCCTGGACCACGCTCTATCCTAGGAGTGTGGGTCACGGAAAAGAATACAGCATCGTGGCATTCGTTCCAGGGGACCACAGGGCTCGGTTCCCCCACTGTCGTGACCAATAATTCTTGTCGGCCAAGGAGGACACATGGCACTCCTGGAGGCAGGCCACATCAATTTTCCTTGACCGACAAAAATAAAAATAAAACATATCCCTCTTCCCCCGATCCTTCATTCCATCGACATTCAACGATAAAATTTTAAGGTCCGTCATTGTTTAAGTCAGAGGAAGTGTTTGGCCTTCCCTTTCCTCCTGGAAGAGGCTTCCTTGATCTTTGGGATTTTGGGGTTCTTTTATGGGAGTCATGGACTTCTGCCACGCCGGGAACTCCTGAATTTGGGAGCCGTATCCCGCCACGAAGTGTTCCGTGCTACCACAGCGGTGGTAGCCACGTGGCTGACCAAAATAGGAGAGACTATTGTGTGCAGACTTCAACATGTTGAACTCTTACATGTTAGCCTTCCTGGGTTCCATCTCCCTCTTCCCACTCCAAAGGAATTTGTAGAAGGCTTTATTAATATTTGCCAGAATTCCAGCCGGAGGTTTAAATACGGGAGCTATATACAACAACGTCGAAACCGCCAGAACATTGACGACCACCGACTTGCCTTTAAAAGAAAGCGAAGCCTTAAACCAATTCAGAAGAACGGCATGAAATAATTGCGAGCAGCCATGTCTATGTTACCGACAGCCGCTCCCAACAACATGATAAAAGTAGAAACAAAGGTTAGGCCCGGAACTGGGGAGTCCGTACGTCCTCTCCAGCGCCCAAGCCACAAACCTACCGTTTTGTCCCTGTTCAAGAGAGCCCCAGAGCCGCTCTCGTATACACTTATGCTCTAGAAAAGGGGGATAAATGAGTCATCCTCCGTAACAGAACAAGAATTGTCGTCCGCGTACTGACTAAGCTTTGACGCCTCCCCTCCCGGGAGACGTAAACCTTCAAATTTTTTTAATTGCTGCATTATCTCTAACCATCTGAGCGACCGGCTCCAAAGAGAGTACATACAGCAAGGGAGACAAGGAGCAACCTTGTCCCACCCCTCTAGATGGGTAAAAACGGTCAGGTAACTGACCGTTCACAATAACAGGGCAGCAAGCGCCCTTATAACAAGTGGAGATAAAGGACCGAAAAATCGGCCCAAATCCCATTCTTGCCAGAACAGCTTGTAGGTATGTGAAATGGACCCTGTCAAAGGCTTTGCGTTGGTCCAAAGAGACTTATAGCATAAGGCAAATTGTTCTCATTGACATAGGTAACAATATCACGGAACAAGACAAGATTGTTATGTCGTCCAGAGGGGCTGGACGCTTACTTTTAGATTGATGAGCGGTCTGTTGCATATTTTCAATGTTGGCATCAAACACGGCGGAGACGTCCACAGACGCACCCACAAACATATCGCCGGGTGCAACAGAAGCATCCGAGAACACAGCGTTAACAGACGCCCGCACGGTCTCGGGCACCGCTCCCACAGCAGCAGAAGAAGAAGGGCCGGTAGATGCAGAGGCATCTGCCGGAGCAGTATCTGAGGTCACAGCAGCCTCAGCATAAACAACCCAGAAAATCTGGATCCCGTAAGGCGGAAACATAACATCTCCAAAGAACTTCTCTCTGTCCTGTCCCCGACGACCGCGCTGACCACCCAGCAAAAAACAGTCATGGTTCGATTGAGGACCCGGGACCGTTTTAGTGTGATGTCATTGTCATTGTTAAAAGGATTCAGACGAATATATGCTGTCCAGTCGACAGGCAACGTAAGGGTTACGCTGCCTCCAGGTGAATAGTTTATCCTGAGGATGTTGGGCCCGCCATACATCAACTAAACCGTTATCAGATGTGATGGACGCTAAACGAGTAGCTCCCCGATCGACTCCCTTCGCGTGGGTTACCTCCACATTTGTCAAGACTTAAGGTATGAACACAATTAAAATCCCCACATAGAAGAGTAGAGATTTTACAAGACAGGAAAGGCTCTTTTTGTCTTATCATTGGGAGCATATACGCAAACCACTATAAAGTGGCTACTCGCCTGTCCCCTTCAAGAGGTGATGGGGACATATCTTTCAAAAATCGTTGATACTGCACTCAAAATAAGAAGAATAAAAGATTGCCACCCCACAAGACTTGTGCCCGGGTTCTATAAGGTTTTCCCTCCCCACTGCTTAGTCCAGATATTTTGTTCCTTATCACCCATATGGCATTCATGTTAACACTTGGCATGAAACCGTTTTCTTCAAAGAATTAAAAAGCATGAAGTCTCATCAAGTCATTTCTTAACCCGTTTACATTAAAATTGGTGATATTTAGACTCATTACAAATATGGCAGAATTAAATTGAAATTGATGTCGATAATGGGAAATAGGAGATATTACTTTAGGTCAACATTTATTGTAAGGGTATTGAAAACCAGACCTCCAGATTTTTGCTATTTTTCCCTCCATACATTACATGTATAATCGTGATATTCATAGTCATTGATTGAATGAGTAAGCCAATTTGATGGTTTCTATATCTCAATTGTGCTTCTACGCTCGGGTTTCGCTGATACGAGGGTTTTCTTGTGACCGTACCCAACGAGCTCACCTCGACGTGGGTACGTCTGACCTAGCCTCCACCAATCTCTGCGGGTCGCTGGGAAGATAGTAGAAATTGGCCAAATAGAGTCAATTGTATGAAGGGAGTAGGCTACTAGTACGGAGAGAGGGTCAAATATGTAACCCTGGATGGAAATGTTATCCTCCATGGCCAAAGTCCCCCGGCAAATGTTCTCTCTATAGCCGACGCTGTTAGTCTGGTAGAGACTACGTCTGACCCACCGACGGGCGTTTGACGGTCATTTTCTACCTTCCGCCAGACCAAAGAGTCATCCCATTTCGTGACGCAGTTTATCAGGTATATACGGTAATTCTGACCGTATGTTTTGTTTGTTTCCATTTTCGATCGTGTTTCACGGGTTTGAAACACCACCCCTGCACATACTGGATTTGGTATCGCCCGATAGACGTTAATGCGCATGCGCAGCGTCCCCAGGCAAGCTTGGACGGCGTGGTCCGCGTCCAGGTCTCTTCTGTGGACGATTTCGGCCTTTCAGCGTCTGATTCTTGGTCTGGAATGTTGGTGAATGGTTTGCTGGGTTTCCCAGGATCATTTTGGTGGTTTTCCTGTGCTCCTACGCTCAAGTTTCGCTCAGATACGATTATTTTCTTGTGGCCGTACCCCTCAGCGGGCTCGCTTCGGCGTGGGTATGTCTGACCCACCGACGGACGGGAGATAGCACGGTGCGGTGAATCTTTTAAGGTCATTTTCTGCCTTCCGCCAGAGCAGAGAGTCGCCCAATTTCGTTTTGCAGGTCAGCAGGTATATACGGTAATTCTTACCGTATTTTGTGTTGCGTTTCTTCCTATATTTTTGACTGTGTTATACGGTTTTGATGCACCACCCCCACCTTCACTTGATAATTTTGGTGTTCCCTGGCTGTTGTTTCTTCAAAACAGTCTTTGTTCCTGAACCCTTATGTATCTCGGTATAGGGTATTCCTATTCCCGGGAAAATCAGGCAGTGTGCTCAGCTTATTTCCCCTGTTTTGGGGTTCTGCATTGTATATAATAGCAGGACTTAAAAACCTCCCCCCACACGGTGAAATGCTGTCGTCCACTCAGCAACGTAGACTTGACTAGGGAGCACAGTAGGTCACTTCGGCCTGCAGAGGCTGCGTGAGGGTTTTTTGTATATATGGCACTCTGATCGCAGCTGCAAAGGGCTCTAGTATTCTATTGTCGTACTTCAATGTTATTGTAATGTTAAGTGGTCTGCAACATCAGCTTGGCTGCCTGGCGCTTCACTATGTATTGTCTTGTTGCAGTTTTTAATAAAGAATGTATAACGTCATCAATCGCGAGTTTGTCCAACGATTCGGATTTTGACGGAACATCCAGCATACTCAGGGGTTTCGTTAGTCAGGAATATTTAGACTATTTTAGACAGCTGCAAAATCTGACAAACTTCTCGGGACTAAAAACGATATCGGTGTTGTCTGCTAGGTCTCCCTCCCGCCGGAATGGAGGCGCCCATACCTGTAAATATGGTCAGAACTCTTTTAAGTATATATATAAACGATTTCTCGAGCATACTGTAACTTATCATGTTTATGGGCACTGTGGCCCCTCATATCCGGCTGATACAAAATCAAGAAAAAATTGACTGTCGGATCGGCTCAGCATTGCAGTGCTTCATCCCACCCACCACTCTCGGTCCATCCCACACAAATCCAAGAACAAGACGCACACACATATATTTTTGGCTTTTGTACTTTTTTAGGTTTTTCTTTTTCTGACCTAGCCGACTAAGACAGGGCGGCTAGCCCTTCAACTACTACTAATCTACATATGCTCCAAACGGAGCCAACAACAAGTAAAAGCTTCAACGACACGATGGCGGCGCCTCCTAAAAAAGGAGAAAGCCACGCTTACCACATCACACGTGGCCCAAGAAAAACCATCGGCCCAGACCGTAAGAAAACCACTAGGGCCAAGACGTGTGTCTTTTATGGGCAGGCGCCGGGGTTTGTGGCGGTGCAACACATCTGTGTTGTGTGATTCCGATTTTTTATGCGACCTGAAGCTTCGACATGTAAGGTGGCAATCTTTAAAGCCTGCCTTTGCTAATCTCCGCCTTTGGTGGGATCATGTAAAAGAAAGAATATCTGTGCTAATACGGTCGTACTGCAAACGTCTGGCGTCTGCCCAAGATGAGGACCTTTTTATTCTCAATTGTGAGCTCGCAGACGTTTTCACAATTTATTGAATGGAGGTTCTTCAGACCCTTCTGTGGTGGAGCGATATTACTCCTTGAAAAATGAACTTTCCACCCACCACGACCGCCTGAGTCGAGGCGCTTTTATACGCTCCAGGATTCAGGAGTTGGAGGGGGAGAAATGTTTTTCCTCTTTCTTACGGGCGGAGAAGACCAGAAGCCGTCAGAAAGAGATTTTAAATGTGAGGAATGAATCTGGTATCCTTCTGTCGGACCAGTCTGATATTTTAAAATTTTACCGTGTTTTTTATAAACAACTTTTTACAGCGGAGCCCGTTGATAAGGTCAGCATGGACACCCTACTGTCTCATGTGAATAGAACTTTGTCACATGAGCAGTCGGCCATGCTGGACACCCCTCTTACGAAGGCAGAATTTTTTGAGGCGCTAAAAGGTATGGAGGGTGGCAAGTGCCCCGGGGCAGACGGTCTGCCGAAGGAATTTTATGTAGTCATGTGGGACGTTTTGGGGGATGATGTGTCTCAGGTTCTTTTAGAAGGTTTGGAGGAGGGTTCTCTGAGCCCTTCCCAGAATCTTTCTGTTATCACTTCTGTTATCACTTTATTGCAAAAGGCCGGGGACGCGTCCGACCCCAAGAATAAGCGTCCCATATCGCTTTTAAATGTTGATTATAAAATTTTGTCTAAGGCTCTGGCCAACCGTTTTAAGTCTGTAATGTCAACGCTGGTGCACCCCGACCAGTCCTGTTCTGTTCTGTGTCGGGCAGATCGATTTTAAATAATCTTGGTTTGCTCCGTGACATTGTGGCTTATTGCAATGACAAAAATCTACATTGCGCCATCCTGTCATTAGACTAAGAGAAAGCTTTTGACAGAGTTAATTTCTCTTATCTACAAGCTGAAAACAAACGGAAGCGCTCTACTTTATGTGGACGAACCACGAACTACACCCCAACACACAAATCACAGGCACCTGGCTCGCCCTGGCTCTGTCTAATTGGCTCAAACACGCGACTACGTCACACCAACGCAGAAAAACGGGCTCCTTAGGGTTCAAAGCCGAGCCAAGGGCGGATAGACAAGACAACAAGGCAATGTTGTTGTTCGCGAACAGCGTTGCCATTGTTGTTCGCCAGGAGGCGCGCGCCCGCGGTTCCCTAACATCATTCATCTGCACAGGACGGGCGGCGTCTGCTTTTCCCCTTAACTTCGATGCCTGTGGTGGATTTGTCAAGTCCGCCGTACGTTGTCGATTCGGCCTGAAGGTCCGCAAAGGGGAGAGGAAGGAAGGTCGCATGCAGCCAGCCCACTACATTTACGGAAGGAATTAAAAGGAGCGAGCGAGAAAGCAGCAGCGGTGGGCGAGGCGGCTAGCTGTGCGTGTGTTTTGTACCGTGTATCTCTCATACGTTGATACGAGGCGCGCGGGCGCTTAGATTCCCGATTCCTACGTTTAACATCGAATTACGTCCACATCGCACTGCTTTCTTCAGAATCGAACCACAGACAGACGTCCTGGAATTTTCCACTGCCTCTGCGTGCTCTCCCGACCTCTCCCGGCTCTTGGTGGCGCTGCTGCTTGCTCCAGTTCCAGTCTGAAAGTAGAAGAAAGATAAAATGCGAAAATTAAACATGTACAGTAGAGTTGGGGGATGTAAGAGCTATAAACGCAGTAAGGTTCAGTATATATACTCGTAACACGTATGCACAGACTTCAAACGAGTACAGCCGTGCTGATAAATCCACATTCCTGGATTGCTGGGCCAGTTTGGTGGTTTGTGTATGTGTGCAACTTATTTTGGATTTGTAAGGGGATGGACCGAATCTCAGAAGTACTGCAATACTGAGCCGATCCGCGGTCAGGACGGAGCAAGCTCCTAGTCCATGACCAAAGTCAAAAAATCAATTTAATCTAGATTCCCCGATGGGGAATGTATCAGAGATTAAACTGATAAGAACAGATACTCTTTTGAAGTATTTATACTGAATGACTTCAAGTATCACTTAGTTCTCATCTTGTTTACGCAGCCTTAAGGCGCTCATATCCACTGATACACTCTAGATCAAATTGACTTTCACAGATCGACTCAGCATTGCTGTACTTCATCCCACCCACCACTCTCGGTCCATCCCCAGACACTATTTAATATTTTTGGGTTTTGTATTTTATAATTTTTTTGGGTTTTCTATTTTTGACCTAGCCGACTAAGACAGGGCGGCTAGGCCTGCAACTACTACATGAAAAAATGCTCCAGAGGGAGCCAACAACAAGCCAAAACTTCAACAACACGATGGCAGCACCTCCTTAAAAGGAGAAAGCCACGCTTGACACATCAACCGAGGCCCAAGAAAAACCATCGGCCCAGACCGTGAGAAAACCACTAGGGCCCAGACGAGTAAACTCAAAACGGAGTCTCTCCTCCAAACGGTTTCTCACCGACGTCACAAGTTCGGGGCCCGAAAATCGTTTGCCCTCAAACACACATTCACACCTCGTCCGCCAGAGGAAAGATCTCATGATCGCCACCAGAGCCTGCAACACACGCCTGACCCTGGACGACAACCCCCCCGGCACCAATCCCCACAGCGCAAAGGACCTTGTGATCGAGAAACCCGGGCTGATTTTCATCGCCACCAGGTTCTCCAACCACATCCATGCTTCAGAAATCACTGGACACTCCCAGAACAAATGCGGAACACTTTCCTCCCCCTGACAAAGGTCTCTGGGGCACGAACTACTATCTACAAATCCCTTCCAAGAGTGGAGCTTCTTTCTAGTTTTCAGAGAGTTGTGAGCAGCATGCCAGCTGGTCATCCTCTCCCACTTGGTGAGCAGAGGGTTGTGAATGGCCTTCCAGACGGAAGACCAATCCACACTCCCATCTCCACTTTCACAACGTGGCACAATACTCTCCGCCTCCAATAAAATAGCGTAGAGGGCCGCCACCGAATTTGACTTCCACTCAATATCTACATCCCTCAAAGAGATCAACATCCTCTTGACCTCGGTGTAGTGCGGAGGGCTGTCCAAAGAGTGGGGAGCCAAGTTACTCCAGGACTCAGCGTCTATTCTTCGCAAGGCGAGCCCAATCCAGTAGAGAGCAAATCTAGAGGCTGGCAACTGTGGCTTGACCAGAGCTTTCCTCACCACTTTAAGGAAGAGGGCTTTGGCCTTGAGTGGTACAGAGACCAACCCCAACCCTCCTTTGTCCTTAGGCAAAAGAAGAGTTCGCCTAGCGACCATCTCTGTCTTGCCATCCCAGAGAAATGAATAGATTTCTCTCTCAATCTTAACTTTCACAGACTTAGGCAAGGGGTATACCGGAGCCGTGTACCACAAAGTGGCAGCCGCCAAACAATTCACAATCAAGGCTTTGCCAAAAAGGGTCAACCTCCGCGTCTCCCACTGGGTGAGCTTTGCCTTAAACTTCACAAATCGTTGCATCCAAGCAATCTCCGCCAACTGAATGTTGCCAATAGGGCTGCCTAAAATAGTTAGGTAAGATGATACCCACTGTTTCATAGGGTATGGGCTATCCACCCTGCCCTTCCATCTACCTAACCACAAAGCCTCCGTTTTCCCCAAATTCAATTTGGAACCGGTACCAGCCTCAAAACGCTTGATGGTGGAAAATGTCCGATCGATGGACGGCTGGTCCGACAAGACACAAGTGTTGTCATCTGCATATTGCACCATTTTAACCTCCTGGTTCAACCTAGGGACCTTCACTCCCCTGATGTAAGGGTCTGCACGAATTGCCGCAGCCAGCGGCTCAATACATAATACATATAACAGTGGAGAAATGGGACAGCCTTGCCTAACTCCCCTCTCCACTGCTATTGACTCTGACAAAGTACCATTCACGAGGACCTTACTGGATACCTCGCAGTACAAAGCCGCGATCATCCTTTTAAAATTCGGCCCAAAGCCAAGCTTGTCTAAAACATTGGCCATAAAATTGTGATCAACTCTGTCAAAGGCCTTCTCCTGGTCCAGTGCAATAAGAACACCAGAAGAATGCGAACTATTGACATACTCTACAATGTCTCTTAACAGGCAGACACTATCTTCAATTGACCGGCCTGGAATACCACAGGATTGATCAATGTGAACTACCGACCCAATGACATTCTTCAGCCGGTTGGCCAAGGCCTTGGACAGAATTTTGTAGTCCACATTCAGTAACGAAATCGGTCTTTTATTCGAAGGGTTCGGTGGATCCCCCTTTTTCTCCAAAAGAGAGATGACGCCTTCTCTTTGGGACACAGACAGCTGTCCTACATCCAATCCCTCATTGAGGACTGCCAGGAAGTCTGGCCCTATGATCTCCCAAAACTTGATGTAGAATTCTTTTGGGAGACCATCCGACCCCGGAGATTTTCCATTCTCCATACCTTTCACCGCCGCTTCCAATTCAGCCAAAGTGAGATCTCCATCCAGGCTCTCAACGCATTCATCAGGTAACGACTCAGAGAGCTTGGACAGAAAATATTCTTGCTCCACTTTGTCAATATGGCCAGCCTTATACAAGTCTGCATAAAACTGCTTAAAAACGGCAAGTATCTGCGGGGTGGTGCTCACCACGTCCCCCTTGCCATCTCTAACTTCCTGGATGACCCGTTTCTGGCCCTTGCGGCGTTCAGCCTGGAAGAAATACCTAGTCGGTTTTTCATCCTCTTCGAAGGCTTTTACTTTTGCCCGCAACCTCTGACCCTTGAGTCTGTCTAAGATCAGGTTGTTTAGGTTTTCCTTCTCCTTCTCATACTCTTCTCTAGTTGCAGGACTTCGGTCTCCTACATTAAGTCGAGACCGGAGTGAATCCACCTTCCTTTCCATACCCTTCTGAATCAAGGAGTCCGCCTGAGCTCTCAGCTTGGAGTATTTGATAACCAAATCTTTACAATAAGATTTAACGGTATCCCACCACTCCCTCGCCGATTGCCCCTCCTCTAAACTCTTCCTCCATATAGGATACTTCTCACGAAACTCCTGCTCTAAACGAGGATCGGACAAAACCTTGACATTGCACTTCCATAGACCCCGACCCCGTTGAACAGAAGGGACAGGATCTATGGATGAAACAATGCCATCGTGGTCAGAACACGAACAAGACTTAATAGTCGAGGAAACAATTGTGCCCTCCTGGACATAAATTCTATCCAGCCTGGATCTGGTTTTATTTGACTTGGACCTCCAAGTGAAATCTACCTGGGCGGGGTGTTCAATTCGCCAGGCATCCACCAAATCCAAGTCAGCGCACAAACTACGCAAATGCACCACAGCCTGAGTGCGATTCCCAGGGGTGAATATGGATTCCGATATTCTGTCCAAGTCTGGATCCAAAACACAATTAAAATCCCCCGCTAAAACTAGCACCGCATTGGGGTACAAATATTGATGAACACTATCAAAAAAGGTGGCCCGCTCCGCTGGAACTGAGGGAGCATAGATGTTACACACATTGTACTGTACGCCATCTACCGATAGTAGAGCAGAGACAACCCTACCATCTGTATCACATTTTGACGACACGAACGACCACCTAGAGGATAATAAAATACCAACACCTCTGGCGGAGTTCGTGCCTAGGGACCAGATTGCCTTGTGTCCCCACTGGCGAGACCAGGCACCCTTGTCAGCAATCGTGGAGATGTGGCACTCCTGCAGGCATGCCACATCTGCACCGTTAGACCGACAAAAATCGAATGTCCCTCTTACCCCGGTCCTTTAACATTTAGAGACAAGACATTTAAAGTAGAATCCATGATATCATTTAGGAAAGGGAATAAAGTCCAAACTAGGACCTATTTCCCCTTGTCTTTCCCCATTTCCCTGCCCTCGCACTCTTTCTCTGGGACTTCGCCCTGGCGATTTCCCCGGAAGAGTAATGGCCAATCTGGGAACGAAAATCTGACTTCCCCTTTCTCTTCCTCTTTTCTTTTCCTTCTTGTGTCTGCCAACCCTAGGCCTTCTGGGTGTCCGACTCGGACTCAGAACCCATCTGGGATGAGGAACACACGGAACTCTACGTCCGACTCTATGTGCTCATTGAGATCCATAACCAAGTCATTAGTGAACGATTCCTCCAAGCTGAGGTGAATATTGGCCACACTGTCATTTTCACCAGACAAAGGTTTGTGCTCATCAGACTCCTCCAACTGAGACGGAATCTTGTTGTCCCCGCTCGGAGGGAAGTTGTGCTCCCCAGACTCCTCCAACTGAGACGGTAGCTTGTTGGCCCCGCTCGGAGGGTATTGAGAATACTGGTCCCACATATCCTTCCCAGACAGATTAGACTTGTCATCATCCTCACAAGGATCCTTCTTCTCCTCTTCTAAGGTATTTTTACCTTTCTGGGAGAGGCACTCTACCCTTTGAGGGGAGGGTTTCTGAGTCCACTACCTCCTGCAGGGGAACTTCTGGGCCCGTTACCCCCTTGGACTGGGACTCAACGACGATCGAGAATTTAACCTCCTCGTCGCCATCTTCCCCGTTTGAGAGCGGGGGCTCTTGAGCAGTGCCCTTACCCGGCTCTCCTGGCATAGTCTGTTTCTCACCAGTTTTTGACCCACCAGGTGCCACTTTGTCATCATCAGAACCCGACCCAATTGATTGTTGTTCATCAGACCCAGTGTCAGATTCCTTACCACCAGTGCCCGACCCACCAGCCTGTGCTCCAGTACTCGACCCACCCACCAGCCTGTGCTCCGGTAGGCACAGCCCCCTTAGACGATTTGTTTTTTTTTTACCAGGTCGAAGTCAGGGCACACCTGTATGGGAAGTTCAACTGGCAGCTGCGCCCTGCATGCCCTTCTTCCCCACAGACATTACACTTGATGCCCGAAGTGCAGTCTTGGGCCAGATGGCCCAGACCCATGCACTTCGAGCATTTGTCTTCATCACAATCAGTGACGAGGTGGCCCTCTCGCCCGCACCTGTGGCACAACCTAGGTTGCCCAGCATAGCGGAAAGAGAATGTTTCATCCCCCAGCCGCATTGTGTTGGGCACATGAGATTTCAGCCTTATCCTGTACTGACGGGTTCCGGTCAAAATCTCCGGGAAGCCCTGGCTAGCGTAGCTGACGTACTTGCTATCCAGGACTTACTTCCCC
The DNA here is from genome assembly GCF_035083965.1 of Branchiostoma lanceolatum. Taxonomy (NCBI): domain Eukaryota; kingdom Metazoa; phylum Chordata; class Leptocardii; order Amphioxiformes; family Branchiostomatidae; genus Branchiostoma; species Branchiostoma lanceolatum. Next base: position 39,566,722 of record NC_089722.1, read on the forward strand.
GTATTCCCTCAATCGATGTCTGACATAATTGTCATCCAGCTCTAACGGGATATTCAGGGCCGTCATCACAGTGATGCCGGTCCCGAACGTGTCTATCTCTACATCCTGGACAGACGAAAGGGAAGGACAAGCCGCTGGAAGGCAGCCTGTGACTTGAATGTAATGTCAAAGCGTCCCTTCCCCTTCTTCTGCCCCCCCCCTGCACGACCGAGATAGGGACACCGCTCCTCTCCAGCAACTTTACCACATCTGACAATTCTGTGTCAGTTACTTGGTTTCGAAACGTCACCCCCACGCGCCTCACCCTTGTAAATTTGTAGGGAGCTGGGGGCATCTTGCTATAGGGAATGGACGACATTTTGCCTTACTACGTGTGGCAAAATGCTGCTGAAACTTTCTAAGTAGTCCCAAAACCCATTCGACTCCTGACTTTCGGACGGCGGTGTTGTGGCCGTCCTGTCTGACAAAGAATATCCTCCTCTTTCTTATCTTTCTCCTCGAAGTGAGGGAGGGTAGCGGTGGGACCCGCTACCCCGACCTCCTTGGGAAGGGATACGCCCTTGTCCTCCCCGTTTGGGGGCAGGGATGAAGAGCCATTTTCCACTTTCATCTTATCATTCTCATCCTCCTTACTACTTTCTTCATTTTTGAGTTTTCCTTTTATGATTTTTTTTGGGTTTTCCAAATTCTGACCTAGCCGACTAAAACAGGGTGGCTAGGCCTACAACTACAGATACTCTTTTGAAGTATATATCATACTGAATGACTTCAAGTATCGTACTTAGGTTCTGTTTATTTGTTTATTAAAATTTACCACAGATGTGGAAGGGGTGAGAGAACAGGCATGATGCCTTTTCTAGCCCCCACCCACAGAAATATTTACATCAGGTATAACAAACATTTAAACCTATACAATTATACAATTACATAAGCAATAGCTTAACGTACTCAGTCATATCGCACAATACTACACAACAACTTAGTTAAAACATGACTAAAATTAAACATATCGCACTTCATCCGAGAGGCACTTTCACTAACTACCGCGGTCTTAACGCCAGACATGTAGCACATCTGCAGGCAGATGTCCATGTGCAGAGGTTATCAGTTACAAAATGCTCTCTAAACCTGTCTGAAAATGACGTGTTAAGCAGCCGTTTGAATGACAAGAGTTCTGACTGTTGTGAGGCCAACATCCCCATGTTTCTAACTGAGACACCGAGGTTGTTCCACTCGGTAACGAGGCGGGGCATGTAGGACGACGCAAATGTTGAAGTTTTACAACGAATTGGCATTAACATGTGAGACCGACTACCTCTTGTTGGTCTAGTGGAGAATGATACATATTAGTGCATGTCTAGATCATAAACATTTGCCATGGCCTTCACAAACACCATTATGTCAGCAATCTCCCTTCTGTACGTAAGCGGTAACATGTTGAGGAATGTTAGTCTAGCCTTGTAATCTAGTTCACGGGCATCTGCTTTAGCACTTATAATGAACTTAGTTGCCCGCCTCTGCACGCCCTCCAACAGTGGCATCATATTGCGAGACAGAGGTGACCAAACCTGACAACAATATACAAGCAATGATCTAACAAGTGTTATGTACAATGATTTACGTACTACAAGGCTGGATTCATACCCGACCGTGCGTCTTATGAAACCAGTAATAGAATTGGCTCTCGACACAATATTCACAATATGGCTGTTCCACAGCAGGTCAGCCTGGGCAAGAACTCCCAGGTCATTCATACTATTGACTGTAGATAGGGCAATATCTGACATATAGTAGGTAAATGTTACTGGGCTCCTGGAACGAGTTAAACGGTGGACCATGCACTTCGATGGATGGAAAGACATTCCCCATCGAAGGCTCCACTCATACATGGAGAAAATATCATTCTGTAGCTTATAACAATCACCAGGGTTACATATCTCTCTATAGCACTTAGAGTCATCTGCGAACAGGGCTACAGTGGAGTTTTGGGCTGAGCAAGGTAACTCGTTAATGTACAATAAGAATAACATTGGCCCCAGAATTGAGCCCTGAGGAACTCCAGAGGTAACGGTGAGCCACTCTGATAGACTACCTTCAACTACCACACGCTGCCTTCGGTTAGCTAGGTACGAGTGAAACCATGACAGCAGTTTGCCGTTAAACCCATACATCTGAAGCTTATGAAGTAAAAGTGAGTGAGGAACAGAGTCGAAAGCCTTAGCGAAGTCAAGAAAAAGCATATCGACTTGTCCACCTCTATCAAGAACGGAGCCTACATAATGATATACCTCAAGCAGCTGAGTGGTAGTTGAGCGCCCCTTTACAAATCCATGTTGGAGATCGTGAATTGATTCGTGCAGAATTGGGAACACCATGTCGTACATGCACCTCTCCATGACCTTACTCACAATAGACAATAAAGAAACCGGCCGATAGTTTGACACGACTTGCTTATCCCCCTTTTTGTAAACAGGGGATACGTTAGCCTCTTTCCAGCACGAAGGAACCACGCCTATAGTGACTGATTTGTTGAACAGCAAGGTCAAAGGGAGTGCTAGTACCTGGGCACAATACTTTAACACAAATGGAGAAATATTATCAGGGCCTACAGCCTTACTTGTGTCTAGATTGACAAGCACATCTCGGACAGAGTCGACATCAAACAGAAGGTTACAAAGGCTATCAACAACTTTGATATCAATAGTAGGTTTCTGAACATTCTGGTCAGCTTGACTGAAAGTAGAGAAAAAGTACTTATTGAACAAAGTAGCCTTTTCGTCTGCAGATTTAGCAACAGAGTCCTCAAGATGCACAACAGGTGGTAAAGTTCGGGACTTAGACTTCGCACGAACAAAGGTCCAGAAGCGTTTCGGAGCCTCATGTAGGGAAGATGCTAAACTGTCCAAATAACTCGCATACTTGAGAGACAGAACGGCTTTCAGTTTGTTACGGAGCATTCGATATTTTGTCCAGTGTGATGGAGAGTCCGTCCGCTTGGCTTTGTGCCACGCCGTCCGCTTGCGATTTTGGATGTCACGGACCTCGCCATCTATCCATGGTGGTGTATTGGAGTCCTTGAGTCTGCGACAGGGCACGAACTGGTCGACTGCTGACTGGATCGTAGACGACAAGGATTCCCAGGCCGAGTCAATGTCCTGGCACTGACCGACGGCCTCAGCTAGATGACTTGAGACCAGGTGCGCCCCAAGACCCTCCCAGTCGGCGCGACGATAGTTGTAGACCTTCCGAGAAATCCCGTGCTTAGGGTTCAGTTTGCAGTGAATGCCGAATTCCAAGATCGTGTGATCCGTGTCGAATTCGGTTGGAAGCTCCTTGATGTCCGACACTCTATCGGGAATGTTGGTGAAGACTAAGTCCAAAATATTGCTGTTAGAGTTTGATGGAATCTTGTTGTGCTGGAGAAGGAAATGATCATTTATTACTTCACAAAAGTCTGATTCCTTGCCACTTTCCACAACGACGCAGCTGGACCAGTCGACCCAAGGGAGATTGAAGTCCCCAAGTACACAGCACATTTGGTACTCATGCTGAACTTTCTCTAGGACTGAAGCCAGGTTGACGGTAAATGCAGACAGGTCCCCCGAAGGCGGTCTGTAGCAGAGCACGGTGGCCAGCTTACCCAGACCGGGAGGCTGAATTTCGCAGACGAGAATTTCATCCTTGACCTCAAGGTCTGGCCTTCTCAAGCTGCACACAGATGAACGGACAGCCAGAAGAACGCCGCCACCAGTCTTGCCTGCGTGAACGTGGTGACGGTCTTTACGGTAAGTTACAAAGCCGGGTGGGATGACCTCTTGGTCACGGATATCGTCGTTAAGCCAAGTCTCCGTTATGGCCAGAACATCAGGACTGTTTAAGTGAATCAAGTTCTGAAGTTGTACCAACTTGTTTCTCTGAGGATTTACCGCTTTAACACTTCTTGCATTGAGGTAAACGACTTTGAATAATGAGGAGGGACGTTTATTGACCAGGGATCGGGCGTTAGTCAAAAGCAAACTCGGCATACCTTTGGGCTTGATTAGCGGCTTGACGGTATCACGTTTCAGGGGCCGCAGGTGTTGTCGGCCTACATGTTGAGAATGTCGGAATATCGGCTTGTATTGTTCTGCCCAATGAGATTTGCATGTTAATGCATCAGCTTCCACTTGCATTACCGGCCTATTCCCAACAACTGTTGGGATCTTGCGTTGAAAGTTTTTGCAAGCTCCTAGTCCATGACCAAAGTCAAAAAATCAATTTAATCTAGATTCCCCGATGGGGAATGTATCAGAGATTAAACTGATAAGAACAGATACTCTTTTGTGAAGTATTTAATTCGATTTTCACGAGTATACTGGACTTATCAAGTCTATGGCACAAAGGCCTCTTATCCACTGATACAAATCTAGACAAATCAATTCCACGGATCGACTCAGCACTGCAGCACTTCGCCCACCCACCTCTCTCGGTCCATCCCACACAAATCCACACATATATTTTTGGCTTTTGCATTTTATATTTTTTTTTGGTTTTTCTTTTTCTGACCTAGCCGACTAAGACAGGGCGGCTAGGCCTGCAACTACTACATGAAAAAATGCTCCAAACGGAGCCAACAAGTAAAGTCTTCAACAACACGATGGCAGCACCTCCTTAAAAGGAGAAAGCCACGCTTGCCACATCAACCGTGGCCCAAGAAAAACCATCGGCCCAGACCGTGAGAAAACCACTAGGGCCAAGACGAGCAAACTCAAAACGGAGTCTCTCCTCCAAACGGTTTCTCACCGACGTCACAAGCTCAGGGCCCGTGTATCGTTTGCCCTCAAACACACATTCACACCTCGTCCGCCAGAGGATAGATCTCATGATCGCCGCCAGGGCCTGCAGCACGCGCCTGACCCTGGACGACAACCCCCCCGGCACCAATCCCCATAGCGCAAAGGACCTTGTGATCGAGAAACCCGGGCTGATTTTCCTCTCCACCAAGTTTTCCAGCCACATCCACGCCTCCGCGATCACTGGGCACTCCCAGAACAAGTGTGGCACACTCTCCTCTCCTTGACAACGGTGTCTGGGACACGAACTACTGGCCACAAATCCCCTCCACGAGTTAAGCTTCTTTCTGGTCTTCAAAGAATTGTGGGCAGAGTGCCAGCTTGTCATTCTCTCCCACTTGGTGAGTAGGGGGTTGTGGAGGGCCTTCCATACAGAAGACCAGTCCACGCTCCCATCCGCACGCTCACACAGAGGCACGATATTCTCCACTTCTAGCAGAATAGAGTAGAGGGCCGCCACCGAAAGCGACTTCCATTCGATATCGACATCACTCAAAGCATTCAACAATCGCTTCACTTCAGTGTAATGCGGAGGGCTGTCCAACGTGTGTGGAACAGCGTTAGACCACGACTCCTCATCAATCCTCCTCAAAGCAAGGCCTATCCAGTAATGTGCAAATCTGGATACAGGCAACTGAGGATTAACCAGGGCTTTCCTCACCACTTTAAGGAGGAGAGCTTTGGCCTTGAGTGGTACGGAAACCAGGCCCAACCCTCCTTTGTCCTTCGGCAAGAGCAGAGTGCGTCTTGCGACCATCTCTGTCTTGCCGTCCCACATAAAACAATAAATCTCTTTCTCTATCCTTACTTTTACAGCCTGTGGCAACGGATAGATCGGCGCCGTGTACCACAGAGTAGCAGCCGCTAAACAATTTACTATGAGAGCTTTACCAAAAAGCGTCAACTTTCTACTCTCCCACTGGGACAACTTGGCCTTAAATTTAACAAAACGCTGCATCCAGGCGACCTCAGCCAACTGGATGTTGCCAACCGGACTACCCAGTATAGTCAAATAGGTCGAAACCCACTGCTTAATAGGGTAAGGCTTATCTTCCCTTCCTTTCCAACTGCCCAGCCATAAGGCTTCTGTTTTACCCATATTTAACTTCGATCCCGTACCCGACTCGAACCTTGTAATGGTCAGGAAAATCTTGTCGATCGACAGTTGGTCCGTAAGCACACATGTGTTGTCGTCCGCAAACTGAACCAACTTAACCTCACTTCCCGAACCACCGGGCAGTTGGACACCTCGAATTTGAGGATCAGCCCTTATGGCCGCAGCCAAAGGTTCTATACATAACACGTACAACAAAGGTGACAGAGGGCATCCCTGTCTTACCCCCCTAGCCACAGAAATCCTGTCAGACAGGTGACCATTTACCATAACTTTACTGGATACGTCGCTATACAGCGTCTTAATCCAGCCAATAAAGTTAGGGCCAAAGCCCAACTTTTGTAGCACCTGATTCATGTATTCATGATCCACCCGATCAAAGGCCTTCTCCTGGTCCAGGGCCAGGAAGGCACAAGGAATATTTTTACTATTGACATACTCAGCTATATCCCTTAAAAGAGTCAAGCTATCCTCAATAGCCCTCCCCGGTATTCCACAAGACTGATCTGGGTGAACTACCGAGGATATAACATTCTTTAGTCTATTGGCAATACTTTTGGACAAAATCTTGTAATCGACATTGAGTAATGTTATTGGACGCTTCTTCGCCGGGCTCAATTGGTCTCCCTTCTTTTCGAGAAGAGAAATCACACCCTCTCTTTGAGACGAGGACAGTGAACCCTCCCGCAGTCCCTCATTTACGACCTCCAAAAGGTCCCCACCCACTACTGCCCAGAATTTCTGATAAAATTCCTTGGGCAGCCCATCTGACCCAGGCGATTTCCCATTTTGCATACCTTTTAGAGCTTCCTCCAGCTCTGCAAGGGAAATCGGCCTGTCCAAACTGTCCACACACTCTACGGGGAGTGTTTGATCCAAACTATTCAGGAAGAAACTCCTCTCCCCAGGATCACTCTGTTCAGCACTAAATAACTGGCCATAAAATTGGTGGAAGACCTGGACTATATCCTCAGTACTGTCAACTACATTGCCTTCAGGAGTTCTTATTTGATGAATGACCTTTTTCTGCCCCCTCTTTCTTTCCTTTTGGAAGAAAAATCGGGTTGGCTTTTCATCATTCTCAAAGTTCTTGATCTTACTGCGCAGACGCTGTCCGGCAAGCCGGTCTTGTACCAATTTATTCAAGGACGTCTTGGCTGACTCATACCTGCTCAGGGTCTCAGCTGTTGTGTCACCTGAGTTCAAGCGGGACCTGAGTTGTTCCACCTTTTTTTCCAGATCTTGTTGGATAAGTCTATCGTCCCTGGCCCTTCGTTTCGAATGAACCACCACAAGACCTTGGATTTGGTGGCATCCCACCAGTCTCTCCGATTATCATAGTCCTTTTTGCCCTGTTGCCACGTCTTGTAATTACTCACAAATTCACGCTCAAAGAGCGAGTCTGATAATACACTTACGTTGCATTTCCACAAGCCATTGCCCCGGTCTATACCGTGAGTGGGCTCAATTTTCGTAACCACCCCGTCATGGTCAGAGAATGGACAAGAGACAATGCTGGAAGCAGACACCAACCCCACCTGGGTGTAAATTCTGTCCAGCCTGGACCTCGAAGTATTTGAGGGCGACCTCCATGTGAACTCAGTCTCATTTGGGTGTTCTACCCTCCAGGCATCACTCAGTTCTAATTCAGTACAGAGCGCTCTTAACTCTCTAACGTCCTGAGTCTGAGACCCCGGTGCCGTTAGAGAGGTAGTGAACCTATCCAATGCAGGGTCCAGTACACAATTAAAATCTCCTGCCAACACCAAGGTGGAGTTTGGGTACATATATTGGTGGAGGTTGGCAAAAAAGGCCTCCCTCTCCGCCGGGACACACGGGGCATACACATTAACAACATTAAAACGAACATTAGAATTCTGAACCAAAACTGACACAACCCTTCCTTCCATGTCAGTCTTGGAAGACACAAGCTCCCAATTTTCCGATAGGAGAATGCCAACCCCCCTCGCGGAATTGGTGCCCATCGACCAGACAGTCCGACCGCCCCATTGACGGGACCAGTAATTCTTGTCAGCCAAGGAGGAGACGTGACATTCCTGCAGGCATGCCACGTCAATCCTCCTTGCCCGACAGAAATCAAAGACCGACATTCGTTTGTCCCTATCCTTCATCCCATTCACATTCAACGACAATACATTAAGTTCAGCCATTGAGACCTACTTCTTTTTGTCTTTTCCGACCCTTCCACCCCTCGCACTCTTTCTCTGGGGCTTCGGCTCGGGCACCTCACCAGAGGAAAATTGGTTTATCTGGGATCCAAACCCAGACAACCCCTTCCTCTTCTTCTTCTTCTTTTCATTTCCCTGAACCTTCCATCCTTTTTGGGCGTCCGGCTCAGAGTCAGATGAGGAGCGCATGGAACTTTCTGTGTCTGACAGCCTCTCGATGTTCATCACTAACGGGTTTGATAGGTCTAACTTGAGATGAATATTCTCATTACTCTCCAATTCAGAGCCTTCGTCATCAAACAAGGATTTCTCACCCTCCGACTCAACCTGAGTCAGGAGCTTGTTAGCCCCGCTCCCAGGGAGGCCGTGATCGAACGGATCCTCATCCTTATCTTCCATCCTGACGGGAGGGGCTACTGGACCCACTGTATTAGCTGACTCTACATCAGGGGAATCTGAGAGACTCGATACCCCTTTGGACTGTGACACCAAGAGTTCCGACTTCTCAGAGGAAGTCTCCTGGCCCACTGCCTTAGAGGGAACTGCTTTAACAGAAGTATTTTCTGACACCGTCTCATTCTCAACAGAACCCTTCACACTGATCCCGTTCTCACCCGACCCACTAGCACCATCGGTAATAGACCCACCAGGCTGTGGCCCGGGGAGCTTGGCCTCCTTAACAGAAGGTTCTTCTGACTCTAACCCCTTCTCACCAGAGCCCGACTCTAACCCCTTCTCACCCGAGCCCGACCCACTAGCTTGTGGCTCGGAAGACGTGGCCCCCACAACAGACGGCGGCTTCGGGGTTTTCGACCATGTCGTTTTCAGGGTACACGCTTCAGGAAACGTTAAGTTACAGGTACGACCTGCATGACCCTCCTCCCCACACCAATTGCACTTGATGGCCGAAGTGCAGTCTTTGGCGAGGTGGCCAAGACCCATACATTTGGAGCATTTTTCCTCGTCGCACTCCGCGACGAGATGCCCCTCCTTCCCACACCTGTGGCACAACCTCGGTTGGCCGCCATATCGGAATGAGATGATCTCATTTCCCAACCTCATGGTGTTGGGAACATGCCTCTTGAGCTTCATCCGGTACTGGCGCGTACCGGACAACAGCTCCGGGAACCCTTTGCTTGCATAGCTGACGTACTTGCTGTCAAGTACGTCCCCATACTCCCTCAGACGATGTCTCACGTGGTTATCGTCTAGTTCTAGAGGGATGTCCAGGGCTGTCACCACGGTGATACCAGCCCCGTACGTGTCTACCTCTACACTACTATCTGCACACAGTGCGGGCGAAGCCTTGTGGAAAGCCGTCTGTGATTTAAAGGTAATCTCACAGCGGCCCTTCCCCTTGTTTTGGATTCCCTGCACCTCAGTGACAGGGATCCCGTTCTTTCCCAGCAGGTTTACAACATTCGCCAAGTCACCCTCTACTTTCTTATCTAAAAACGTTATCCCTACACTCCTCTTCCTAACGAAACCGGAAGGAGCCGGGGGCATCTTCCTGTAGGGAACTGGCGGCATTTCGCAACAAAAGTCCTATGGAAGGACCTTCCGTCGCAACAAACACCTTCAGAACCTTTACCGCCAAACCCCCATCCACACCCTCCGCTGTAGAGCCGAAAATAACCTAATACCCGGAGATCTAGGTCAACGACCGCGCAGCCCGCGTGCCTTCGCTCGCTAACGAGACAGGCGGGCGGGCGATAGCACTATGAAAACGGGGGTGAGGGTTAGAAAACACGTTTCTTACGGTTCTAAAACACTCCGAAATATTCACCAGGTAGGGAAAAAATTCCACACCAATTTCACAGAGTTACTCCCGGTTGGCGCCAACCGTTTTGGAGCAACTCAGTGACGAAAACAGTCTCTTTGTTCTCAGACCACGCGGTCTGAGGTGGACTGTACCACTCCGTCCGCCGCTTTCACGGGGGGGGGGGGGTGCGGATACAGAAGACCCCTCAAAACACACTTAAATCAAAAAACAAAATCAAACTAACACCGTACAAGTACCTAGACAAACCTGCTCCCCAACCTGACGGAAGGGGAAGTCAGTTACTCCACGCAAACCGGAGAAAACAGCCCCCAAAGATCGACCGGAGCTGGCTACCCCCGTCCTGCGGAGGAAACGGTGTGCTTCCACCGACCGTCTCCCGTAAGAGAGGTACGGTGCAAGAAAAACGGCCGTAGCTTTGGAAAACCACAAGCTATAGAAATAACAAAACTACCAAAATGATCCGAAGACAACCCGCAACCAAGTCGCTGGACTTATCGCCCTCTACGAGAACTCTAACCGCCCTCAGTGGGCTGAAAGGAGGACTCGAAGCGGAGCGGGGGCAAGGCACGTCTGAACGTGTCCCCCTAGCGATCAGATACTACTACACTTGATCTTAGCCAAAAGGCCGAGAAGCGATAAACCGGTTGAGCTTGACCGCTAGCCCCCCTCCCCCGGGAACGAGCCAAGTTCACGTGGCGAGCTATGCATCGCAAACAGCTTCAAGCTTGAACATAAAGCAATTAGTGCCCGCACACCTGGCGCGCCTTCTCTCCTTCATAATCTCTTCAATTTGGTTGACAAACGGAAGCGCTCTACTTTATGTGGACGAACCACGGACTACACCCAAAAACACACATCACGCGCTCCTGGCTCGTCCTGGCTCTTCCTGGCTCTGCCTAATTGGTGCAAAGAAGCGACTACGTCACACCAACGCAGAAAACGGGCTCCTTAGGGTTCAAAGCCGAGCCAAGGGCGGGTAGACAAGACAACAAGGCAATGTTGTTGTTCGCGAACAGCGTTGCCATTGTTGTTCGCCAGGAGGCGCGCGCCCGCGGTTCCCTTACATCATTCATCTTCACAGGGCGGGCGGCGTCTGCTTTTCCCCTTAACTTCGATGCCTGTGGTGGATTTTTCAAGTCCGCCGGACCTTGTCGATTCGGCCTGAAGGTCCGCAAAGGGGAGAGGAAGGTCGCATGCAGCCAGCCCACTAAATTTACGGAAGGAATTAAAAGGAGCGAGCGAGAAAGCAGCAGCGGTGGGCGAGGCGGCTAGCTGTGCGTGTGTACGTATCTCTCATACGTTGATACGAGGCGCGCGGGCGCTTAGATTCCCGATTCCTACGTTTAACATCGAATTACGTCCACATCGCACTGCTTTCGTCAGAATCGAACCACAGACAGACGTCCTGGAATTTTCCACTGCCTCTGCGTGCTCTCCCGACCTCTCCCGGCTCTTGGTGGCGCTGTTGCTTGCTCCAGTTCCAGTCTGAAAGTAGAAGAAAGATAAAATGCGAAAATTAAACATGTACAGTAGAGTTGGGGGATGTGAGAGCTATAAACGCAGTAAGGTTCAGTATATATACTCGTAACACGTATGCACATACTTCAAACGAGTACAGACTGCTGATAAATCCACATTGCTGGATTGCTGGGCCAGTTTGGTGGTTTGTGTATGTGTGCAACTTATTTTGGATTTGTAAGGGGATGGACCGAATCTCAGAAGTACTGCAATACTGAGCCGATCCGCGGTCAGGACGGAGCAAGCTCCTAGTCCATGACCAAAGTCAAAAAATCAATTTAATCTAGATTCCCCGATGGGGAATGTATCAGAGATTAAACTGATAAGAACAGATACTCTTTTGTGAAGTATTTGATTCGATTTTCACGAGTATACTGAACTTATCAAGTTTATGGCACAAAGGCCTCCTATCCACTGATACACATCTAGAAAATCAATTCCACGGATCGACTCAGCATTGCAGCACTTTCCCACCCACCACTCTCGACACTTGATCTTAGCCAAAAGGCCGAGAAGCGATAAACCGGTTGAGCTTGACCGCTAGCCCCCCTCCCCCGGGAACGAGCCAAGTTCACGTGGCGAGCTATGCATCGCAAACAGCTTCAAGCTTGAACATAAAGCAATTAGTGCCCGCACACCTGGCGCGCCTTCTCTCCTTCATAATCTCTTCAATTTGGTTGACAAACGGAAGCGCTCTACTTTATGTGGACGAACCACGGACTACACCCAAAAACACACATCACGCGCTCCTGGCTCGTCCTGGCTCTTCCTGGCTCTGCCTAATTGGTGCAAAGAAGCGACTACGTCACACCAACGCAGAAAACGGGCTCCTTAGGGTTCAAAGCCGAGCCAAGGGCGGGTAGACAAGACAACAAGGCAATGTTGTTGTTCGCGAACAGCGTTGCCATTGTTGTTCGCCAGGAGGCGCGCGCCCGCGGTTCCCTTACATCATTCATCTTCACAGGGCGGGCGGCGTCTGCTTTTCCCCTTAACTTCGATGCCTGTGGTGGATTTTTCAAGTCCGCCGGACCTTGTCGATTCGGCCTGAAGGTCCGCAAAGGGGAGAGGAAGGTCGCATGCAGCCAGCCCACTAAATTTACGGAAGGAATTAAAAGGAGCGAGCGAGAAAGCAGCAGCGGTGGGCGAGGCGGCTAGCTGTGCGTGTGTACGTATCTCTCATACGTTGATACGAGGCGCGCGGGCGCTTAGATTCCCGATTCCTACGTTTAACATCGAATTACGTCCACATCGCACTGCTTTCGTCAGAATCGAACCACAGACAGACGTCCTGGAATTTTCCACTGCCTCTGCGTGCTCTCCCGACCTCTCCCGGCTCTTGGTGGCGCTGTTGCTTGCTCCAGTTCCAGTCTGAAAGTAGAAGAAAGATAAAATGCGAAAATTAAACATGTACAGTAGAGTTGGGGGATGTGAGAGCTATAAACGCAGTAAGGTTCAGTATATATACTCGTAACACGTATGCACATACTTCAAACGAGTACAGACTGCTGATAAATCCACATTGCTGGATTGCTGGGCCAGTTTGGTGGTTTGTGTATGTGTGCAACTTATTTTGGATTTGTAAGGGGATGGACCGAATCTCAGAAGTACTGCAATACTGAGCCGATCCGCGGTCAGGACGGAGCAAGCTCCTAGTCCATGACCAAAGTCAAAAAATCAATTTAATCTAGATTCCCCGATGGGGAATGTATCAGAGATTAAACTGATAAGAACAGATACTCTTTTGTGAAGTATTTAATTCGATTTTCACGAGTATACTGAACTTATCAAGTTTATGGCACAAAGGCCTCCTATCCACTGATACACATCTAGACAAATCAATTCCACGGATCGACTCAGCATTGCAGCACTTTCCCACCCACCACTCTCGGTCCATCCCTCACAAATCCAAAACAGACGCACACACATATATTTTTGGCTTTTGTATTTTATCATTTTTTTGGGTTTTTCTATTTTTGACCTAGCCAACTAAGTCAGGGCGGCTAGGCCTGCAACTACTACATGAAAAAAGCTCCAAACGGAGTCAACAAGAAATAATAACTTCAACGACACAATGGCGGCGCCTCCTTAAAAGGAGAAAGTCACGCTTGCCACATCAACCGTGGCCCAAGAAAAACCATCGGCCCAGACCGTGAGGAAACCACTAGGGCCAAGGCGATCAAACTCAAAACGGAGTCTCTCCTCCAAACGGTTTCTCACCGTCGTCACAAGCTCAGAGCCCGTATATCGTTTGCCCTCAAACACACATTCACACCTCGTCCGCCAGAGGATAGATCTCATGATCGCCGCCAGGGCCTGCAGCACGCGCCTGACCCTGGACGTCAACCCCCCCGGCACCAATCCCCATAGCGCAAAGGACCTTGAGATGGAGAAACCCGGGCTGATTTTCCTCTCCACCAAGTTTTCCAGCCACATCCACGCCTCCGCGATCACTGGGCACTCCCAGAACAAGTGTGAAACACTCTCCTCTCCTTGACAACGGAGTCTGGGACACAAACTACTGGCCACAAATCCCCTCCACGAGTTGAGCTTCTTTCTGGTCTTCAAAGAATTGTGGGCAGAGTGCCAGCTTGTCATTCTCTCCCACTTGGTGAGTAGGGGATTGTGGAGGGCCTTCCATACAGAAGACCAGTCCACGCTCCCATCCGCACGCTCACACAGAGGCACAATATTCTCCACTTCTAGCAGAATAGAGTAGAGGGCCGCCACCGAAGTCGACTTCCATTCGATATCGACATCACTCAAAGCATTCAACAATCGCTTCACTTCCGTGTAATGCGGAGGGCTGTCCAGAGTGTGAGGAACAGCGTTAGACCACGACTCCTCATCAATCCTCCTCAAAGCAAGGCCTATCCAGTAATGTGCAAATCTGGATACAGGCAACTGAGGATTAACCAGGGCTTTCCTCACCACTTTAAGGAGGAGAGCTTTGGCCTTGAGTGGTACGGAAACCAGGCCCAACCCTCCTTTGTCCTTCGGCAAGAGCAGAGTGCGTCTTGCGACCATCTCTGTCTTGCCGTCCCACATAAAACAATAAATCTCTTTCTCTATCCTTACTTTTACAGCCTGTGGCAACGGATAGATCGGCGCCGTGTACCACAGAGTGGCGGCCGCTAAACAATTTACTATGAGAGCTTTACCAAAAAGCGTCAACTTTCTACTCTCCCACTGGGACAACTTGGCCTTAAATTTAACAAAACGCTGCATCCAGGCGACCTCAGCCAACTGGATGTTGCCCACCGGACTACCCAGTATAGTCAAATAGGTCGAAACCCACTGCTTAATAGGGTAAGGCTTATCTTGCCTTCCTTTCCAACTGCCCAGCCATAAAGCTTCTGTTTTACCCATATTCAACTTCGATCCCGTACCCGCCTCGAACCTTGTAATGGTCAGGAAAATCTTGTCGATCGACAGTTGGTCCGTAAGCACACACGTGTTATCATCCGCAAACTGAACCAACTTAACCTCACTTCCCGAACCACCGGGCAGTTGGACACCTCGAATTTGAGGATCAGCCCTTATGGCCGCAGCCAAAGGTTCTATACATAACACATACAACAAAGGTGACAGAGGGCATCCCTGTCTTACCCCCCTAGCCACAGAAATCCTGTCAGACAGGTGACCATTTACCATAACTTTACTGGATACGTCGCTATACAGCGTCTTAATCCAGCCAATAAAGTTAGGGCCAAAGCCCAACTTTTGTAACACCTGATTCATGTATTCATGATCCACCCGATCAAAGGCCTTCTCCTGGTCCAGGGCCAGGAAGGCACAAGGAATATTTTTACTATTGACATACTCAGCTATATCCCTCAAAAGAGTCAAGCTATCCTCAATAGCCCTCCCCGGTATTCCACAAGACTGGTCTGGGTGAACTACCGAGGAAATAACATTCTTTAGTCTATTGGCAATACTTTTGGACAAAATCTTGTAATCGACATTGAGTAATGTTATTGGACGCTTGTTCGCCGGGCTCAATTGGTCTCCCTTCTTTTCGAGAAGAGAAATCACACCCTCTCTTTGAGACGAGGACAGTGAACCCTCCCGCAGTCCCTCATTTACGACCTCCAAAAGGTCTCCACCCACTACTGCCCAGAATTTCTGATAAAATTCCTTGGGCAGCCCATCTGAACCAGGCGATTTCCCATTTTGCATACCTTTTAGAGCTTCCTCCAGCTCTGCAAGGGAAATCGGCCTGTCCAAACTGTCCACACACTCTACGGGAAGTGTTTGATCCAAACTATTCAGGAAGAAACTCCTCTCCCCAGGATCACTCTGTTCGGCACTAAATAACTGGCCATAAAATTGGTGGAAGACCTGGACTATATCCTCAGTACTGTCAACTACATTGCCTTCAGGAGTTCTTATTTGATGAATGACCTTTTTCTGCCCCCTCTTTCTTTCCTTTTGGAAGAAAAATCGGGTTGGCTTTTCATCATTCTCAAAGTTCTTGATCTTACTGCGCAGACGCTGTCCGGCAAGCCGGTCTTGTACCAATTTATTCAAGGACGTCTTGGCTGACTCATACCTGCTCAGGGTCTCAGCTGTTGTGTCACCTGAGTTCAAGCGGGACCTGAGTTGTTCCACCTTTTTTTCCAGATCTTGTTGGATAAGTCTATCATCCCTGGCCCTTCGTTTCGAATGAACCACCACAAGATCTTGGACCTTGGATTTGGTGGCATCCCACCAGTCTCTCCGATTATTATAGTCCTTTTTGCCCTGTTGCCACGTCTTGTACTTACTCACAAATTCACGCTCAAAGAGCGAGTCAGATAATACACTTACGTTGCATTTCCACAAGCCATTGCCCCGGTCTATACCGTGAGTGGGCTCAATTTTCGTAACCACCCCATCATGGTCAGAGAATGGACAAGAGACAATGCTGGAAGCAGACACCAACCCCACCTGGGTGTAAATTCTGTCCAGCCTGGACCTCGAAGTATTTGAGGGCGACCTCCATGTGAACTCCGTCTCATTTGGGTGTTCTACCCTCCAGGCATCACTCAGTTCTAACTCAGTACAGAGCGCTCTTAATTCTCTAACGTCCTGAGTCTGCGACCCCGGTGCCGTTAGAGAGGTAGTGAACCTATCCAATGCAGGGTCCAGTACACAATTAAAGTCTCCTGCCAAAACCAGGGTGGAGTTAGGGTACATATATTGGTGGAGGTTGGCAAAAAAGGCCTCCCTCCCCGCCGGGACACACGGGGCATACACATTAACAACATTAAAAAGGACATTAGAATTCTGAACCAAAACTGACACAACCCTTCCTTCCATGTCAATCTTGGAAGACACAAGCTCCCAATTTTCCGATAGGAGAATGCCAACCCCCCTCGCGGAATTGGTGCCCATCGACCAGACAGTCCGACCGCCCCATTGACGGGACCAGTAATTCTTGTCAGCCAAGGAGGAGACGTGACATTCCTGCAGGCATGCCACGTCAATCCTCCTTGCCCGACAGAAATCAAAGACCGACATTCGTTTGTCCCTATCCTTCATCCCATTTACATTCAACGACAATACATTAAGTTCAGCCATTGCGACCTACTTCTTTTTGTCTTTTTTGACCCTTCCACCCCTCGCACTCTTTCTCTGGGGCTTCGGCTCGGGCACCTCACCAGAGGAGAATTGGTTTATTTGGGATCCAAACCCAGACAACTCCTTCCTCTTCCTCTTCTTTTTCTTTTCATTTCCTTGAACCTTCCATCCTTTTTGGGCGCCCGGCTCAGAGTCAGATGAGGAGCGCATGGAACTTTCTGAGTCTGACAGCCTCTCGAGGTCCATCACTAGCGGGTTTGATAGGTCTAACTTGAGATGAATATTCTCATTACTCTCCAATTCAGAGCCTTCGTCATCAAACAAGGATTTCTCACCCTCCGACTCAACCTGAGTCAGGAGCTTGTTATCCCCGCTCCCAGGGAGGCCATGATCAAACGGATCCTCATCCTTATCTTCCATCCTGACGGGAGGGGCTACTGGACCCACTGTATTAGCTGACTCTACATCAGGGGAATCTTTGGACTGTGGCACCAAGAGTTCCGACTTCTCAGAGGAAGTCTCCTGGCCCACTGCCTGAGAGGGAACTGCTTTAACCGGAGTATTTTCTGACACCGTCTCATTCTCAACAGAACCCTTCACACTGATCCCTTTCTCATCCAACCCACTAGCACCTTCGGTAACAGACCCACCAGGCTGTGGCCCAGGGATCTTGGCCTCCTTAACAGAAGGTTCTTCTGACTCTAACCCCTTCTCACCAGTGCCCGTCTCTAACCCCTTCTCACCAGAGCCCGACCCGCTAGCTTGTGGCTCGGCAGACGTGGCCCCCACAACAGACGGCGGCTTCGGGGTTTTCGACCATGTCGTTTTCAGGGTACACGCTTCAGGAAACGTTAAGTTACAGGTACGACCTGCATGGCCCTCCTCCCCACACCAATTGCACTTGATGGCCGAAGTGCAGTCCTTGGCGAGGTGGCCAAGACCCATACATTTGGAGCATTTTTCCTCGTCGCACTCCGCGACGAGATGCCCCTCCTTCCCACACTTGTGGCACAACCTCGGTTGGCCGCCATATCGAAATGAGATGATCTCATTTCCCAACCTCATGGTGTTGGGAACATGCCTCTTGAGCTTCATCCGGTACTGGCGCGTACCGGTCAACAGCTCAGGGAAACCTTTGCTTGCATAGCTGACGTACTTGCTGTCAAGTACGTCCCCATACTCCCTCAGACGATGTCTAACGTGGTTATCGTCTAGTTCTAGAGGGATGTCCAGGGCTGTCACCACGGTGATACCAGCCCCGTACGTGTCTACCTCTACACTACTATCTGCACACAGTGCGGGTGAAGCCTTGTGGAAAGCCGTCTGTGATTTAAAGGTAATCTCACAGCGGCCCTTCCCCTTGTTTTGGATTCCCTGCACCTCAGTGACAGGGATCCCGTTCTTTCCCAGCAGGTTTACAACATTCGCCAAATCACCCTCTACTTTCTTATCTAAAAAAGTTACCCGTACACTCCTCTTCCTAACGAAACCGGAAGGAGCCGGGGGCATCTTCCTGTAGGGAACTGGCGGCATTTCGCAACAAAAGTCCTATGGAAGGACCTTCCGTCGCAACAAACACCTTCAGAACCTCTCCCGCCAAACCCCCATCCACACCCTCCGCTGTAGAGCCGAAAATAACCTGATACCCGGAGATCTAGGTCAACGACCGCACAGCCCGCGTGCCTTCGCTGGCTAACGAGACAGGCGGGCGGGCGATAGCACTATGAAAACGGGGGTGAGGGTTAGAAAACACGTTTCCTACGGTTCTAAAACACTCAGAAATATTCTCCAGGTAGGGAAAAAATTCCACACCAATTTCACAGAGTTACTCCCGGTTGGCGCCAACCGTTTTGGAGCAACTCAGTGACGAAAACAGTCTCTTTGTTCTCAGACCACGCGGTCTGAGGCGGACTGTACCACTCCGTCCGCCGCTTTCACGGGGGGGTGCGGATACAGAAGACCCCTCAAAACACACGTAAATCAAAAAACAAAATCAAACTAACACCGTACAAGTACCTAGACCAACCTGCTCCCCAACCTGACGGAAGGGGAAGTCAGTTACTCCACGCAAACCGGAGAAAACAGCTCCCAAAGATCGACCGGAGCTGGCTACCCCCGTCCTGCGGAGGAAACGGTGTGCTTCCACCGACCGTCTCCCGTAAGAGAGGTACGGTGCAAGAAAAACGGCCGTAGCTTGAGCAAAATACAAGGTACAGAAAAACTAAAACCACCCAAATGATCCGGGGACAACCCGCAACCAAGTCGCTGGACTTATCGCCCTCGACGAGTACTCTAACCGCCCTCAGTGGGCTGAAAGGAGGACTCGAAGCGGAGCGGGGGCAAGGCACGTCTGAACGTGTCCCTTAGCCAAAAGGCCGAGCCTACACTTGATCTTAGCCAAAAGGCCGAGAAGCGATAAACCGGTTGAGCTTGACCGCTAGCCCCCCTCCCCCGGGAACGAGCCAAGTTCACGTGGCGAGCTATGCATCGCAAACAGCTTCAAGCTTGAACATAAAGCAATTAGTGCCCGCACACCTGGCGCGCCTTCTCTCCTTCATAATCTCTTCAATTTGGTTGACAAACGGAAGCGCTCTACTTTATGTGGACGAACCACGGACTACACCCAAAAACACACATCACGCGCTCCTGGCTCGTCCTGGCTCTTCCTGGCTCTGCCTAATTGGTGCAAAGAAGCGACTACGTCACACCAACGCAGAAAACGGGCTCCTTAGGGTTCAAAGCCGAGCCAAGGGCGGGTAGACAAGACAACAAGGCAATGTTGTTGTTCGCGAACAGCGTTGCCATTGTTGTTCGCCAGGAGGCGCGCGCCCGCGGTTCCCTTACATCATTCATCTTCACAGGGCGGGCGGCGTCTGCTTTTCCCCTTAACTTCGATGCCTGTGGTGGATTTTTCAAGTCCGCCGGACCTTGTCGATTCGGCCTGAAGGTCCGCAAAGGGGAGAGGAAGGTCGCATGCAGCCAGCCCACTAAATTTACGGAAGGAATTAAAAGGAGCGAGCGAGAAAGCAGCAGCGGTGGGCGAGGCGGCTAGCTGTGCGTGTGTACGTATCTCTCATACGTTGATACGAGGCGCGCGGGCGCTTAGATTCCCGATTCCTACGTTTAACATCGAATTACGTCCACATCGCACTGCTTTCGTCAGAATCGAACCACAGACAGACGTCCTGGAATTTTCCACTGCCTCTGCGTGCTCTCCCGACCTCTCCCGGCTCTTGGTGGCGCTGTTGCTTGCTCCAGTTCCAGTCTGAAAGTAGAAGAAAGATAAAATGCGAAAATTAAACATGTACAGTAGAGTTGGGGGATGTGAGAGCTATAAACGCAGTAAGGTTCAGTATATATACTCGTAACACGTATGCACATACTTCAAACGAGTACAGACTGCTGATAAATCCACATTGCTGGATTGCTGGGCCAGTTTGGTGGTTTGTGTATGTGTGCAACTTATTTTGGATTTGTAAGGGGATGGACCGAATCTCAGAAGTACTGCAATACTGAGCCGATCCGCGGTCAGGACGGAGCAAGCTCCTAGTCCATGACCAAAGTCAAAAAATCAATTTAATCTAGATTCCCCGATGGGGAATGTATCAGAGATTAAACTGATAAGAACAGATACTCTTTTGTGAAGTATTTGATTCGATTTTCACGAGTATACTGAACTTATCAAGTTTATGGCACAAAGGCCTCCTATCCACTGATACACATCTAGACAAATCAATTCCACGGATCGACTCAGCATTGCAGCACTTTCCCACCCACCACTCTCGGTCCATCCCACACAAACCCAAAAAAGACGCACACACATATATATTTTTGGCTTTTGTATTTTATAATTTTTTTGGGTTTTCCTATTTTTGACCTAGCCAACTATGTCAGGGCGGCTAGGCCTGCAACTACCACATGTAATAAACACCTCAACCGAGGTCAAAAAAACAGTCTAAAGCTTTATAGACACTTGGGAAATATCAACGTCAGCCCAGGAATACCCATCTGCCCAGGTAGTGAGAAACCCATCTGGGCCTAGGCGATGGTATTCAAACTCAAGTCTCTCCCTAAGAGATTTCTGCAGACGCGCAATCAATTCCTGCCCAGAAAACTTCATCTTCTCAAAGATAACCTGGCACCTGGTCTTCCATAATAGAGCCCTGGTGATGGCCGCCAGGGTCTCCAAAACAAGCCTCGTTCTTGTCGGCATATTCTGGAAGACCAGACCAAAAACGGCAAACGCACCCGACAGACGAAACTGTGGGAAGATACGCCTATATACAAGGCCTTCAACCCACTCCCAAACCTCCGCCACCACCGCACACTCCCAGAAGAGATGTGTCACACTTTCCACCAAGTTGCAACCATTTCTGGGACAGGTGTCCGAATCAATATAGCCCCTCCACGATCGCAACTTCTGCCTGATAAGAACAGATACTACACTTGATCTTAGCCAAAAGGCCGAGAAGCGATAAACCGGTTGAGCTTGACCGCTAGCCCCCCTCCCCCGGGAACGAGCCAAGTTCACGTGGCGAGCTATGCATCGCAAACAGCTTCAAGCTTGAACATAAAGCAATTAGTGCCCGCACACCTGGCGCGCCTTCTCTCCTTCATAATCTCTTCAATTTGGTTGACAAACGGAAGCGCTCTACTTTATGTGGACGAACCACGGACTACACCCAAAAACACACATCACGCGCTCCTGGCTCGTCCTGGCTCTTCCTGGCTCTGCCTAATTGGTGCAAAGAAGCGACTACGTCACACCAACGCAGAAAACGGGCTCCTTAGGGTTCAAAGCCGAGCCAAGGGCGGGTAGACAAGACAACAAGGCAATGTTGTTGTTCGCGAACAGCGTTGCCATTGTTGTTCGCCAGGAGGCGCGCGCCCGCGGTTCCCTTACATCATTCATCTTCACAGGGCGGGCGGCGTCTGCTTTTCCCCTTAACTTCGATGCCTGTGGTGGATTTTTCAAGTCCGCCGGACCTTGTCGATTCGGCCTGAAGGTCCGCAAAGGGGAGAGGAAGGTCGCATGCAGCCAGCCCACTAAATTTACGGAAGGAATTAAAAGGAGCGAGCGAGAAAGCAGCAGCGGTGGGCGAGGCGGCTAGCTGTGCGTGTGTACGTATCTCTCATACGTTGATACGAGGCGCGCGGGCGCTTAGATTCCCGATTCCTACGTTTAACATCGAATTACGTCCACATCGCACTGCTTTCGTCAGAATCGAACCACAGACAGACGTCCTGGAATTTTCCACTGCCTCTGCGTGCTCTCCCGACCTCTCCCGGCTCTTGGTGGCGCTGTTGCTTGCTCCAGTTCCAGTCTGAAAGTAGAAGAAAGATAAAATGCGAAAATTAAACATGTACAGTAGAGTTGGGGGATGTGAGAGCTATAAACGCAGTAAGGTTCAGTATATATACTCGTAACACGTATGCACATACTTCAAACGAGTACAGACTGCTGATAAATCCACATTGCTGGATTGCTGGGCCAGTTTGGTGGTTTGTGTATGTGTGCAACTTATTTTGGATTTGTAAGGGGATGGACCGAATCTCAGAAGTACTGCAATACTGAGCCGATCCGCGGTCAGGACGGAGCAAGCTCCTAGTCCATGACCAAAGTCAAAAAATCAATTTAATCTAGATTCCCCGATGGGGAATGTATCAGAGATTAAACTGATAAGAACAGATACTCTTTTGAAGTATTTATACTGAATCACTTCAAGTATCACTTAGTTCTCATCTTGTTTACGCAGCCTTAAGGCGCTCATATCCACTGATACACTCTAGATCAAATTGACTTTCACAGATCGGCTCAGCATTGCTGTACTTCATCCCACCCACCACTCTCGGTCCATCCCCAGACACTATTTAATATTTTTGGGTTTTGTATTTTATAATTTTTTTTTTTTGGGGTTTTCTGTTTTTGACCTAACCGACTAAGACAGGGCGGCTAGGCCTGCAACTACTACATGAAAAAGTGCTCCAGAGGGAGCCAACAACAAGCCAAAACTTCAACAACACGATGGCAGCACCTCCTTAAAAGGAGAAAGCCACGCTTGACACATCAACCGTGGCCCAAGAAAACCCATCGGCCCAGACCGTGAGGAAACCACTAGGTCCAAGACGAGCAAACTCAAAACGGAGTCGCTCCTCCAAACGGTTTCTCACCGACGTCACAAGTTCAGGGCCCGAAAATCGTTTGCCCTCAAACACACATTCACACCTCGTCCGCCAGAGGAAAGATCTCATGATCGCCGCCAGGGCCTGCAACACACGCCTGACTCTGGACGACAACCCCCCTGGCACCAATCCCCACAGCGCAAAGGACCTAGTGATCGAGAAACCCGGGCTGATTTTCATCGCCACCAGGTTCTCCAACCACATCCATGCCTCAGAAATCACTGGACACTCCCAGAACAAATGCTGAACACTTTCCTCCCCCTGACAAAGGTGTCTGGGGCACGTACTACTATCTACAAATCCCTTCCAAGAGTGGAGCTTCTTTCTCGTTTTCAGAGAGTTGTGAGCAGCATGCCAGCTGGTCATCCTCTCCCACTTGGTGAGCAGAGGATTGTGAATGGCCTTCCAGACGGAAGACCAATCCACACTCCCATCTCCACTTTCACAACGTGGCACAATACTCTCCGCCTCCAATAAAATAGCGTAGAGGGCCGCCACCGAATTTGACTTCCACTCAATATCTACATCCCTCAAAGAGATCAACATCCTCTTGACCTCGGTGTAGTGCGGAGGGCTGTCCAAAGAGTGGGGAGCCAAGTTACTCCATGACTCAGCGTCTATTCTTCGCAAGGCGAGCCCAATCCAGTAGAGAGCAAATCTAGAGGCTGGCAACTGTGGCTTGACCAGAGCTTTCCTCACCACTTTAAGGAAGAGGGCTTTGGCCTTGAGTGGTACAGAGACCAACCCCAACCCTCCTTTGTCCTTAGGCAAAAGAAGAGTTCGCCTAGCGACCATCTCTGTCTTGCCATCCCAGAGAAATGAATAGATTTCTCTCTCAATCTTAACTTTCACAGACTTAGGCAAGGGGTATACCGGAGCCGTGTACCACAAAGTGGCAGCCGCCAAACAATTCACAATCAAGGCTTTGCCAAAAAGGGTCAGCCTCCGCGTCTCCCACTGGGTGAGCTTTGCCTTAAACTTCACAAATCGTTGCATCCAAGCAATCTCCGCCAACTGAATGTTGCCAATAGGGCTGCCTAAAATAGTTAGGTAAGATGATACCCACTGTTTTATAGGGTATGGGCTATCCACCCTGCCCTTCCATCTACCTAACCACAAAGCCTCCGTTTTCCCCAAATTCAATTTGGAACCGGTACCAGCCTCAAAACGCTTGATGGTGGAAAATGTCCGATCGATGGACGGCTGGTCCGACAAGACACAAGTGTTGTCATCTGCATATTGCACCATTTTAACCTCCTGGTTCAACCCAGGGACCTTCACTCCCCTGATGTAAGGGTCTGCACGAATTGCCGCAGCCAGCGGCTCAATACATAATACATATAGCAGTGGAGAAAGGGGGCAGCCTTGCCTAACTCCCCTCTCCACTGCTATTGACTCTGACAAAGTACCATTCACGAGGACTTTACTGGATACCTCGCAGTACAAAGCCGCGATCATTCTTTTAAAATTCGGCCCAAAGCCAAGCTTGTCTAAAACATTGGCCATAAAATTGTGATCAACTCTGTCAAACGCCTTCTCCTGGTCCAGTGCAATAAGAACACCAGAAGAATGCGAACTATTGACATACTCTACAATGTCCCTTAACAGGCAGACACTATCTTCAATTGACCGGCCTGGAATACCACAGGATTGATCAATGTGAACTACCGACCCAATGACATTCTTCAGCCGGTTGGCCAAGGCCTTGGACAGAATTTTGTAGTCCACATTCAGTAACGAAATCGGCCTTTTATTCGAAGGGTTCAGTGGATCCCCCTTTTTCTCCAAAAGAGAGATGACGCCTTCTCTTTGGGACACAGACAGCTGTCCTACATCCAATCCCTCATTGAGGACTGCCAGAAAGTCTGGCCCTATGATCTCCCAAAACTTGATGTAGAATTCTTTTGGGAGACCATCCGACCCCGGAGATTTTCCATTCTCCATACCTTTCACAGCCGCTTCCAATTCATCCAAAGTGAGATCTCCATCCAAGCTCTCAACACATTCATCAGGTAACGACTCAGAGAGCTTAGACAGAAAATATTCTTGCTCCACTTTGTCAATATGACCAGCCTTATACAAGTCTGCATAAAACTGCTTAAAAACGGCAAGTATCTGCGGGGTGGTGCTCACCACGTCCCCATTGCCGTCTCTAACTTCCTGGATGACCCGTTTCTGGCCCTTGCGGCGTTCAGCCTGGAAGAAAAACCTAGTCGGTTTTTCATCCTCTTCGAAAGCTTTTACTTTTGCCCGCAACCTCTGACCCTTAAGTCTGTCTAAGATCAGGTTGTTTAGGTTTTCCTTCTCCTTCTCATACTCTTCTCTTGTTGCAGGACTTCGGTCTCCTATGTTAAGTCGAGACCGGAGTGAATCCACCTTCCTTTCCATATCCTTCTGAATCAAGGAGTCCGCCTGAGCTCTCAGCTTGGAGTATTTGATAACCAAATCTTTACAATAAGATTTAACGGTATCCCACCACTCCCTCGCCGATTGCCCTTCCTCTAAACTCTTCCTCCATATAGGATACATCTCACGCAACTCCTGCTCTAAACGAGGATCGGACAAAACCTTGACATTGCACTTCCATAGACCCCGACCCCGTTGAACAGAAGGGACAGGATCTATGGATGACACAATGCCATCGTGGTCAGAACACGAACAGGACTTAATAGTCGAGGAAACAATAGTGCCCTCCTGGACATAAATTCTATCCAGCCTGGATCTGGTTTTATTTGACTTGGACCTCCAAGTGAAATCTACCTGGGCGGGGTGTTCAATTCGCCAGGCATCCACCAAATCCAAGTCAGCGCACAAACTACGCAAATGCACCACATCCTGAGTGCGATTCCCAGGAGTGAATATGGATTCCGATATTCTGTCCAAGTCAGGATCCAAAACACAATTAAAATCCCCCGCTAAAACTAGCACCGCATTGGGGTACAAATATTGATGAACACTATCAAAAAAGGTGACCCGCTCCGCCGGAACTGAGGGAGCATAGATGTTACTTCCCCTTCCGTCAGGTTGGGGAGCAGGTTTGTCTAGGTACTTGTACGGTGTTAGTTTGATTTTGTTTTTTGATTTACGTGTGTTTTGAGGGGTCTTCTGTATCCGCACCCCCCCGTGAAAGCGGCGGACGGAGTGGTACAGTCCACCTCAGACCGCGTGGTCTGAGAACAAAGAGACTGTTTTCGTCACTGAGTTGCTCCAAAACGGTTGGCGCCAACCGGGAGTAACTCTGTGAAATTGGTGTGGAATTTTTTCCCTACCTGGAGAATATTTCTGAGTGTTTTAGAACCGTAAGAAACGTGTTTTCTAACCCTCACCCCCGTTTTCATAGTGCTATCGCCCGCCCGCCTGTCTCGTTAGCGAGCGAAGGCACGCGGGCTGTGCGGTCGTTGACCTAGATCTCCGGGTATCAGGTTATTTTCGGCCCTACAGCGGAGGGTGTGGATGGGGGTTTGGCGGTAAAGGTTCTGAAGGTGTTTGTTGCGACGGAAGGTCCTTCCATAGGACTTTTGTTGCGAAATGCCGCCAGTTCCCTACAGGAAGATGCCCCCGGCTCCTTCTGGTTTCGTTAGGAAGAGGAGTGTAGGGATAACGTTTTTAGATAAGAAAGTAGAGGGTGACTTGGCGAATGTTGTAAACCTGCTGGGAAAGAACGGGATCCCTGTCACTGAGGTGCAGGGAATTCAAAACAAGGGGAAGGGCCGATGTGAGATTACTTTTAAATCACAGACGGCCTTCCACAAGGCTTCGCCCGCACTGTGTGCAGATGGTAGTGTAGAGGTTGACACGTACGGGGCTGGTATCACCGTGGTGACTGCCCTGGACATCCCTCTAGAACTAGACGATAACCACGTGAGACATCGTCTGAGGGAGTATGGAGACGTACTTGATAGCAAGTACGTCAGTTATGCCAGTAAAGGGTTCCCGGAGCTTTTGTCCGGTACGCGCCAGTACCGGATGAAGCTCAAGAGGCACGTTCCCAACACCATGAGGTTGGGAAATGAGATTATCTCATTTCGATACGGCGGCCAACCGAGGTTGTGCCACAAGTGTGGGAAGGAGGGGCATCTCGTCGCGGAGTGCGACGAGGAAAAGTGCTCCAAATGTATGAGTCTTGGCCACCTCGCCAAAGACTGCACTTCGGCCATTAAGTGCAATTGGTGTGGGGAGGAGGGCCACGCAGGCCGTACTTGTAATTTGACTTTCCCTGAACCGTGTGCCCTGACAACAACCTGGGCGAAAACCCTGAAGCCGGCGGTGGTGGAGGCCACGCCTTCCGGGCCACAGCCTGGTGGGTCTGGTGCCGGTGGTAACGAAACGGCTAGTGGGTCGGGTGAAGGCAAGATCGGTGATGCGGGTTCCGTCGAGAAAGACTCGTTGTCGGAGGAGCCTTCTGTTAAAGGGGGCAAGCCTTCCGAGCCACAGGCTGGTGGGTCGGGGAAAGATGGTGATAGGAAGAGTGATTCATCGACTCCCGCTATCCCGGCTGAGTCCAAGTCCAGGGAGATACCGGATTCCCCCGATATCTCCATGACTAAACCTCCAGTAGGCCCAGGGGTCCCCTTGCATAAGGGAGAGGACTCAGGAGCCTCTCCTCCAAAGGGAGATGGTTCCCAGAAAAGTAAAATCTCCTCGGGAGATGAGAAGGAGGACTTCCCTGAGGAAGATGATAAGTCAAATCTGTCCGGAAATGATATGTGGGAGCGGTATTCTCAATACCCTCCGAGCGGGGCCAACAAGCTTCGGACTCAGTTGACGGACTCTGATGAGAACAAGTCTGTGTCTGGTGAGGGTGACGGTGAGGCCAGTATGCACCTAAACTTGGTCGAGTCACTGACCAATGACTTGGTTATGGATTTTAAAGAGCACGAAGAGTCGGACGCAGATAGTTCTGTGTCTGTGTGTTCCTCATTCCAACCGGGATCTGAGTCTGACTCGGACACTCAGAAGGGTTGGCAGACACAGGGAGGGAATAAAAAGAGGAAGATGAAAGAGAAATCAGGCTTTGGCTCCCAGATTGACCATTACCCTTCCGGGGAGGTCCCTAAGCCGAAGCCCCAGAGAAAAAGTGCGAGGTCAGGGAAATTGGGAAAGACAAAAGGAAATAAGTCCTAGTTTGGACTTTTTTCCCTTCCCCAGTTGATAACATGGTCTCTACTTTAAATGTTTTGTCTCTAAACGTTAATGGGATGAAGGACCGGGGTAAGAGAGACATGGTGTTCGATTTTTGTCGGTCCAACGGTGCAGATGTGGCATGCCTGCAGGAGTGCCACATCTCCACGATTGCTGACAAGGGTGCCTGGTCTCGCCAGTGGGGACACAAGGCAATCTGGTCCCTAGGCACGAACTCCGCCAGAGGTGTTGGCATTTTATTATCCTCTAGGTGGACTTTCGTGTCGTCAAAATATGATACTGATGGTAGGGTTGTCTCTGTTCTGCTGGAGGTAGATGGCGTGCAGTACAATGTGTGTAACATCTATGCTCCCTCAGTTCCGGCGGAGCGGGTCACCTTTTTTGATAGTGTTCATCAATATTTGTACCCCAATGCGGTGCTAGTTTTAGCGGGGGATTTTAATTGTGTTTTGGATCCTGACTTGGACAGAATATCGGAATCCATATTCACTCCTGGGAATCGCACTCAGGATGTGGTGCATTTGCGTAGTTTGTGCGCTGACTTGGATTTGGTGGATGCCTGGCGAATTGAACACCCCGCCCAGGTAGATTTCACTTGGAGGTCCAAGTCAAATAAAACCAGATCCAGGCTGGATAGAATTTATGTCCAGGAGGGCACTATTGTTTCCTCGACTATTAAGTCCTGTTCGTGTTCTGACCACGATGGCATTGTGTCATCCATAGATCCTGTCCCTTCTGTTCAACGGGGTCGGGGTCTATGGAAGTGCAATGTCAAGGTTTTGTCCGATCCTCGTTTAGAGCAGGAGTTGCGTGAGATGTATCCTATATGGAGGAAGAGTTTAGAGGAAGGGCAATCGGCGAGGGAGTGGTGGGATACCGTTAAATCTTATTGTAAAGATTTGGTTATCAAATACTCCAAGCTGAGAGCTCAGGCGGACTCCTTGATTCAGAAGGATATGGAAAGGAAGGTGGATTCACTCCGGTCTCGACTTAACATAGGAGACCGAAGTCCTGCAACAAGAGAAGAGTATGAGAAGGAGAAGGAAAACCTAAACAACCTGATCTTAGACAGACTTAAGGGTCAGAGGTTGCGGGCAAAAGTAAAAGCTTTCGAAGAGGATGAAAAACCGACTAGGTTTTTCTTCCAGGCTGAACGCCGCAAGGGCCAGAAACGGGTCATCCAGGAAGTTAGAGACGGCAATGGGGACGTGGTGAGCACCACCCCGCAGATACTTGCCGTTTTTAAGCAGTTTTATGCAGACTTGTATAAGGCTGGTCATATTGACAAAGTGGAGCAAGAATATTTTCTGTCTAAGCTCTCTGAGTCGTTACCTGATGAATGTGTTGAGAGCTTGGATGGAGATCTCACTTTGGATGAATTGGAAGCGGCTGTGAAAGGTATGGAGAATGGAAAATCTCCGGGGTCGGATGGTCTCCCAAAAGAATTCTACATCAAGTTTTGGGAGATCATAGGGCCAGACTTTCTGGCAGTCCTCAATGAGGGATTGGATGTAGGACAGCTGTCTGTGTCCCAAAGAGAAGGCGTCATCTCTCTTTTGGAGAAAAAGGGGGATCCACTGAACCCTTCGAATAAAAGGCCGATTTCGTTACTGAATGTGGACTACAAAATTCTGTCCAAGGCCTTGGCCAACCGGCTGAAGAATGTCATTGGGTCGGTAGTTCACATTGATCAATCCTGTGGTATTCCAGGCCGGTCAATTGAAGATAGTGTCTGCCTGTTAAGGGACATTGTAGAGTATGTCAATAGTTCGCATTCTTCTGGTGTTCTTATTGCACTGGACCAGGAGAAGGCGTTTGACAGAGTTGATCACAATTTTATGGCCAATGTTTTAGACAAGCTTGGCTTTGGGCCGAATTTTAAAAGGATGATCGCGGCTTTGTACTGCGAGGTATCCAGTAAAGTCCTCGTGAATGGTACTTTGTCAGAGTCAATAGCAGTGGAGAGGGGAGTTAGGCAAGGCTGCCCCCTTTCTCCACTGCTATATGTATTATGTATTGAGCCGCTGGCTGCGGCAATTCGTGCAGACCCTTACATCAGGGGAGTGAAGGTCCCTGGGTTGAACCAGGAGGTTAAAATGGTGCAATATGCAGATGACAACACTTGTGTCTTGTCGGACCAGCCGTCCATCGATCGGACATTTTCCACCATCAAGCGTTTTGAGGCTGGTACCGGTTCCAAATTGAATTTGGGGAAAACGGAGGCTTTGTGGTTAGGTAGATGGAAGGGCAGGGTGGATAGCCCATACCCTATAAAACAGTGGGTATCATCTTACCTAACTATTTTAGGCAGCCCTATTGGCAACATTCAGTTGGCGGAGATTGCTTGGATGCAACGATTTGTGAAGTTTAAGGCAAAGCTCACCCAGTGGGAGACGCGGAGGCTGACCCTTTTTGGCAAAGCCTTGATTGTGAATTGTTTGGCGGCTGCCACTTTGTGGTACACGGCTCCGGTATACCCCTTGCCTAAGTCTGTGAAAGTTAAGATTGAGAGAGAAATCTATTCATTTCTCTGGGATGGCAAGACAGAGATGGTCGCTAGGCGAACTCTTCTTTTGCCTAAGGACAAAGGAGGGTTGGGGTTGGTCTCTGTACCACTCAAGGCCAAAGCCCTCTTCCTTAAAGTGGTGAGGAAAGCTCTGGTCAAGCCACAGTTGCCAGCCTCTAGATTTGCTCTCTACTGGATTGGGCTCGCCTTGCGAAGAATAGACGCTGAGTCATGGAGTAACTTGGCTCCCCACTCTTTGGACAGCCCTCCGCACTACACCGAGGTCAAGAGGATGTTGATCTCTTTGAGGGATGTAGATATTGAGTGGAAGTCAAATTCGGTGGCGGCCCTCTATGCTATTTTATTGGAGGCGGAGAGTATTGTGCCACGTTGTGAAAGTGGAGATGGGAGTGTGGATTGGTCTTCCGTCTGGAAGGCCATTCACAATCCTCTGCTCACCAAGTGGGAGAGGATGACCAGCTGGCATGCTGCTCACAACTCTCTGAAAACTAGAAAGAAGCTCCACTCTTGGAAGGGATTTGTAGATAGTAGTTCGTGCCCCAGACACCTTTGTCAGGGGGAGGAAAGTGTTCAGCATTTGTTCTGGGAGTGTCCAGTGATTTCTGAGGCATGGATGTGGTTGGAGAACCTGGTGGCGATGAAAATCAGCCCGGGTTTCTCGATCACTAGGTCCTTTGCGCTGTGGGGATTGGTGCCGGGGGGGTTGTCGTCCAGGGTCAGGCGTGTGTTGCAGGCCCTGGCGGCGATCATGAGATCTTTCCTCTGGCGGACGAGGTGTGAATGTGTGTTTGAGGGCAAACGATTTTCGGGCCCTGAACTTGTGACGTCGGTGAGAAACCGTTTGGAGGAGAGACTCCGTTTTGAGTTTGCTCGTCTTGGACCTAGTGGTTTCCTCACGGTCTGGGCCGATGGGTTTTCTTGGGCCACGGTTGATGTGTCAAGCGTGGCTTTCTCCTTTTAAGGAGGTGCTACCATCGAGTTGTTGAAGTTTTGGCTTGTTGTTGGCTCTCTCTGGAGCATTTTTTCATGTAGTAGTTGCAGGCCTAGCCGCCCTGTCTTAGTTGGCTAGGTCAAAAATAGAAAACCCAAAAAAATTATAAAATACAAAACCCAAAAATATTAGATAGTGTCTGGGGATGGACCGAGAGTGGTGGGTGGGATGAAGTGCAGCAATGCTGAGCCGATCTGTGAAAGTCAATTTGATCTAGAGTGTATCAGTGGATATGAGCGCCTTAAGGCTGCGTAAACAAGATGAGAACTAAGTGATACTTGAAGTGATTCAGTATAAATACTTCAAAAGAGTATCTGTTCTTATCAGTTTAATCTCTGATACATTCCCCATCGGGGAATCTAGATTAAATTGATTTTTTGACTTTGGTCATGGACTAGGAGCTTGCTCCGTCCTGACCGCGGATCGGCTCAGTATTGCAGTACTTCTGAGATTCGGTCCATCCCCTTACAAATCCAAAATAAGTTGCACACATACACAAACCACCAAACTGGCCCAGCAATCCAGCAATGTGGATTTATCAGCAGTCTGTACTCGTTTGAAGTATGTGCATACGTGTTACGAGTATATATACTGAACCTTACTGCGTTTATAGCTCTCACATCCCCCAACTCTACTGTACATGTTTAATTTTCGCATTTTATCTTTCTTCTACTTTCAGACTGGAACTGGAGCAAGCAACAGCGCCACCAAGAGCCGGGAGAGGTCGGGAGAGCACGCAGAGGCAGTGGAAAATTCCAGGACGTCTGTCTGTGGTTCGATTCTGACGAAAGCAGTGCGATGTGGACGTAATTCGATGTTAAACGTAGGAATCGGGAATCTAAGCGCCCGCGCGCCTCGTATCAACGTATGAGAGATACGTACACACGCACAGCTAGCCGCCTCGCCCACCGCTGCTGCTTTCTCGCTCGCTCCTTTTAATTCCTTCCGTAAATTTAGTGGGCTGGCTGCATGCGACCTTCCTCTCCCCTTTGCGGACCTTCAGGCCGAATCGACAAGGTCCGGCGGACTTGAAAAATCCACCACAGGCATCGAAGTTAAGGGGAAAAGCAGACGCCGCCCGCCCTGTGAAGATGAATGATGTAAGGGAACCGCGGGCGCGCGCCTCCTGGCGAACAACAATGGCAACGCTGTTCGCGAACAACAACATTGCCTTGTTGTCTTGTCTACCCGCCCTTGGCTCGGCTTTGAACCCTAAGGAGCCCGTTTTCTGCGTTGGTGTGACGTAGTCGCTTCTTTGCACCAATTAGGCAGAGCCAGGAAGAGCCAGGACGAGCCAGGAGCGCGTGATGTGTGTTTTTGGGTGTAGTCCGTGGTTCGTCCACATAAAGTAGAGCGCTTCCGTTTGTCAACCAAATTGAAGAGATTATGAAGGAGAGAAGGCGCGCCAGGTGTGCGGGCACTAATTGCTTTATGTTCAAGCTTGAAGCTGTTTGCGATGCATAGCTCGCCACGTGAACTTGGCTCGTTCCCGGGGGAGGGGGGCTAGCGGTCAAGCTCAACCGGTTTATCGCTTCTCGGCCTTTTGGCTAAGATCAAGTGTAGTATCTGTTCTTTTTTGGCTAAGATCAGGGGGACACGTTCAGACGTGCCTTGCCCCCGCTCCGCTTCGAGTCCTCCTTTCAGCCCACTGAGGGCGGTTAGAGTACTCGTCGAGGGCGATAAGTCCAGCGACTTGGTTGCGGGTTGTCCCCGGATCATTTGGGTGGTTTTAGTTTTTCTGTACCTTATATTTTTCTCAAGTTACGGCTGTTTTTCTAGCACCGTACCTCTCTTACGGGAGACGGGCGGTGGAAGCACACCGTTTCCCCCGCAGGACGGGGGTGGCCAGCTCCGGTCCATCTTTGGGGGCTGTTTTCTCCGGTTTGCGTAGAGCTACTGACTTCCCCTTCCGTCAGGTTGGGGAGCAGGTTTGTCTTGCTACTTGTATGGTATTAGTTTTGATTTTGTCTGTTGTTTTACGTGTTATTTGAGGCTATTCTGTACCCGCACCCCTCCGTCAAAGCGGCGGACGGAGTGGTACAGTCCACCTCAGACCGCGTGGTTCTGAGAACAAAGAGACTGTTTTCGTCTGTTTTCGACTCAGCGTTGCTCCGGCACGGTTGGCGCCAACCGGGAGTAACTCTGGGAAATTGGTATAGAATTTTTTCCCTGCCTGGGGAATATTTTTGAGTGTTGTTAAGCCCCCAGAAACGTGTTTTCTAACCCTCACCCCCGTATACGTAGTGCTATCGCCCACCCAAGAATTTGGGGCACGGCGGGCATCGGGTTGCGGGCTATTTTGGGCCTTCTCCGCGGAGGGTCTGAATGGGGGTTTGGCGGTAGTGGCTCTGAAGGGGTTTAGGCACGCGGGTTGCGGGTTCTCTTTGGACCTTTCCCGGAGGCCGTGAAAGGGGTTTTGTCGAACCCTTATTCCCCTTCAACATGTCAAAATTTGCCAGACAAAGATCAGTGAAGATCACGTTCAGGGACCTTCAGGAGTCCCACCTAAAGGACGTGATCGACCTTTTGACTAAGCACGGGGTCACTACCCTAGACATTGAGGGCGTTCAGCGTAAGACCAAGACAACATGTGAGGTCACCTTCAAGTCGCGGGCGATTCTACAAAAGGCGTCGCCCGCCTTGTTGGGGGACAACACAGTGGAGGTGGAGACCTTTGGCAGTGGGGTCACTGTTATCACTGCTAAGGGAATCCCCTTAGAATGGGATGACAATTTTATTAGACACAGGCTCCAGGAGTACGGAACTGTTCTGGACAGTAAGTTCTTAACGTACGAGAACGACGGGTTCCCCGAGATTAAGACGGGGACCCGTCAGTACCGTATGAAGATCAAAAAACACCTGCCAAACAATGTTAGACTGGGAAATGAGATGGTTACCCTCTTCTACTCCGGCCAGCCCCGTGGGTGTCACCGCTGTGGCAGCACGGAACATTTCGTGGCACAATGCAAGGTCACGAAGTGCGCGAAATGTTGGGAGGAGGGGCACACGGCCACCGAGTGCAGTAACCAGATTAAGTGTTCGCTGTGCCTTGGGGATGGTCATGCTGCACGGGCTTGTCCTGTAAGCTACACCAACGCAGTTAAGATGGGCACTGCCTGGTCTAAGGAGCTAGTCCCCACCAAGACCGTGAAACCGGCAGGCTCCATCATTCCAGCTAAGGCTGGAGGGAGCGGGGACAGTGATGAGCATAAGTCAGGGGATGAAAACTCCCTACAGAATGGCCAGTTATCAGAGGAGGAAGAGGACGGGAACGAAGAGAAGGATACATCCCTCGGGAACGTCCCTCCTCCTCAAAGTGAGGATGAGGATGGTCAGTCCTCAGAGGATGAGGATGGTCAGTCCTCAGAGGAGAAAGAGTCGGAGGAGGAAGCAGATGGGAACTCTGAGAAGAAAACTTCTCCCGTCCCACCTCCTCAAAGTGAGGGGGACTGTGAGAGGAAAACTTCTCCCGTCCCACCTCCTCAAAGTGAGAGGGACTGTGAGAAGAAAACTTCTCCCGTCCCACCTCCTCAAAGTGAGGGGGACTGTGAGAGGAAAACTTCTCCCGTCCCACCCCCTCAAAGTGAGAGGGATTCCCCCCACACAGAGACAGGGGCCTCTACTGTGGTCCCTCTCAAGAAGCCCCTCTCCCCTCCCACAGAGTCAGCGGAACCCACCGGTGGCTCTGCAGTGACCCCTTCCATGGGGTCCGGGAACCCCCTCGAGAAGGGAACTTCACCCTCCGTGACAAAGACCCCTAGCAAGGTGGCCTTAACACCACCCTTTGACAGCCAGGACTCGGATGGATTCGGAGATCTCCCAGAAGATGGGGACAATAAACTGTGGACGCAGGAGTTGTCTCCTGTTCACTTGGAACTCCTAATGAATAAGTCTGGGGAGGAGATTTCCCCGCTCCGACTGGTTATTGTTGAAGGGGGGGAGGGAGCGCCGAAAGCTCAGGTCAATGAGACCGACCTGACTACCTCCACTCCGAAGAATAAGAAGCCGGAGACAGAGGCGGCGGGATATGGCTCACAAATACAGCTATACCCGTCGCAGAAGTCCCCTCCTCTCAAAAAAGACCCTCCGAAAACCCAGAGAGTAAGGAAAACCTCGTCCAGAGGGAAGGTGAAGACCAAACCCTGGCTTAATTCCTAATACCAATGACGGATCTTAAGATTGTAACATTGAATGTCAATGGAATGAAGGATAGGAATAAGCGTAGTGTAGTTTTTGATATTTGTCGTTCAAGGAAAATTGATGTGGCCTGCCTCCAGGAGTGCCATGTCTCCTCCTTGGCCGACAAGAATCATTGGTCACGACAGTGGGGGAACCGAGCCCTGTGGTCCTTGGGAACGAGTGCCGCAAGAGGGGTCGGTGTGCTTTTCGGTCGGGAGGTCACAGTTGCAGCGCACCGCTCAGACACAGAGGGTAGAGTGGTGTCTGCATTAATTAAAATTGGCGAGACAAGTTACAATATTCTCAACGTTTACGCCCCAAGCTCTCCAGCTGAGAGGGTGGATTTCTTTGCTGGCCTACACCAATACATGTACCCGAACGCATCATTGATTGTATGTGGTGATTTCAATTGTGTCCTTGACCCAGTCCTCGACAGATATTCTGAGTCCTCTGCGACCCCTAGAAACAACGTCAGGGATGTCGTGGAGCTCAGGAACTTCTGTCAGGACCTTGGCTTAGTTGACGTATGGAGAGAACAACATGCTCAACAGAGGGATTTTACGTGGCGCTCTAAAGCCAATGATTCGCGTTCTAGGCTAGATAGATTTTATGTCTCAGATCCCACTCTTTGCTCGTCTGAGATAAATTCGTTCCCCATGTCTGACCATGATGCTGTATTCTTGTCCGTGACCCACACTCCTAGGATAGAGCGTGGTCCAGGAGTGTGGAAGTGCAACACGCAGATTTTGTCGGATGAACTATTCATTAGAGAATTCTCAGAACAATACACGGAATGGCAAAAACGCAAAGGTAACCATGGTTGCCTTAGAGAGTGGTGGGAGGAGGTGAAGAGTAATACAAAAGATCTTCTCATCAGCCACTCTAAGCGCAGGGCCGAAGCGGCCAAATTGATTGAAAGAGGTCTAGAGCGAGAAATAGACATCCTGAGGTCGCGCTTAAACATAGGCGGCCCATGCCCTGTGACGGCGCACAATTATCAGGCAGCTAAGGAGCAACTGCAGAAGGTGCTGTCGGACAAGCTGGCGGGACAACGTGTTCGCAGCAGAGTCCAAAATGTCGAAAAGGATGAGAAGCCTACAAGGTTTTTCTTTAGCAAGGAAAGAAAGAGGGGGGAAAAGAAAATGGTTAGGGAATTGAGGAAGGCAGATGGTACAGTGGTGTCATCGAGGGAGGATATCCTCGATACCTACCACGATTTTTATGAAAACCTGTACGGTGCTGAGCCGATAGATATAGAAGATAGAGCCTACTTCTTGGACCAACTGGAGAATAGGCTACCGGAGGAAGACCGTTCCCATCTCGACCGGCCGCTCGCGCTGGAAGAGCTGGAGAAGGCCCTCAAGGAGATGCAGAACGGTAAGACCCCGGGGTCCGACGGACTGCCAAAAGAGTTTTACACTCGGGTCTGGCCCATTGTGGGCCGGGATTTGCTGGAGGTCCTGAACGAGGGTCTCCAAGCAAATCAGTTGTCGTCTTCTCAGAGAGAAGGAGTCATCACACTCCTTGATAAAAAAGGTGACCCCTTGAACCCTGCGAACAAGCGCCCCATCTCGCTTTTAAATGTAGATTACAAAATCTTGGCCAAAACTTTGGCAAATAGACTGAAAAATGTCGTGGGACAGATCATTCACACTGATCAGTCCTGCGGCATACCAGGGAGATCTCTTGAGGATAGTCTATCGCTTCTGAGGGACTTGGTGGCCTACGCTAACGACACTGATTCCACCTGTGTGTTGTTGGCCCTCGACCAAGAAAAGGCCTTTGATAGGGTCGACCATTCTTATATGGCTGAGGTCCTGGGGAAGTTGGGCTTTGGCCCTAACTTCCAGGGATGGATCGGGACTCTTTATAAGGAGGTATCGAGCAGAGTGTTAGTCAACGGGGATTTATCGTCCCCAATCCATATTGACAGGGGTGTGAGACAGGGGTGCCCTCTGTCTCCCCTCCTGTACGTACTTTGCATCGAGCCCTTGGCGGCTGCCATCAGGGCAGACCCTCATATTAGGGGTGTTAAAGTGCCGGGTGGTCCGGAGGTCAAGTTGGTGCAATACGCTGATGATAATACCTGCGTCCTCTCGGATCAACCCTCCATTGACAGAACGTTCCTTACCCTCCGACGGTTCGAAGCGGGCACGGGGTCCAAGTTGAACCTAGGTAAGACGGTGGCTGTGTGGCTCGGCCGTTGGAGGGGTAGACAAGATGAACCCTACCCGATTGGTAGATGGACCTCAGATAGTATTAACATCCTGGGGTCGCCAATTGGGGGTGTGAAAATGGCAGAGGAGGCCTGGCTCCAACGTTTTGCAAAGTTCAAGGGCAAGTTAGATCAGTGGAGACATCGTAAGCTGACTCTGATCGGGAAAGTTGTGGTGTGCAACTTTCTTGCCGCAGCAACGCTGTGGTACACGGCCCCGATTTTCCCTCTCCCCAAGTCGGTGGCGAACAAGCTGGAGAGGGAGATGTTTGCCTTCATTTGGGATGGGCGAACGGAACTGGTGGCAAGGCGTACGCTCTATTTGCCGAAGGAGAAGGGTGGCCTGGCCTTGGTCTGTATTCCGATCAAGGCGAGGGCCCTCCTTCTCAAGACAGTTCGGAAAGCGTTGACTAAGCCAGACGCACCGGCGGCTAGGTTTACACACTACTGGCTGGGACTTAGCCTTCGGAGAATAGATCCAACCTCTTGGAGTAATAGTGCCCCACACTCGGTAGATCTTCCCCCACATTATGCACATATTGCCCAGCTCTTGCAAACCATCGAGCAGAGCGACATGGACATCCAGTGGGCTTCCGTCTCGGTCGCGGCTCTGTACACGGCACTCCTAGAAGCGGAGAACATTGTACCCCGCTGTGTCAGAGAGCACCCGCGTCGAGACTGGCCAGAGATTTGGAAATCCATCCTCAACCCTCTTCTCACCAACTGGGAGAGGATGGTGTGCTGGAGCCTCGCACATGATGGTTTGGTGACAAACCAGAAGCTCCACTCCTGGAGACGGTTTGCTAAGTCCCCGAACTGTCCAAGACGTGGTTGTGAGGAAGTGGAAAGTGCTTCCCATGTGTTTTATGCGTGTCCGTATGTTGCGGAAGCCTGGACCTGGCTTGAGGGGCTGATAGTCAGGAAGATCTGTCCGGGTTTCATCCTGTCGGAGTCGTTTGTTTTGTGGGGATTGCCCCCGGCAGGAGTGTCGGTTAGGGCAGCCAGAGTCCTGGGGGCTTTGGCTGCTCTGACAAAGAATATTATCTGGCGGTCGCGGGGTGATGCTAAGCATAACAAAAAGCATCACTCTGAGGCTGAGTTGGCCCTTCTTTTGAAGGAAATGTTGATTGAGAGATTGACGTTTGAGTTTGCCCGCCGAGGCCCAGGGGGGTTCCACGAAACCTGGGCTGAGGGCTTCTCTTGGGCGAGTGTGGACGTTACACACTTGTCCTTGAGGTTGTAATGTTTTAAAGTTTGTGGCTCCTTTAGGAGTATTGCCTTATGGGTAGTTGTAGGCCTAGCCACTCTGTCTTAGTTGACTAGGTCAAAAATAGAAAACCCAAAAAAATTATAAAATACAAAACCCAAAAATATTAGATAGTGTCTGGGGATGGACCGAGAGTGGTGGGTGGGATGAAGTACAGCAATGCTGAGCCGATCTGTGAAAGTCAATTTGATCTAGAGTGTATCAGTGGATATGAGCGCCTTAAGGCTGCGTAAACAAGATGAGAACTAAGTGATACTTGAAGTGATTCAGTATAAATACTTCAAAAGAGTATCTGTTCTTATCAGTTTAATCTCTGATACATTCCCCATCGGGGAATCTAGATTAAATTGATTTTTTGACTTTGGTCATGGACTAGGAGCTTGCTCCGTCCTGACCGCGGATCGGCTCAGTATTGCAGTACTTCTGAGATTCGGTCCATCCCCTTACAAATCCAAAATAAGTTGCACACATACACAAACCACCAAACTGGCCCAGCAATCCAGCAATGTGGATTTATCAGCAGTCTGTACTCGTTTGAAGTATGTGCATACGTGTTACGAGTATATATACTGAACCTTACTGCGTTTATAGCTCTCACATCCCCCAACTCTACTGTACATGTTTAATTTTCGCATTTTATCTTTCTTCTACTTTCAGACTGGAACTGGAGCAAGCAACAGCGCCACCAAGAGCCGGGAGAGGTCGGGAGAGCACGCAGAGGCAGTGGAAAATTCCAGGACGTCTGTCTGTGGTTCGATTCTGACGAAAGCAGTGCGATGTGGACGTAATTCGATGTTAAACGTAGGAATCGGGAATCTAAGCGCCCGCGCGCCTCGTATCAACGTATGAGAGATACGTACACACGCACAGCTAGCCGCCTCGCCCACCGCTGCTGCTTTCTCGCTCGCTCCTTTTAATTCCTTCCGTAAATTTAGTGGGCTGGCTGCATGCGACCTTCCTCTCCCCTTTGCGGACCTTCAGGCCGAATCGACAAGGTCCGGCGGACTTGAAAAATCCACCACAGGCATCGAAGTTAAGGGGAAAAGCAGACGCCGCCCGCCCTGTGAAGATGAATGATGTAAGGGAACCGCGGGCGCGCGCCTCCTGGCGAACAACAATGGCAACGCTGTTCGCGAACAACAACATTGCCTTGTTGTCTTGTCTACCCGCCCTTGGCTCGGCTTTGAACCCTAAGGAGCCCGTTTTCTGCGTTGGTGTGACGTAGTCGCTTCTTTGCACCAATTAGGCAGAGCCAGGAAGAGCCAGGACGAGCCAGGAGCGCGTGATGTGTGTTTTTGGGTGTAGTCCGTGGTTCGTCCACATAAAGTAGAGCGCTTCCGTTTGTCAACCAAATTGAAGAGATTATGAAGGAGAGAAGGCGCGCCAGGTGTGCGGGCACTAATTGCTTTATGTTCAAGCTTGAAGCTGTTTGCGATGCATAGCTCGCCACGTGAACTTGGCTCGTTCCCGGGGGAGGGGGGCTAGCGGTCAAGCTCAACCGGTTTATCGCTTCTCGGCCTTTTGGCTAAGATCAAGTGTAGACGCTTCTGCATCGTGCTCCGGGTCGAAGGGGCTTTCTCTGCCATTTTCGGGTGGTTGGAGCGAGAACCGAGGCCCATGGTTTAGATAGTCGGTTTGCTGGGCTTCCCAGGTCTGTTTTGGTGGTTTTCTTTGTCCTCTGCGTTGATATTTAGTGAAGTTAGAGCGGTTTTGCTGGCACCGGACCCCTCTCACGGGCTACGTTCGGTCTCACGAAGCCCTCCACTCCGCTGAACGGGGGTAGAGGATAGCGGTCGAACTTTGACGGGCGATTTCTCCGTTCTACTTGGACGGAGAACTTTCCCCTTCCGGCTGGAGGTAGGGAAGGTTTGTCCCATCAATTCCACCCGTTTATTGTTTAGATTGTTTGTGCTTTTCTTGTGTTTTGGGAGGATTTTGTTTTCCACACCCCCACCGTAAGCGGCGGTCGGTAGTGGTACAGCCCTCCCCAGCCACGTTGTTGACAAGAAAAGTTGTATCTCGTACCCCCTGTATCTCCAAAACGGTTGGCGCCAACCGGGAGAAACTTGGGGACTTTGTTGGGAAAATTTTTCCCTGCATTGTGCATGTTTTTGGGCCTTCTGCAGTGCTCGGAAACCTTAGTTTCAACCCTCCCCCCCAAACGGGCCGGGAGGTGGTATCGTCCGCTTGTCTTGTTATCTAACATAGGCACGCGGGCTTCGGTCGTTGACCCAGATACCCGGGTATCGGGTTATTTTTGGCCAGTGCACGGAGGGTGTGAAAGGGGTTTTCAGAACCCCTTAGCACCTTTTTAGGTCTGGTTGACGCCACTGGAGAGCACAAAATGTCTCTCTCTAAGCCAACCAGGCAAAGGAGTGTAGTTATAACGTTCCTGGACAAACAGGAAGCTAAGTTTGAGGATACCATCCAGATCTTGTCGAAACACAAGGTCGACCTCAAAACCGAAGTGGATGGGATCCAGAATAAGGGCGGGGCAAAGTGTGAGGTCACTTTCAAGACCATATCCTCCCTGAAAAGGGTCAGCCTGTCCCTTACAGCCGACCCAAACATCGATGTCGAGCTGTTCGGGAACGGTGTCACCCTGGTGACGGTCAAGGGGGTGCCCCTGGAGGTGAATGACAACTACATCCGTCATCGCCTCCAGGAGTACGGACAAGTTTTGGACGGGAAGTTCCTGACGTATGTGAACAAGGGCTTCCCGGAAATCAAGTCAGGCACTAGGCAATACCGGGTGAACTTGACAAAGCACTTGCCTAACTCTATCAGGTTAGGCAACGAGTTGGTGACCATTTCTTACAATGGTCAGCCAAGGATGTGCCACCGCTGTGGGGCGCATGACCACTTCGTGGCAACATGTACGGTGGAAAAATGTACTAGGTGCCACCAGACAGGGCACACAGCCAAAACTTGTGAGGCAGGGGTTAGGTGCAATATATGCAATGCCGAAGGACACACATTTAGGTCCTGCAAGTTGACCTTCCAGAATGATGTGCCCATGTCTACTGATTGGTCCAAGTCTAAGTCCTATGCCCAGGCAGCCCAGACGGGCCCCGGTACTAAGTCCTATGCCCAGGCAGCCCAGACGGGCCCCGGTACTCTTGCCCAAGCAGCCCGGACGGGCTCAGACACTCTTTCCCATACTGGGGGGGAAGGCAAAGAGGAAGGGTCCCCGGAGGGTGGTAAGTCGGACGGGGAAGATAGTAGTAAGGAGAAGGAGAGTAAGGAGGAGGATGGGAAGGATGACATGGAGGTGGAGAATTACCCTCCCGTCCCGCTCCCAAATGGAGAGGAAGATAGTAGTAAGGAGAAGGAGAGTAAGGAGGAGGGTGGGAAGGATGACATGGAGGTGGAGAATCACTCTCCCGTCCCGCCCCCAAATGGAGAGGACGGGGACACCCCCCTCCTCAAGGAAGGCGGTTCCACGACCTCCGATGACACGGACGGGGAAGAAGGTAGAAAGGAGGACAAGATGGAAGTGGGAAAAGGCCCTTCATCCCCTCCCCCACACGGGGAGGACAAGGGCGCACCCCTTCCCAAGGAGGTCGGTTCCGCGACCTCCGACGTAACCAAACCCCTGGGGGTGGTGGGTCCCACCGCCACCCCCCCTCTCTTCGAGGATAAAGATGAGAAAGAGGAGATTATTCCTCCGTCCGGGAATGTGGCTCCTGACAGCAAGGCCATAACACCGCCGCCCGAAAGTCAGGAGTCGACAGGGTTTTGGGACTTATCAGAAAGCGGGGGAAACAGGGTCCTGACCCAAGTGGCGACCCCAGTAAGTAATCTCAACCTCTACCTGAACAAGTCAGGGGAGAACATATCCCCGTTCCCTCTGCAGGTGGTTGAGGATGAGACGGGAGTTGTGGTCCAAAAGGTCGACCGGGATCGCTCTCCTCTCTCCCAGACAGGAAAAAGGCTGCAGGACTTTTCCTTGAGTGACTCGGATTCCGCGTCCGACACTGGGGGAAGCTCGCCGGCACCGAAAGGAAAGAAGGGGCGAAAGAGCTCGAGGGAGATGGAGACGGGATTCGGCTCCCAAATTCAG
This sequence comes from Branchiostoma lanceolatum, assembly GCF_035083965.1. Taxonomy (NCBI): domain Eukaryota; kingdom Metazoa; phylum Chordata; class Leptocardii; order Amphioxiformes; family Branchiostomatidae; genus Branchiostoma; species Branchiostoma lanceolatum. Next base: position 39,610,284 of record NC_089722.1, read on the forward strand.
CTGTTCCCGTCGCAGCAGTCCCAATCTCCCAAGAAGGACCCCCCGAAAGTAAGGCAAGCCGCCAGCAAAGGGAAGGTTAAGCTTAGCAAGGGTAAGGCCGGCAAAGGCAAACCCTAGCTTTTAAACCTCCATTATGACGAAGCTCAACATTGCGTCATTGAATGTCAATGGCATGAAAGACAGAGTAAAACGCGATGTAGTATTTGATTTCTGTCGGTCCGGGAAGTTTGATGTGGCCTGCCTCCAGGAGTGCCACGTCTCTTCCTTGGCCGACAGGAACTATTGGTCTCGTCAGTGGGGTAACCGAGCCCTTTGGTCCCTTGGAACGAATGCCGCAAGAGGGGTCGGTATGCTTTTCGGTCCAGGGGTCTCAGTGACAGCGCACCGGTCAGACACAGAGGGTAGAGTAGTATCAGCATTAGTCAAGATAGACCACACTAGTTATAACATTGTTAATATTTATGCCCCCAGCACCCCAGCCCAGAGAGTGGAGTTCTTTGCAGACCTCCACCAATTTATGTTCCCTAACGCTGCGCTTATTGTTTGTGGGGACTTTAATTGTGTGCTAGACCCGGACCTCGACAGGTATTCCGAGTCTTCCGCGGCTCCGGGACAGAATGTCCAGGACGTTGTGGAGCTCAGGAGTTTCTGTGGAGACCTGGGTCTGACAGACGTGTGGCGAGACCATCACCCACAGGAGAGGGACTTCACTTGGCGCTCGCCAGGGAATGATTCCCGCTCTAGAATTGATAGGTTTTACGTGTCAGACCCCACTTCATGCTCCTCGGAGATAGTGTCATTCCCTATGTCGGACCACGATGCTGTCGTCTTGTCTGTGATTCACACTCCTGCGACCGAGTGCGGTCCTGGAGTGTGGAAATGCAACACAGAGGTCCTGACGGATGCGCTCTTCACTAGAGAGTTCACCGAAAGATACAAGGAGTGGCAGGAAAATAAAGACAACCACGCCTCCCTCAGGGAGTGGTGGGAGGACATAAAGTCAAAAACCAAAGTCCTGATTACCCAACACGGTAAGCGTATAGCCCAAATGGCTAAAATAATAGAGAGGGACTTGCAAAATGAAATAGATATTCTCAGGTCCCGACTTAACGTGGGGGGGAGGTGCAAGGACACATTGGAACGGTACAATGCAGCCAAGGAGAGGCTTGTCCAATTACAATTGAACCGATTGGCGGGCCAAAGGGTCCGCAGCAGAATTAAATCGGTTGAACAAGATGAAAAGCCCACTCGCTTCTTTTTCGGGAAGGAGCGAGAAAGGGGGAAGAAACGGATAATCCCTTCCATTAGAAACGCAGAAGGAGAGGAAGTGTCGTCCAGAAAAGAGATCCTGGACGCCTTCCAAAAGTTCTATGGGGCCTTGTATGAGTCGGGGCAGATAGACCCACATGACCAGCAGTATTTCTTGGACAAATTAAACACCACTTTGTCCCAGGATAGTAGAGAGACCCTAGATAGCCCCATTTCCCTGAAGGAGCTTGAAGAAGCCCTGAAGGGGATGGCAAATGGTAAGACCCCTGGCTCTGATGGTTTGCCAAAAGAGTTTTATGCCCGGTTCTGGCCCACTGTGGGTGGGGATTTGCTTGAGGTGCTTAATGAAGGCCTCCAAGCGAAAGAACTGTCGGCAACACAGAGAGAAGGAGTTATCACACTCCTGGAAAAAAAAGGTGACCCCCTGGATCCCGCGAATAAACGTCCCATCTCCTTGTTGAATGTGGACTACAAGATCCTATCCAAAGCCCTGGCGAACAGGCTGAAAAGTGTTGTGGGAGAGGTTATCCACACGGACCAATCCTGTGGAATACCAGGAAGATCCCTCGAGGATAGCTTATCCCTTCTGAGAGACTTGGTGGCCCACACAAATGACACCAATTCCACCTGTGTGTTGTTGGCCTTGGACCAAGAGAAGGCGTTTGATAGAGTAGACCACTCCTTCATGTCAAACGTCCTTGAGAGGTTGGGCTTTGGCCCTATCTTCCAAGGATGGATCCAGACGCTGTACAGTGTGGTTTCAAGCAGGGTGCTGGTAAATGGAGAGTTGTCGTCCCCGATAGATATTGGAAGAGGGGTGAGACAGGGGTGCCCTCTTTCCCCCCTCCTATACGTATTGTGTATTGAGCCCTTGGCGGCTGCCATTAGGGCAGACCCTCAAATTAGGGGCGTTAAAGTGCCGGGTGGTCCGGAGGTCAAGCTGGTGCAATACGCCGACGATAACACCTGCGTCCTCTCGGATCAACCCTCCATCGACAGAACGTTCCTTACCCTCCGACGGTTCGAAGCGGGCACAGGATCTAAGTTGAACCTTGGTAAGACTGTGGCCGTGTGGCTCGGCCGTTGGAGGGGTAGACAAGACCAGCCCTACCCGATTGGTCGGTGGACCTCAGACAGCATTATTATCCTGGGGTCGCCCATCGGGGGGGTGAGAATGGCAGAAGAGGCCTGGATGCAGCGCTTCGCTAAATTTAAGGCCAAGCTTGACAAGTGGAGAAGTCGAAAGTTGACCCTGACTGGGAAAGTTGTCGTATGCAATTTCCTTGCGGCGGCAACGCTATGGTACATAGCCCCGACTTTTCCCCTCCCCAAGTCTGTGGCTATTAAGTTAGAGAGGGAGATGTTTGCTTTTATCTGGGATGGAAGGACGGAGCTGGTGGCGAGGAACACGTTTTACTTGCCGAAAGAGAAGGGGGGACTAGGCTTGGTCTGTATCCCGATCAAGGCGAAGGCCCTCCTTCTCAAGACAGTACGGAAGGCACTGACTAAGCCAGACACTCCGGCGGCTAAGTTCACCCACTACTGGCTGGGACTTAGCCTCCGGAGAATCGACCCAACGTCCTGGAGTAACAGTGCCCCTCACTCGATAGACCCTCCCCCGCATTATGCGCAGATTGCCCAGCATTTGTTTGATATTGAGCAAAGTGACATGGACGTCGAATGGACATCCGTCTCGGTCGCGGCCCTGTACACTTCACTCCTAGAAGAGGAGAACATTGTGCCCCGTTGTGTCAGGGAGCACCCGCGGCGTGACTGGCCGGAGGTTTGGAAAGCCATCCTCAACCCACTTCTCACCAACTGGGAGAGGATGGTGTGCTGGAATCTGGCACATGATGGGCTGGTGACGAACCAGAAGCTTTTCTCGTGGAAGCAGTTTTCTAAGTCTCCGAATTGCCCAAGGCGAGGATGCGAGGAAGTTGAAACCGCCGCTCATGTATTCTTTGAGTGCCCGTTTGTATTTGAGGTCTGGACCTGGCTAGAGGGTCTGATAGCCAGGAAGATCAGTCCGGGATTTGTCCTCTCGGAATCTTTTGTTCTGTGGGGATTGGCCCCAACAGGGGCGTCGGCCAGAACAGCCAGAGTCCTGGGGGCTTTGTCTGCTCTGACAAAGAGTGTTATCTGGCGGTCGCGGGGTGATGCTAAGCATAATACGAAACATCACTCCGCGGCTGAGTTAGATCTCCTTCTGAAGGAAAGGTTGATAGATAGATTAACGTTTGAGTTTGCCCGCCGAGGCCCGGGTGGGTTCCACGAAACCTGGGCCGAGGGTTTCTCTTGGGCGAGTGTGGATGTTGCACACTTGTCCTTGAGGTTTTAAGGACTTATAGTTTGTGGCTCCTTTCAGAGCCTTGCCTTATGGGTAGTTGTAGGCCTAGCCACTCAGTCTTAGTTGGATAGGTCAAAAATAGAAAACCCAAAAAAATTATAAAATACAAAACCCAAAAATATTAAATAGTGTCTGGGGATGGACCGAGAGTGGTGGGTGGGATGAAGTGCAGCAATGCTGAGCCGATCTGTGAAAGTCAATTTGATCTAGAGTGTATCAGTGGATATGAGCGCCTTAAGGCTGCGTAAACAAGATGAGAACTAAGTGATACTTGAAGTGATTCAGTATAAATACTTCAAAAGAGTATCTGTTCTTATCAGTTTAATCTCTGATACATTCCCCATCGGGGAATCTAGATTAAATTGATTTTTTGACTTTGGTCATGGACTAGGAGCTTGCTCCGTCCTGACCGCGGATCGGCTCAGTATTGCAGTACTTCTGAGATTCGGTCCATCCCCTTACAAATCCAAAATAAGTTGCACACATACACAAACCACCAAACTGGCCCAGCAATCCAGCAATGTGGATTTATCAGCAGTCTGTACTCGTTTGAAGTATGTGCATACGTGTTACGAGTATATATACTGAACCTTACTGCGTTTATAGCTCTCACATCCCCCAACTCTACTGTACATGTTTAATTTTCGCATTTTATCTTTCTTCTACTTTCAGACTGGAACTGGAGCAAGCAACAGCGCCACCAAGAGCCGGGAGAGGTCGGGAGAGCACGCAGAGGCAGTGGAAAATTCCAGGACGTCTGTCTGTGGTTCGATTCTGACGAAAGCAGTGCGATGTGGACGTAATTCGATGTTAAACGTAGGAATCGGGAATCTAAGCGCCCGCGCGCCTCGTATCAACGTATGAGAGATACGTACACACGCACAGCTAGCCGCCTCGCCCACCGCTGCTGCTTTCTCGCTCGCTCCTTTTAATTCCTTCCGTAAATTTAGTGGGCTGGCTGCATGCGACCTTCCTCTCCCCTTTGCGGACCTTCAGGCCGAATCGACAAGGTCCGGCGGACTTGAAAAATCCACCACAGGCATCGAAGTTAAGGGGAAAAGCAGACGCCGCCCGCCCTGTGAAGATGAATGATGTAAGGGAACCGCGGGCGCGCGCCTCCTGGCGAACAACAATGGCAACGCTGTTCGCGAACAACAACATTGCCTTGTTGTCTTGTCTACCCGCCCTTGGCTCGGCTTTGAACCCTAAGGAGCCCGTTTTCTGCGTTGGTGTGACGTAGTCGCTTCTTTGCACCAATTAGGCAGAGCCAGGAAGAGCCAGGACGAGCCAGGAGCGCGTGATGTGTGTTTTTGGGTGTAGTCCGTGGTTCGTCCACATAAAGTAGAGCGCTTCCGTTTGTCAACCAAATTGAAGAGATTATGAAGGAGAGAAGGCGCGCCAGGTGTGCGGGCACTAATTGCTTTATGTTCAAGCTTGAAGCTGTTTGCGATGCATAGCTCGCCACGTGAACTTGGCTCGTTCCCGGGGGAGGGGGGCTAGCGGTCAAGCTCAACCGGTTTATCGCTTCTCGGCCTTTTGGCTAAGATCAAGTGTAGTATCTGTATTGACAGGGGTGTGAGACAGGGGTGCCCTCTGTCTCCCCTCCTGTACGTACTTTGCATCGAGCCCTTGGCGGCTGCCATCAGGGCAGACCCTCATATTAGGGGTGTTAAAGTGCCGGGTGGTCCGGAGGTCAAGTTGGTGCAATACGCTGATGATAATACCTGCGTCCTCTCGGATCAACCCTCCATTGACAGAACGTTCCTTACCCTCCGACGGTTCGAAGCGGGCACGGGGTCCAAGTTGAACCTAGGTAAGACGGTGGCTGTGTGGCTCGGCCGTTGGAGGGGTAGACAAGATGAACCCTACCCGATTGGTAGATGGACCTCAGATAGTATTAACATCCTGGGGTCGCCAATTGGGGGTGTGAAAATGGCAGAGGAGGCCTGGCTCCAACGTTTTGCAAAGTTCAAGGGCAAGTTAGATCAGTGGAGACATCGTAAGCTGACTCTGATCGGGAAAGTTGTGGTGTGCAACTTTCTTGCCGCAGCAACGCTGTGGTACACGGCCCCGATTTTCCCTCTCCCCAAGTCGGTGGCGAACAAGCTGGAGAGGGAGATGTTTGCCTTCATTTGGGATGGGCGAACGGAACTGGTGGCAAGGCGTACGCTCTATTTGCCGAAGGAGAAGGGTGGCCTGGCCTTGGTCTGTATTCCGATCAAGGCGAGGGCCCTCCTTCTCAAGACAGTTCGGAAAGCGTTGACTAAGCCAGACGCACCGGCGGCTAGGTTTACACACTACTGGCTGGGACTTAGCCTTCGGAGAATAGATCCAACCTCTTGGAGTAATAGTGCCCCACACTCGGTAGATCTTCCCCCACATTATGCACATATTGCCCAGCTCTTGCAAACCATCGAGCAGAGCGACATGGACATCCAGTGGGCTTCCGTCTCGGTCGCGGCTCTGTACACGGCACTCCTAGAAGCGGAGAACATTGTACCCCGCTGTGTCAGAGAGCACCCGCGTCGAGACTGGCCAGAGATTTGGAAATCCATCCTCAACCCTCTTCTCACCAACTGGGAGAGGATGGTGTGCTGGAGCCTCGCACATGATGGTTTGGTGACAAACCAGAAGCTCCACTCCTGGAGACGGTTTGCTAAGTCCCCGAACTGTCCAAGACGTGGTTGTGAGGAAGTGGAAAGTGCTTCCCATGTGTTTTATGCGTGTCCGTATGTTGCGGAAGCCTGGACCTGGCTTGAGGGGCTGATAGTCAGGAAGATCTGTCCGGGTTTCATCCTGTCGGAGTCGTTTGTTTTGTGGGGATTGCCCCCGGCAGGAGTGTCGGTTAGGGCAGCCAGAGTCCTGGGGGCTTTGGCTGCTCTGACAAAGAATATTATCTGGCGGTCGCGGGGTGATGCTAAGCATAACAAAAAGCATCACTCTGAGGCTGAGTTGGCCCTTCTTTTGAAGGAAATGTTGATTGAGAGATTGACGTTTGAGTTTGCCCGCCGAGGCCCAGGGGGGTTCCACGAAACCTGGGCTGAGGGCTTCTCTTGGGCGAGTGTGGACGTTACACACTTGTCCTTGAGGTTGTAATGTTTTAAAGTTTGTGGCTCCTTTAGGAGTATTGCCTTATGGGTAGTTGTAGGCCTAGCCACTCTGTCTTAGTTGACTAGGTCAAAAATAGAAAACCCAAAAAAATTATAAAATACAAAACCCAAAAATATTAGATAGTGTCTGGGGATGGACCGAGAGTGGTGGGTGGGATGAAGTACAGCAATGCTGAGCCGATCTGTGAAAGTCAATTTGATCTAGAGTGTATCAGTGGATATGAGCGCCTTAAGGCTGCGTAAACAAGATGAGAACTAAGTGATACTTGAAGTGATTCAGTATAAATACTTCAAAAGAGTATCTGTTCTTATCAGTTTAATCTCTGATACATTCCCCATCGGGGAATCTAGATTAAATTGATTTTTTGACTTTGGTCATGGACTAGGAGCTTGCTCCGTCCTGACCGCGGATCGGCTCAGTATTGCAGTACTTCTGAGATTCGGTCCATCCCCTTACAAATCCAAAATAAGTTGCACACATACACAAACCACCAAACTGGCCCAGCAATCCAGCAATGTGGATTTATCAGCAGTCTGTACTCGTTTGAAGTATGTGCATACGTGTTACGAGTATATATACTGAACCTTACTGCGTTTATAGCTCTCACATCCCCCAACTCTACTGTACATGTTTAATTTTCGCATTTTATCTTTCTTCTACTTTCAGACTGGAACTGGAGCAAGCAACAGCGCCACCAAGAGCCGGGAGAGGTCGGGAGAGCACGCAGAGGCAGTGGAAAATTCCAGGACGTCTGTCTGTGGTTCGATTCTGACGAAAGCAGTGCGATGTGGACGTAATTCGATGTTAAACGTAGGAATCGGGAATCTAAGCGCCCGCGCGCCTCGTATCAACGTATGAGAGATACGTACACACGCACAGCTAGCCGCCTCGCCCACCGCTGCTGCTTTCTCGCTCGCTCCTTTTAATTCCTTCCGTAAATTTAGTGGGCTGGCTGCATGCGACCTTCCTCTCCCCTTTGCGGACCTTCAGGCCGAATCGACAAGGTCCGGCGGACTTGAAAAATCCACCACAGGCATCGAAGTTAAGGGGAAAAGCAGACGCCGCCCGCCCTGTGAAGATGAATGATGTAAGGGAACCGCGGGCGCGCGCCTCCTGGCGAACAACAATGGCAACGCTGTTCGCGAACAACAACATTGCCTTGTTGTCTTGTCTACCCGCCCTTGGCTCGGCTTTGAACCCTAAGGAGCCCGTTTTCTGCGTTGGTGTGACGTAGTCGCTTCTTTGCACCAATTAGGCAGAGCCAGGAAGAGCCAGGACGAGCCAGGAGCGCGTGATGTGTGTTTTTGGGTGTAGTCCGTGGTTCGTCCACATAAAGTAGAGCGCTTCCGTTTGTCAACCAAATTGAAGAGATTATGAAGGAGAGAAGGCGCGCCAGGTGTGCGGGCACTAATTGCTTTATGTTCAAGCTTGAAGCTGTTTGCGATGCATAGCTCGCCACGTGAACTTGGCTCGTTCCCGGGGGAGGGGGGCTAGCGGTCAAGCTCAACCGGTTTATCGCTTCTCGGCCTTTTGGCTAAGATCAAGTGTAGTTCACGTTCAGACGTGCCTTGCCCCCGCTCCGCTTCGAGTCCTCCTTTCAGCCCACTCAGTGCGGTTAGAGTACTCGTCGAGGGCGATAAGTCCAGCGACTTGGTTGCGGGTTGTCCCCGGATCATTTGGGTGGTTTTAGTTTTGCTGTACCTTGTATTTTTCTCAAGCTACGGCCGTTTTTCTTGCACCGTACCTCTCTTACGGGAGACGGTCGGTGGAAGCACACCGTTTCCTCCGCAGGACGGGGGTAGCCAGCTCCGGCCGATCTTTGGGGGCTGTTTTCTCCGGTTTGCGTGGAGTAACTGACTTCCCCTTCCGTCAGGTTGGGGAGCAGGTTTGTCTAGGTACTTGTACGGTGTTAGTTTGATTTTGTTTTTTGATTTACGTGTGTTTTGAGGGGTCTTCTGTATCCGCACCCCCCCGTGAAAGCGGCGGACGGAGTGGTACAGTCCACCTCAGACCGCGTGGTCTGAGAACAAAGAGACTGTTTTCGTCACTGAGTTGCTCCAAAACGGTTGGCGCCAACCGGGAGTAACTCTGTGAAATTGGTGTGGAATTTTTTCCCTACCTGGAGAATATTTCTGAGTGTTTTAGAACCGTAAGAAACGGGTTTTCTAACCCTCACCCCCGTTTTCATAGTGCTATCGCCCGCCCGCCTGTCTCGTCAGCGAGCGAAGGCACGCGGGCTGTGCGGTCGTTGACCTAGATCTCCGGGTATCAGGTTATTTTCGGCCCTACAGCGGAGGGTGTGGATGGGGGTTTGGCGGTAAAGGTTCTGAAGGTGTTTGTTGCGACGGAAGGTCCTTCCATAGGACTTTTGTTGCGAAATGCCGCCAGTTCCCTACAGGAAGATGCCCCCGGCTCCTTCCGGGTTCGTTAGGAAGAGGAGTGTAGGGATAACGTTTTTAGATAAGAAAGTAGAGGGTGACTTGGCGAATGTTGTAAACCTGCTGGGAAAGAACGGGATCCCTGTCACTGAGGTGCAGGGAATTCAAAACAAGGGGAAGGGCCGATGTGAGATTACTTTTAAATCACAGACGGCCTTCCACAAGGCTTCGCCCGCACTGTGTGCAGATGGTAGTGTAGAGGTTGACACGTACGGGGCTGGTATCACCGTGGTGACTGCCCTGGACATCCCTCTAGAACTAGACGATAACCACGTGAGACATCGTCTGAGGGAGTATGGAGACGTACTTGATAGCAAGTACGTCAGTTATGCCAGTAAAGGGTTCCCGGAGCTTTTGTCCGGTACGCGCCAGTACCGGATGAAGCTCAAGAGGCACGTTCCCAACACCATGAGGTTGGGAAATGAGATTATCTCATTTCGATACGGCGGCCAACCGAGGTTGTGCCACAAGTGTGGGAAGGAGGGGCATCTCGTCGCGGAGTGCGACGAGGAAAAGTGCTCCAAATGTATGAGTCTTGGCCACCTCGCCAAAGACTGCACTTCGGCCATTAAGTGCAATTGGTGTGGGGAGGAGGGCCACGCAGGCCGTACTTGTAATTTGACTTTCCCTGAACCGTGTGCCCTGACAACAACCTGGGCGAAAACCCCGAAGCCGGCGGTGGTGGAGGCCACGCCTTCCGGGCCACAGCCTGGTGGGTCTGGTGCCGGTGGTAACGAAACGGCTAGTGGGTCGGGTGAAGGCAAGATCGGTGATGCGGGTTCCGTCGAGAAAGACTCGTTGTCGGAGGAGCCTTCTGTTAAAGGGGGCAAGCCTTCCGAGCCACAGGCTGGTGGGTCGGGGAAAGATGGTGATAGGAAGAGTGATTCATCGACTCCCGCTATCCCGGCTGAGTCCAAGTCCAGGGAGATACCGGATTCCCCCGATATCTCCATGACTAAACCTCCAGTAGGCCCAGGGGTCCCCTTGCATAAGGGAGAGGACTCAGGAGCCTCTCCTCCAAAGGGAGATGGTTCCCAGAAAAGTAAAATCTCCTCGGGAGATGAGAAGGAGGACTTCCCTGAGGAAGATGATAAGTCAAATCTGTCCGGAAATGATATGTGGGAGCGGTATTCTCAATACCCTCCGAGCGGGGCCAACAAGCTTCGGACTCAGTTGACGGACTCTGATGAGAACAAGTCTGTGTCTGGTGAGGGTGACGGTGAGGCCAGTATGCACCTAAACTTGGTCGAGTCACTGACCAATGACTTGGTTATGGATTTCAAAGAGCACGAAGAGTCGGACGCAGATAGTTCTGTGTCTGTGTGTTCCTCATTCCAACCGGGATCTGAGTCTGACTCGGACACTCAGAAGGGTTGGCAGACACAGGGAGGGAATAAAAAGAGGAAGATGAAAGAGAAATCAGGCTTTGGCTCCCAGATTGACCATTACCCTTCCGGGGAGGTCCCTAAGCCGAAGCCCCAGAGAAAAAGTGCGAGGTCAGGGAAATTGGGAAAGACAAAAGGAAATAAGTCCTAGTTTGGACTTTTTTACCTTCCCCAGTTGATAACATGGTCTCTACTTTAAATGTTTTGTCTCTAAACGTTAATGGGATGAAGGACCGGGGTAAGAGAGACATGGTGTTCGATTTTTGTCGGTCCAACGGTGCAGATGTGGCATGCCTGCAGGAGTGCCACATCTCCACGATTGCTGACAAGGGTGCCTGGTCTCGCCAGTGGGGACACAAAGCAATCTGGTCCCTAGGCACGAACTCCGCCAGAGGTGTTGGCATTTTATTATCCTCTAGGTGGACTTTCGTGTCGTCAAAATGTGATACTGATGGTAGGGTTGTCTCTGCTCTGCTGGAGGTAGATGGCGTGCAGTACAATGTGTGTAACATCTATGCTCCCTCAGTTCCGGCGGAGCGGGTCACCTTTTTTGATAGTGTTCATCAATATTTGTACCCCAATGCGGTGCTAGTTTTAGCGGGGGATTTTAATTGTGTTTTGGATCCTGACTTGGACAGAATATCGGAATCCATATTCACTCCTGGGAATCGCACTCAGGATGTGGTGCATTTGCGTAGTTTGTGCGCTGACTTGGATTTGGTGGATGCCTGGCGAATTGAACACCCCGCCCAGGTAGATTTCACTTGGAGGTCCAAGTCAAATAAAACCAGATCCAGGCTGGATAGAATTTATGTCCAGGAGGGCACTATTGTATCCTCGACTATTAAGTCCTGTTCGTGTTCTGACCACGATGGCATTGTGTCATCCATAGATCCTGTCCCTTCTGTTCAACGGGGTCGGGGTCTGTGGAAGTGCAATGTCAAGGTTTTGTCCGATCCTCGTTTAGAGCAGGAGTTGCGTGAGATGTATCCTATATGGAGGAAGAGTTTAGAGGAAGGGCAATCGGCGAGGGAGTGGTGGGATACCGTTAAATCTTATTGTAAAGATTTGGTTATCAAATACTCCAAGCTGAGAGCTCAGGCGGACTCCTTGATTCAGAAGGATATGGAAAGGAAGGTGGATTCACTCCGGTCTCGACTTAACATAGGAGACCGAAGTCCTGCAACAAGAGAAGAGTATGAGAAGGAGAAGGAAAACCTAAACAACCTGATCTTAGACAGACTTAAGGGTCAGAGGTTGCGGGCAAAAGTAAAAGCTTTCGAAGAGGATGAAAAACCGACTAGGTTTTTCTTCCAGGCTGAACGCCGCAAGGGCCAGAAACGGGTCATCCAGGAAGTTAGAGACGGCAATGGGGACGTGGTGAGCACCACCCCGCAGATACTTGCCGTTTTTAAGCAGTTTTATGCAGACTTGTATAAGGCTGGTCATATTGACAAAGTGGAGCAAGAATATTTTCTGTCTAAACTCTCTGAGTCGTTACCTGATGAATGTGTTGAGAGCTTGGATGGAGATCTCACTTTGGATGAATTGGAAGCGGCTGTGAAAGGTATGGAGAATGGAAAATCTCCGGGGTCGGATGGTCTCCCAAAAGAATTCTACATCAAGTTTTGGGAGATCATAGGGCCAGACTTTCTGGCAGTCCTCAATGAGGGATTGGATGTAGGACAGCTGTCTGTGTCCCAAAGAGAAGGCGTCATCTCTCTTTTGGAGAAAAAGGGGGATCCACTGAACCCTTCGAATAAAAGGCCGATTTCGTTACTGAATGTGGACTACAAAATTCTGTCCAAGGCCTTGGCCAACCGGCTGAAGAATGTCATTGGGTCGGTAGTTCACATTGATCAATCCTGTGGTATTCCAGGCCGGTCAATTGAAGATAGTGTCTGCCTGTTAAGGGACATTGTAGAGTATGTCAATAGTTCGCATTCTTCTGGTGTTCTTATTGCACTGGACCAGGAGAAGGCGTTTGACAGAGTTGATCACAATTTTATGGCCAATGTTTTAGACAAGCTTGGCTTTGGGCCGAATTTTAAAAGGATGATCGCGGCTTTGTACTGCGAGGTATCCAGTAAAGTCCTCGTGAATGGTACTTTGTCAGAGTCAATAGCAGTGGAGAGGGGAGTTAGGCAAGGCTGCCCCCTTTCTCCACTGCTATATGTATTATGTATTGAGCCGCTGGCTGCGGCAATTCGTGCAGACCCTTACATCAGGGGAGTGAAGGTCCCTGGGTTGAACCAGGAGGTTAAAATGGTGCAATATGCAGATGACAACACTTGTGTCTTGTCGGACCAGCCGTCCATCGATCGGACATTTTCCACCATCAAGCGTTTTGAGGCTGGTACCGGTTCCAAATTGAATTTGGGGAAAACGGAGGCTTTGTGGTTAGGTAGATGGAAGGGCAGGGTGGATAGCCCATACCCTATAAAACAGTGGGTATCATCTTACCTAACTATTTTAGGCAGCCCTATTGGCAACATTCAGTTGGCGGAGATTGCTTGGATGCAACGATTTGTGAAGTTTAAGGCAAAGCTCACCCAGTGGGAGACGCGGAGGCTGACCCTTTTTGGCAAAGCCTTGATTGTGAATTGTTTGGCGGCTGCCACTTTGTGGTACACGGCTCCGGTATACCCCTTGCCTAAGTCTGTGAAAGTTAAGATTGAGAGAGAAATCTATTCATTTCTCTGGGATGGCAAGACAGAGATGGTCGCTAGGCGAACTCTTCTTTTGCCTAAGGACAAAGGAGGGTTGGGGTTGGTCTCTGTACCACTCAAGGCCAAAGCCCTCTTCCTTAAAGTGGTGAGGAAAGCTCTGGTCAAGCCACAGTTGCCAGCCTCTAGATTTGCTCTCTACTGGATTGGGCTCGCCTTGCGAAGAATAGACGCTGAGTCATGGAGTAACTTGGCTCCCCACTCTTTGGACAGCCCTCCGCACTACACCGAGGTCAAGAGGATGTTGATCTCTTTGAGGGATGTAGATATTGAGTGGAAGTCAAATTCGGTGGCGGCCCTCTATGCTATTTTATTGGAGGCGGAGAGTATTGTGCCACGTTGTGAAAGTGGAGATGGGAGTGTGGATTGGTCTTCCGTCTGGAAGGCCATTCACAATCCTCTGCTCACCAAGTGGGAGAGGATGACCAGCTGGCATGCTGCTCACAACTCTCTGAAAACTAGAAAGAAGCTCCACTCTTGGAAGGGATTTGTAGATAGTAGTTCGTGCCCCAGACACCTTTGTCAGGGGGAGGAAAGTGTTCAGCATTTGTTCTGGGAGTGTCCAGTGATTTCTGAGGCATGGATGTGGTTGGAGAACCTGGTGGCGATGAAAATCAGCCCGGGTTTCTCGATCACTAGGTCCTTTGCGCTGTGGGGATTGGTGCCGGGGGGGTTGTCGTCCAGGGTCAGGCGTGTGTTGCAGGCCCTGGCGGCGATCATGAGATCTTTCCTCTGGCGGACGAGGTGTGAATGTGTGTTTGAGGGCAAACGATTTTCGGGCCCTGAACTTGTGACGTCGGTGAGAAACCGTTTGGAGGAGAGACTCCGTTTTGAGTTTGCTCGTCTTGGACCTAGTGGTTTCCTCACGGTCTGGGCCGATGGGTTTTCTTGGGCCACGGTTGATGTGTCAAGCGTGGCTTTCTCCTTTTAAGGAGGTGCTACCATCGAGTTGTTGAAGTTTTGGCTTGTTGTTGGCTCTCTCTGGAGCATTTTTTCATGTAGTAGTTGCAGGCCTAGCCGCCCTGTCTTAGTTGGCTAGGTCAAAAATAGAAAACCCAAAAAAATTATAAAATACAAAACCCAAAAATATTAGATAGTGTCTGGGGATGGACCGAGAGTGGTGGGTGGGATGAAGTGCAGCAATGCTGAGCCGATCTGTGAAAGTCAATTTGATCTAGAGTGTATCAGTGGATATGAGCGCCTTAAGGCTGCGTAAACAAGATGAGAACTAAGTGATACTTGAAGTGATTCAGTATAAATACTTCAAAAGAGTATCTGTTCTTATCAGTTTAATCTCTGATACATTCCCCATCGGGGAATCTAGATTAAATTGATTTTTTGACTTTGGTCATGGACTAGGAGCTTGCTCCGTCCTGACCGCGGATCGGCTCAGTATTGCAGTACTTCTGAGATTCGGTCCATCCCCTTACAAATCCAAAATAAGTTGCACACATACACAAACCACCAAACTGGCCCAGCAATCCAGCAATGTGGATTTATCAGCAGTCTGTACTCGTTTGAAGTATGTGCATACGTGTTACGAGTATATATACTGAACCTTACTGCGTTTATAGCTCTCACATCCCCCAACTCTACTGTACATGTTTAATTTTCGCATTTTATCTTTCTTCTACTTTCAGACTGGAACTGGAGCAAGCAACAGCGCCACCAAGAGCCGGGAGAGGTCGGGAGAGCACGCAGAGGCAGTGGAAAATTCCAGGACGTCTGTCTGTGGTTCGATTCTGACGAAAGCAGTGCGATGTGGACGTAATTCGATGTTAAACGTAGGAATCGGGAATCTAAGCGCCCGCGCGCCTCGTATCAACGTATGAGAGATACGTACACACGCACAGCTAGCCGCCTCGCCCACCGCTGCTGCTTTCTCGCTCGCTCCTTTTAATTCCTTCCGTAAATTTAGTGGGCTGGCTGCATGCGACCTTCCTCTCCCCTTTGCGGACCTTCAGGCCGAATCGACAAGGTCCGGCGGACTTGAAAAATCCACCACAGGCATCGAAGTTAAGGGGAAAAGCAGACGCCGCCCGCCCTGTGAAGATGAATGATGTAAGGGAACCGCGGGCGCGCGCCTCCTGGCGAACAACAATGGCAACGCTGTTCGCGAACAACAACATTGCCTTGTTGTCTTGTCTACCCGCCCTTGGCTCGGCTTTGAACCCTAAGGAGCCCGTTTTCTGCGTTGGTGTGACGTAGTCGCTTCTTTGCACCAATTAGGCAGAGCCAGGAAGAGCCAGGACGAGCCAGGAGCGCGTGATGTGTGTTTTTGGGTGTAGTCCGTGGTTCGTCCACATAAAGTAGAGCGCTTCCGTTTGTCAACCAAATTGAAGAGATTATGAAGGAGAGAAGGCGCGCCAGGTGTGCGGGCACTAATTGCTTTATGTTCAAGCTTGAAGCTGTTTGCGATGCATAGCTCGCCACGTGAACTTGGCTCGTTCCCGGGGGAGGGGGGCTAGCGGTCAAGCTCAACCGGTTTATCGCTTCTCGGCCTTCGGGGAATCTAGATTAAATTGATTTTTTGACTTTGGTCATGGACTAGGAGCTTGCTCCGTCCTGACCGCGGATCGGCTCAGTATTGCAGTACTTCTGAGATTCGGTCCATCCCCTTACAAATCCAAAATAAGTTGCACACATACACAAACCACCAAACTGGCCCAGCAATCCAGCAATGTGGATTTATCAGCAGTCTGTACTCGTTTGAAGTATGTGCATACGTGTTACGAGTATATATACTGAACCTTACTGCGTTTATAGCTCTCACATCCCCCAACTCTACTGTACATGTTTAATTTTCGCATTTTATCTTTCTTCTACTTTCAGACTGGAACTGGAGCAAGCAACAGCGCCACCAAGAGCCGGGAGAGGTCGGGAGAGCACGCAGAGGCAGTGGAAAATTCCAGGACGTCTGTCTGTGGTTCGATTCTGACGAAAGCAGTGCGATGTGGACGTAATTCGATGTTAAACGTAGGAATCGGGAATCTAAGCGCCCGCGCGCCTCGTATCAACGTATGAGAGATACGTACACACGCACAGCTAGCCGCCTCGCCCACCGCTGCTGCTTTCTCGCTCGCTCCTTTTAATTCCTTCCGTAAATTTAGTGGGCTGGCTGCATGCGACCTTCCTCTCCCCTTTGCGGACCTTCAGGCCGAATCGACAAGGTCCGGCGGACTTGAAAAATCCACCACAGGCATCGAAGTTAAGGGGAAAAGCAGACGCCGCCCGCCCTGTGAAGATGAATGATGTAAGGGAACCGCGGGCGCGCGCCTCCTGGCGAACAACAATGGCAACGCTGTTCGCGAACAACAACATTGCCTTGTTGTCTTGTCTACCCGCCCTTGGCTCGGCTTTGAACCCTAAGGAGCCCGTTTTCTGCGTTGGTGTGACGTAGTCGCTTCTTTGCACCAATTAGGCAGAGCCAGGAAGAGCCAGGACGAGCCAGGAGCGCGTGATGTGTGTTTTTGGGTGTAGTCCGTGGTTCGTCCACATAAAGTAGAGCGCTTCCGTTTGTCAACCAAATTGAAGAGATTATGAAGGAGAGAAGGCGCGCCAGGTGTGCGGGCACTAATTGCTTTATGTTCAAGCTTGAAGCTGTTTGCGATGCATAGCTCGCCACGTGAACTTGGCTCGTTCCCGGGGGATGGGGGCTAGCGGTCAAGCTCAACCGGTTTATCGCTTCTCGGCCTTTTGGCTAAGATCAAGTGTAGTACAGAGGGATTTTACGTGGCGCTCTAAAGCCAATGATTCGCGTTCTAGGCTAGATAGATTTTATGTCTCAGACCCCACTCTTTGCTCGTCTGAGATAAATTCGTTCCCCATGTCTGACCATGATGCTGTATTCTTGTCCGTGACCCACACTCCTAGGATAGAGCGTGGTCCAGGAGTGTGGAAGTGCAACACGCAGATTTTGTCGGATGAACTATTCATTAGAGAATTCTCAGAACAATACACGGAATGGGAAAAACGCAAAGGTAACCATGGTTGCCTTAGAGAGTGGTGGGAGGAGGTGAAGAGTAATACAAAAGATCTTCTCATCAGCCACTCTAAGCGCAGGGCAGAAGCGGCAAAATTGATTGAAAGAGGTCTAGAGCGAGAAATAGACATCCTGCGGTCGCGCTTAAACATAGGCGGCCCATGCCCTGTGACGGCGCACAATTATCAGGCAGCTAAGGAGCAACTGCAGAAGGTGCTGTCGGACAAGCTGGCGGGACAACGTGTTCGCAGCAGAGTCCAAAATGTAGAAAAGGATGAGAAGCCTACAAGGTTTTTCTTTAGCAAGGAAAGAAAGAGGGGGGAAAAGAAAATGGTAAGGGAATTGAGGAAGGCAGATGGTACAGTGGTGTCATCGAGGGAGGATATCCTCGATACCTACCACGATTTTTATGAAAACCTGTACGGTGCTGAGCCGATAGATATAGAAGATAGAGCCTACTTCTTGGACCAACTGGAGAATAGGCTACCTGAGGAAGACCGTTCCCATCTCGACCGGCCGCTCTCGCTGGAAGAGCTGGAGAAGGCCCTCAAGGAGATGCAGAACGGTAAGACCCCGGGGTCCGACGGACTGCCAAAAGAGTTTTACACTCGGGTCTGGCCCATTGTGGGCCGGGATTTGCTGGAGGTCCTGAACGAGGGTCTCCAAGCAAATCAGTTGTCGTCTTCTCAGAGAGAAGGAGTCATCACACTCCTCGATAAAAAAGGTGACCCCTTGAATCCTGCGAACAAGCGCCCCATCTCGCTTTTAAATGTAGATTACAAAATCTTGGCCAAAACTTTGGCAAATAGATTGAAAAATGTCGTGGGACAGATCATTCACACCGATCAGTCCTGCGGCATACCAGGAAGGTCTCTTGAGGATAGTCTATCGCTTCTGAGGGACTTGGTGGCCTATGCTAACGACACTGATTCCACCTGTGTGTTGTTGGCCCTCGATCAAGAAAAGGCCTTCGATAGGGTCGACCATTCTTATATGGCAGAGGTCCTGGGGAAGTTGGGCTTTGGCCCTAACTTCCAGGGATGGATCGGGACTCTTTATAAGGAGGTATCGAGCAGAGTGTTAGTCAACGGGGATTTATCGTCCCCAATCCATATTGAAAGGGGTGTGAGACAGGGGTGCCCTCTGTCTCCCCTCCTGTACGTACTTTGCATCGAGCCCTTGGCGGCTGCCATCAGGGCAGACCCTCATATTAGGGGTGTTAAAGTGCCGGGTGGTCCGGAGGTCAAGTTGGTGCAATACGCTGATGATAATACCTGCGTCCTCTCGGATCAACCCTCCATTGACAGAACGTTCCTTACCCTCCGACGGTTCGAAGCGGGCACGGGGTCCAAGTTGAACCTAGGTAAGACGGTGGCTGTGTGGCTCGGCCGTTGGAGGGGTAGACAAGATGAACCCTACCCGATTGGTAGATGGACCTCAGATAGTATTAACATCCTGGGGTCGCCAATTGGGGGTGTGAAAATGGCAGAGGAGGCCTGGCTCCAACGTTTTGCAAAGTTCAAGGGCAAGTTAGATCAGTGGAGGCATCGTAAGCTGACTCTGATCGGGAAAGTTGTGGTGTGCAACTTTCTTGCCGCAGCAACGCTGTGGTACACGGCCCCGATTTTCCCTCTCCCCAAGTCGGTGGCGAACAAGCTGGAGAGGGAGATGTTTGCCTTCATTTGGGATGGGCGAACGGAACTGGTGGCAAGGCGTACGCTCTATTTGCCGAAGGAGAAGGGGGGCCTGGGCTTGGTCTGTA
The DNA here is from genome assembly GCF_035083965.1 of Branchiostoma lanceolatum. Lineage (NCBI taxonomy): Eukaryota > Metazoa > Chordata > Leptocardii > Amphioxiformes > Branchiostomatidae > Branchiostoma > Branchiostoma lanceolatum. Next base: position 39,629,304 of record NC_089722.1, read on the forward strand.
TTCCGATCAAGGCGAGGGCCCTCCTTCTCAAGACAGTTCGGAAAGCGTTGACTAAGCCAGACGCACCGGCGGCTAGGTTTACACACTACTGGCTGGGACTTAGCCTTCGGAGAATAGATCCAACCTCTTGGAGTAATAGTGCCCCACACTCGGTAGATCTTCCCCCACATTATGCACATATTGCCCAGCTCTTGCAAACCATCGAGCAGAGCGACATGGACATCCAGTGGGCTTCCGTCTCGGTCGCGGCTCTGTACACGGCACTCCTAGAAGTGGAGAACATTGTACCCCGCTGTGTCAGAGAGCACCCGCGTCGAGACTGGCCAGAGATTTGGAAATCCATCCTCAACCCTCTTCTCACCAACTGGGAGAGGATGGTGTGCTGGAGCCTCGCACATGATGGTTTGGTGACAAACCAGAAGCTCCACTCCTGGAGACGGTTTGCTAAGTCCCCGAACTGTCCAAGACGTGGTTGTGAGGAAGTGGAAAGTGCTTCCCATGTGTTTTATGCGTGTCCGTATGTTGCGGAAGCCTGGACCTGGCTTGAGGGGCTGATAGTCAGGAAGATCTGTCCGGGTTTCATCCTGTCGGAGTCGTTTGTTTTGTGGGGATTGCCCCCGGCAGGAGTGTCGGTTAGGGCTGCCAGAGTCCTGGGGGCTTTGGCTGCTCTGACAAAGAATATTATCTGGCGGTCGCGGGGTGATGCTAAGCATAACAAAAAGCATCACTCTGAGGCTGAGTTGGCCCTTCTTTTGAAGGAAATGTTGATTGAGAGATTGACGTTCGAGTTTGCCCGCCGAGGCCCAGGGGGGTTCCACGAAACCTGGGCTGAGGGCTTCTCTTGGGCGAGTGTGGACGTTACACACTTGTCCTTGAGGTTGTAATGTTTTAAAGTTTGTGGCTCCTTTAGGAGTATTGCCTTATGGGTAGTTGTAGGCCTAGCCACTCTGTCTTAGTTGGCTAGGTCAAAAATAGAAAACCCAAAAAAATTTATAAAATACAAAACCCAAAAATATTAGATAGTGTCTGGGGATGGACCGAGAGTGGTGGGTGGGATGAAGTGCAGCAATGCTGAGCCGATCTGTGAAAGTCAATTTGATCTAGAGTGTATCAGTGGATATGAGCGCCTTAAGGCTGCGTAAACAAGATGAGAACTAAGTGATACTTGAAGTGATTCAGTATAAATACTTCAAAAGAGTATCTGTTCTTATCAGTTTAATCTCTGATACATTCCCCATCGGGGAATCTAGATTAAATTGATTTTTTGACTTTGGTCATGGACTAGGAGCTTGCTCCGTCCTGACCGCGGATCGGCTCAGTATTGCAGTACTTCTGAGATTCGGTCCATCCCCTTACAAATCCAAAATAAGTTGCACACATACACAAACCACCAAACTGGCCCAGCAATCCAGCAATGTGGATTTATCAGCAGTCTGTACTCGTTTGAAGTATGTGCATACGTGTTACGAGTATATATACTGAACCTTACTGCGTTTATAGCTCTCACATCCCCCAACTCTACTGTACATGTTTAATTTTCGCATTTTATCTTTCTTCTACTTTCAGACTGGAACTGGAGCAAGCAACAGCGCCACCAAGAGCCGGGAGAGGTCGGGAGAGCACGCAGAGGCAGTGGAAAATTCCAGGACGTCTGTCTGTGGTTCGATTCTGACGAAAGCAGTGCGATGTGGACGTAATTCGATGTTAAACGTAGGAATCGGGAATCTAAGCGCCCGCGCGCCTCGTATCAACGTATGAGAGATACGTACACACGCACAGCTAGCCGCCTCGCCCACCGCTGCTGCTTTCTCGCTCGCTCCTTTTAATTCCTTCCGTAAATTTAGTGGGCTGGCTGCATGCGACCTTCCTCTCCCCTTTGCGGACCTTCAGGCCGAATCGACAAGGTCCGGCGGACTTGAAAAATCCACCACAGGCATCGAAGTTAAGGGGAAAAGCAGACGCCGCCCGCCCTGTGAAGATGAATGATGTAAGGGAACCGCGGGCGCGCGCCTCCTGGCGAACAACAATGGCAACGCTGTTCGCGAACAACAACATTGCCTTGTTGTCTTGTCTACCCGCCCTTGGCTCGGCTTTGAACCCTAAGGAGCCCGTTTTCTGCGTTGGTGTGACGTAGTCGCTTCTTTGCACCAATTAGGCAGAGCCAGGAAGAGCCAGGACGAGCCAGGAGCGCGTGATGTGTGTTTTTGGGTGTAGTCCGTGGTTCGTCCACATAAAGTAGAGCGCTTCCGTTTGTCAACCAAATTGAAGAGATTATGAAGGAGAGAAGGCGCGCCAGGTGTGCGGGCACTAATTGCTTTATGTTCAAGCTTGAAGCTGTTTGCGATGCATAGCTCGCCACGTGAACTTGGCTCGTTCCCGGGGGAGGGGGGCTAGCGGTCAAGCTCAACCGGTTTATCGCTTCTCGGCCTTTTGGCTAAGATCAAGTGTAGCTTTTTGGCTAAGATCAGGGGGACACGTTCAGACGTGCCTTGCCCCCGCTCCGCTTCGAGTCCTCCTTTCAGCCCACTGAGGGCGGTTAGAGTACTCGTCGAGGGCGATAAGTCCAGCGACTTGGTTGCGGGTTGTCCCCGGATCATTTGGGTGGTTTTAGTTTTTCTGTACCTTATATTTTTCTCAAGTTACGGCTGTTTTTCTAGCACCGTACCTCTCTTACGGGAGACGGGCGGTGGAAGCACACCGTTTCCCCCGCAGGACGGGGGTGGCCAGCTCCGGTCCATCTTTGGGGGCTGTTTTCTCCGGTTTGCGTAGAGCTACTGACTTCCCCTTCCGTCAGGTTGGGGAGCAGGTTTGTCTTGCTACTTGTATGGTATTAGTTTTGATTTTGTCTGTTGTTTTACGTGTTATTTGAGGCTATTCTGTACCCGCACCCCTCCGTCAAAGCGGCGGACGGAGTGGTACAGTCCACCTCAGACCGCGTGGTTCTGAGAACAAAGAGACTGTTTTCGTCTGTTTTCGACTCAGCGTTGCTCCGGCACGGTTGGCGCCAACCGGGAGTAACTCTGGGAAATTGGTATAGAATTTTTTCCCTGCCTGGGGAATATTTTTGAGTGTTGTTAAGCCCCCAGAAACGTGTTTTCTAACCCTCACCCCCGTATACGTAGTGCTATCGCCCACCCAAGAATTTGGGGCACGGCGGGCATCGGGTTGCGGGCTATTTTGGGCCTTCTCCGCGGAGGGTCTGAATGGGGGTTTGGCGGTAGTGGCTCTGAAGGGGTTTAGGCACGCGGGTTGCGGGTTCTCTTTGGACCTTTCCCGGAGGCCGTGAAAGGGGTTTTGTCGAACCCTTATTCCCCTTCAACATGTCAAAATTTGCCAGACAAAGATCAGTGAAGATCACGTTCAGGGACCTTCAGGAGTCCCACCTAAAGGACGTGATCGACCTTTTGACTAAGCACGGGGTCACTACCCTAGACATTGAGGGCGTTCAGCGTAAGACCAAGACAACATGTGAGGTCACCTTCAAGTCGCGGGCGATTCTACAAAAGGCGTCGCCCGCCTTGTTGGGGGACAACACAGTGGAGGTGGAGACCTTTGGCAGTGGGGTCACTGTTATCACTGCTAAGGGAATCCCCTTAGAATGGGATGACAATTTTATTAGACACAGGCTCCAGGAGTACGGAACTGTTCTGGACAGTAAGTTCTTAACGTACGAGAACGACGGGTTCCCCGAGATTAAGACGGGGACCCGTCAGTACCGTATGAAGATCAAAAAACACCTGCCAAACAATGTTAGACTGGGAAATGAGATGGTTACCCTCTTCTACTCCGGCCAGCCCCGTGGGTGTCACCGCTGTGGCAGCACGGAACATTTCGTGGCACAATGCAAGGTCACGAAGTGCGCGAAATGTTGGGAGGAGGGGCACACGGCCACCGAGTGCAGTAACCAGATTAAGTGTTCGCTGTGCCTTGGGGATGGTCATGCTGCACGGGCTTGTCCTGTAAGCTACACCAACGCAGTTAAGATGGGCACTGCCTGGTCTAAGGAGCTAGTCCCCACCAAGACCGTGAAACCGGCAGGCTCCATCATTCCAGCTAAGGCTGGAGGGAGCGGGGACAGTGATGAGCATAAGTCAGGGGATGAAAACTCCCTACAGAATGGCCAGTTATCAGAGGAGGAAGAGGACGGGAACGAAGAGAAGGATACATCCCTCGGGAACGTCCCTCCTCCTCAAAGTGAGGATGAGGATGGTCAGTCCTCAGAGGATGAGGATGGTCAGTCCTCAGAGGAGAAAGAGTCGGAGGAGGAAGCAGATGGGAACTCTGAGAAGAAAACTTCTCCCGTCCCACCTCCTCAAAGTGAGGGGGACTGTGAGAGGAAAACTTCTCCCGTCCCACCTCCTCAAAGTGAGAGGGACTGTGAGAAGAAAACTTCTCCCGTCCCACCTCCTCAAAGTGAGGGGGACTGTGAGAGGAAAACTTCTCCCGTCCCACCCCCTCAAAGTGAGAGGGATTCCCCCCACACAGAGACAGGGGCCTCTACTGTGGTCCCTCTCAAGAAGCCCCTCTCCCCTCCCACAGAGTCAGCGGAACCCACCGGTGGCTCTGCAGTGACCCCTTCCATGGGGTCCGGGAACCCCCTCGAGAAGGGAACTTCACCCTCCGTGACAAAGACCCCTAGCAAGGTGGCCTTAACACCACCCTTTGACAGCCAGGACTCGGATGGATTCGGAGATCTCCCAGAAGATGGGGACAATAAACTGTGGACGCAGGAGTTGTCTCCTGTTCACTTGGAACTCCTAATGAATAAGTCTGGGGAGGAGATTTCCCCGCTCCGACTGGTTATTGTTGAAGGGGGGGAGGGAGCGCCGAAAGCTCAGGTCAATGAGACCGACCTGACTACCTCCACTCCGAAGAATAAGAAGCCGGAGACAGAGGCGGCGGGATATGGCTCACAAATACAGCTATACCCGTCGCAGAAGTCCCCTCCTCTCAAAAAAGACCCTCCGAAAACCCAGAGAGTAAGGAAAACCTCGTCCAGAGGGAAGGTGAAGACCAAACCCTGGCTTAATTCCTAATACCAATGACGGATCTTAAGATTGTAACATTGAATGTCAATGGAATGAAGGATAGGAATAAGCGTAGTGTAGTTTTTGATTTTTGTCGTTCAAGGAAAATTGATGTGGCCTGCCTCCAGGAGTGCCATGTCTCCTCCTTGGCCGACAAGAATCATTGGTCACGACAGTGGGGGAACCGAGCCCTGTGGTCCTTGGGAACGAGTGCCGCAAGAGGGGTCGGTGTGCTTTTCGGTCGGGAGGTCACAGTTGCAGCGCACCGCTCAGACACAGAGGGTAGAGTGGTGTCTGCATTAATTAAAATTGGCGAGACAAGTTACAATATTCTCAACGTTTACGCCCCAAGCTCTCCAGCTGAGAGGGTGGATTTCTTTGCTGGCCTACACCAATACATGTACCCGAACGCATCATTGATTGTATGTGGTGATTTCAATTGTGTCCTTGACCCAGTCCTCGACAGATATTCTGAGTCCTCTGCGACCCCTAGAAACAACGTCAGGGATGTCGTGGAGCTCAGGAACTTCTGTCAGGACCTTGGCTTAGTTGACGTATGGAGAGAACAACATGCTCAACAGAGGGATTTTACGTGGCGCTCTAAAGCCAATGATTCGCGTTCTAGGCTAGATAGATTTTATGTCTCAGATCCCACTCTTTGCTCGTCTGAGATAAATTCGTTCCCCATGTCTGACCATGATGCTGTATTCTTGTCCGTGACCCACACTCCTAGGATAGAGCGTGGTCCAGGAGTGTGGAAGTGCAACACGCAGATTTTGTCGGATGAACTATTCATTAGAGAATTCTCAGAACAATACACGGAATGGCAAAAACGCAAAGGTAACCATGGTTGCCTTAGAGAGTGGTGGGAGGAGGTGAAGAGTAATACAAAAGATCTTCTCATCAGCCACTCTAAGCGCAGGGCCGAAGCGGCCAAATTGATTGAAAGAGGTCTAGAGCGAGAAATAGACATCCTGAGGTCGCGCTTAAACATAGGCGGCCCATGCCCTGTGACGGCGCACAATTATCAGGCAGCTAAGGAGCAACTGCAGAAGGTGCTGTCGGACAAGCTGGCGGGACAACGTGTTCGCAGCAGAGTCCAAAATGTCGAAAAGGATGAGAAGCCTACAAGGTTTTTCTTTAGCAAGGAAAGAAAGAGGGGGGAAAAGAAAATGGTTAGGGAATTGAGGAAGGCAGATGGTACAGTGGTGTCATCGAGGGAGGATATCCTCGATACCTACCACGATTTTTATGAAAACCTGTACGGTGCTGAGCCGATAGATATAGAAGATAGAGCCTACTTCTTGGACCAACTGGAGAATAGGCTACCGGAGGAAGACCGTTCCCATCTCGACCGGCCGCTCGCGCTGGAAGAGCTGGAGAAGGCCCTCAAGGAGATGCAGAACGGTAAGACCCCGGGGTCCGACGGACTGCCAAAAGAGTTTTACACTCGGGTCTGGCCCATTGTGGGCCGGGATTTGCTGGAGGTCCTGAACGAGGGTCTCCAAGCAAATCAGTTGTCGTCTTCTCAGAGAGAAGGAGTCATCACACTCCTTGATAAAAAAGGTGACCCCTTGAACCCTGCGAACAAGCGCCCCATCTCGCTTTTAAATGTAGATTACAAAATCTTGGCCAAAACTTTGGCAAATAGACTGAAAAATGTCGTGGGACAGATCATTCACACTGATCAGTCCTGCGGCATACCAGGGAGATCTCTTGAGGATAGTCTATCGCTTCTGAGGGACTTGGTGGCCTACGCTAACGACACTGATTCCACCTGTGTGTTGTTGGCCCTCGACCAAGAAAAGGCCTTTGATAGGGTCGACCATTCTTATATGGCTGAGGTCCTGGGGAAGTTGGGCTTTGGCCCTAACTTCCAGGGATGGATCGGGACTCTTTATAAGGAGGTATCGAGCAGAGTGTTAGTCAACGGGGATTTATCGTCCCCAATCCATATTGACAGGGGTGTGAGACAGGGGTGCCCTCTGTCTCCCCTCCTGTACGTACTTTGCATCGAGCCCTTGGCGGCTGCCATCAGGGCAGACCCTCATATTAGGGGTGTTAAAGTGCCGGGTGGTCCGGAGGTCAAGTTGGTGCAATACGCTGATGATAATACCTGCGTCCTCTCGGATCAACCCTCCATTGACAGAACGTTCCTTACCCTCCGACGGTTCGAAGCGGGCACGGGGTCCAAGTTGAACCTAGGTAAGACGGTGGCTGTGTGGCTCGGCCGTTGGAGGGGTAGACAAGATGAACCCTACCCGATTGGTAGATGGACCTCAGATAGTATTAACATCCTGGGGTCGCCAATTGGGGGTGTGAAAATGGCAGAGGAGGCCTGGCTCCAACGTTTTGCAAAGTTCAAGGGCAAGTTAGATCAGTGGAGACATCGTAAGCTGACTCTGATCGGGAAAGTTGTGGTGTGCAACTTTCTTGCCGCAGCAACGCTGTGGTACACGGCCCCGATTTTCCCTCTCCCCAAGTCGGTGGCGAACAAGCTGGAGAGGGAGATGTTTGCCTTCATTTGGGATGGGCGAACGGAACTGGTGGCAAGGCGTACGCTCTATTTGCCGAAGGAGAAGGGTGGCCTGGCCTTGGTCTGTATTCCGATCAAGGCGAGGGCCCTCCTTCTCAAGACAGTTCGGAAAGCGTTGACTAAGCCAGACGCACCGGCGGCTAGGTTTACACACTACTGGCTGGGACTTAGCCTTCGGAGAATAGATCCAACCTCTTGGAGTAATAGTGCCCCACACTCGGTAGATCTTCCCCCACATTATGCACATATTGCCCAGCTCTTGCAAACCATCGAGCAGAGCGACATGGACATCCAGTGGGCTTCCGTCTCGGTCGCGGCTCTGTACACGGCACTCCTAGAAGCGGAGAACATTGTACCCCGCTGTGTCAGAGAGCACCCGCGTCGAGACTGGCCAGAGATTTGGAAATCCATCCTCAACCCTCTTCTCACCAACTGGGAGAGGATGGTGTGCTGGAGCCTCGCACATGATGGTTTGGTGACAAACCAGAAGCTCCACTCCTGGAGACGGTTTGCTAAGTCCCCGAACTGTCCAAGACGTGGTTGTGAGGAAGTGGAAAGTGCTTCCCATGTGTTTTATGCGTGTCCGTATGTTGCGGAAGCCTGGACCTGGCTTGAGGGGCTGATAGTCAGGAAGATCTGTCCGGGTTTCATCCTGTCGGAGTCGTTTGTTTTGTGGGGATTGCCCCCGGCAGGAGTGTCGGTTAGGGCAGCCAGAGTCCTGGGGGCTTTGGCTGCTCTGACAAAGAATATTATCTGGCGGTCGCGGGGTGATGCTAAGCATAACAAAAAGCATCACTCTGAGGCTGAGTTGGCCCTTCTTTTGAAGGAAATGTTGATTGAGAGATTGACGTTTGAGTTTGCCCGCCGAGGCCCAGGGGGGTTCCACGAAACCTGGGCTGAGGGCTTCTCTTGGGCGAGTGTGGACGTTACACACTTGTCCTTGAGGTTGTAATGTTTTAAAGTTTGTGGCTCCTTTAGGAGTATTGCCTTATGGGTAGTTGTAGGCCTAGCCACTCTGTCTTAGTTGACTAGGTCAAAAATAGAAAACCCAAAAAATTATAAAATACAAAACCCAAAAATATTAGATAGTGTCTGGGGATGGACCGAGAGTGGTGGGTGGGATGAAGTACAGCAATGCTGAGCCGATCTGTGAAAGTCAATTTGATCTAGAGTGTATCAGTGGATATGAGCGCCTTAAGGCTGCGTAAACAAGATGAGAACTAAGTGATACTTGAAGTGATTCAGTATAAATACTTCAAAAGAGTATCTGTTCTGTATCTGTTCTTATCAGTTTAATCTCTGATACATTCCCCATCGGGGAATCTAGATTAAATTGATTTTTTGACTTTGGTCATGGACTAGGAGCTTGCTCCGTCCTGACCGCGGATCGGCTCAGTATTGCAGTACTTCTGAGATTCGGTCCATCCCCTTACAAATCCAAAATAAGTTGCACACATACACAAACCACCAAACTGGCCCAGCAATCCAGCAATGTGGATTTATCAGCAGTCTGTACTCGTTTGAAGTATGTGCATACGTGTTACGAGTATATATACTGAACCTTACTGCGTTTATAGCTCTCACATCCCCCAACTCTACTGTACATGTTTAATTTTCGCATTTTATCTTTCTTCTACTTTCAGACTGGAACTGGAGCAAGCAACAGCGCCACCAAGAGCCGGGAGAGGTCGGGAGAGCACGCAGAGGCAGTGGAAAATTCCAGGACGTCTGTCTGTGGTTCGATTCTGACGAAAGCAGTGCGATGTGGACGTAATTCGATGTTAAACGTAGGAATCGGGAATCTAAGCGCCCGCGCGCCTCGTATCAACGTATGAGAGATACGTACACACGCACAGCTAGCCGCCTCGCCCACCGCTGCTGCTTTCTCGCTCGCTCCTTTTAATTCCTTCCGTAAATTTAGTGGGCTGGCTGCATGCGACCTTCCTCTCCCCTTTGCGGACCTTCAGGCCGAATCGACAAGGTCCGGCGGACTTGAAAAATCCACCACAGGCATCGAAGTTAAGGGGAAAAGCAGACGCCGCCCGCCCTGTGAAGATGAATGATGTAAGGGAACCGCGGGCGCGCGCCTCCTGGCGAACAACAATGGCAACGCTGTTCGCGAACAACAACATTGCCTTGTTGTCTTGTCTACCCGCCCTTGGCTCGGCTTTGAACCCTAAGGAGCCCGTTTTCTGCGTTGGTGTGACGTAGTCGCTTCTTTGCACCAATTAGGCAGAGCCAGGAAGAGCCAGGACGAGCCAGGAGCGCGTGATGTGTGTTTTTGGGTGTAGTCCGTGGTTCGTCCACATAAAGTAGAGCGCTTCCGTTTGTCAACCAAATTGAAGAGATTATGAAGGAGAGAAGGCGCGCCAGGTGTGCGGGCACTAATTGCTTTATGTTCAAGCTTGAAGCTGTTTGCGATGCATAGCTCGCCACGTGAACTTGGCTCGTTCCCGGGGGAGGGGGGCTAGCGGTCAAGCTCAACCGGTTTATCGCTTCTCGGCCTTCGGGGAATCTAGATTAAATTGATTTTTTGACTTTGGTCATGGACTAGGAGCTTGCTCCGTCCTGACCGCGGATCGGCTCAGTATTGCAGTACTTCTGAGATTCGGTCCATCCCCTTACAAATCCAAAATAAGTTGCACACATACACAAACCACCAAACTGGCCCAGCAATCCAGCAATGTGGATTTATCAGCAGTCTGTACTCGTTTGAAGTATGTGCATACGTGTTACGAGTATATATACTGAACCTTACTGCGTTTATAGCTCTCACATCCCCCAACTCTACTGTACATGTTTAATTTTCGCATTTTATCTTTCTTCTACTTTCAGACTGGAACTGGAGCAAGCAACAGCGCCACCAAGAGCCGGGAGAGGTCGGGAGAGCACGCAGAGGCAGTGGAAAATTCCAGGACGTCTGTCTGTGGTTCGATTCTGACGAAAGCAGTGCGATGTGGACGTAATTCGATGTTAAACGTAGGAATCGGGAATCTAAGCGCCCGCGCGCCTCGTATCAACGTATGAGAGATACGTACACACGCACAGCTAGCCGCCTCGCCCACCGCTGCTGCTTTCTCGCTCGCTCCTTTTAATTCCTTCCGTAAATTTAGTGGGCTGGCTGCATGCGACCTTCCTCTCCCCTTTGCGGACCTTCAGGCCGAATCGACAAGGTCCGGCGGACTTGAAAAATCCACCACAGGCATCGAAGTTAAGGGGAAAAGCAGACGCCGCCCGCCCTGTGAAGATGAATGATGTAAGGGAACCGCGGGCGCGCGCCTCCTGGCGAACAACAATGGCAACGCTGTTCGCGAACAACAACATTGCCTTGTTGTCTTGTCTACCCGCCCTTGGCTCGGCTTTGAACCCTAAGGAGCCCGTTTTCTGCGTTGGTGTGACGTAGTCGCTTCTTTGCACCAATTAGGCAGAGCCAGGAAGAGCCAGGACGAGCCAGGAGCGCGTGATGTGTGTTTTTGGGTGTAGTCCGTGGTTCGTCCACATAAAGTAGAGCGCTTCCGTTTGTCAACCAAATTGAAGAGATTATGAAGGAGAGAAGGCGCGCCAGGTGTGCGGGCACTAATTGCTTTATGTTCAAGCTTGAAGCTGTTTGCGATGCATAGCTCGCCACGTGAACTTGGCTCGTTCCCGGGGGAGGGGGGCTAGCGGTCAAGCTCAACCGGTTTATCGCTTCTCGGCCTTTTGGCTAAGATCAAGTGTAGCTTTTTGGCTAAGATCAGGGGGACACGTTCAGACGTGCCTTGCCCCCGCTCCGCTTCGAGTCCTCCTTTCAGCCCACTGAGGGCGGTTAGAGTACTCGTCGAGGGCGATAAGTCCAGCGACTTGGTTGCGGGTTGTCCCCGGATCATTTGGGTGGTTTTAGTTTTTCTGTACCTTATATTTTTCTCAAGTTACGGCTGTTTTTCTAGCACCGTACCTCTCTTACGGGAGACGGGCGGTGGAAGCACACCGTTTCCCCCGCAGGACGGGGGTGGCCAGCTCCGGTCCATCTTTGGGGGCTGTTTTCTCCGGTTTGCGTAGAGCTACTGACTTCCCCTTCCGTCAGGTTGGGGAGCAGGTTTGTCTTGCTACTTGTATGGTATTAGTTTTGATTTTGTCTGTTGTTTTACGTGTTATTTGAGGCTATTCTGTACCCGCACCCCTCCGTCAAAGCGGCGGACGGAGTGGTACAGTCCACCTCAGACCGCGTGGTTCTGAGAACAAAGAGACTGTTTTCGTCTGTTTTCGACTCAGCGTTGCTCCGGCACGGTTGGCGCCAACCGGGAGTAACTCTGGGAAATTGGTATAGAATTTTTTCCCTGCCTGGGGAATATTTTTGAGTGTTGTTAAGCCCCCAGAAACGTGTTTTCTAACCCTCACCCCCGTATACGTAGTGCTATCGCCCACCCAAGAATTTGGGGCACGGCGGGCATCGGGTTGCGGGCTATTTTGGGCCTTCTCCGCGGAGGGTCTGAATGGGGGTTTGGCGGTAGTGGCTCTGAAGGGGTTTAGGCACGCGGGTTGCGGGTTCTCTTTGGACCTTTCCCGGAGGCCGTGAAAGGGGTTTTGTCGAACCCTTATTCCCCTTCAACATGTCAAAATTTGCCAGACAAAGATCAGTGAAGATCACGTTCAGGGACCTTCAGGAGTCCCACCTAAAGGACGTGATCGACCTTTTGACTAAGCACGGGGTCACTACCCTAGACATTGAGGGCGTTCAGCGTAAGACCAAGACAACATGTGAGGTCACCTTCAAGTCGCGGGCGATTCTACAAAAGGCGTCGCCCGCCTTGTTGGGGGACAACACAGTGGAGGTGGAGACCTTTGGCAGTGGGGTCACTGTTATCACTGCTAAGGGAATCCCCTTAGAATGGGATGACAATTTTATTAGACACAGGCTCCAGGAGTACGGAACTGTTCTGGACAGTAAGTTCTTAACGTACGAGAACGACGGGTTCCCCGAGATTAAGACGGGGACCCGTCAGTACCGTATGAAGATCAAAAAACACCTGCCAAACAATGTTAGACTGGGAAATGAGATGGTTACCCTCTTCTACTCCGGCCAGCCCCGTGGGTGTCACCGCTGTGGCAGCACGGAACATTTCGTGGCACAATGCAAGGTCACGAAGTGCGCGAAATGTTGGGAGGAGGGGCACACGGCCACCGAGTGCAGTAACCAGATTAAGTGTTCGCTGTGCCTTGGGGATGGTCATGCTGCACGGGCTTGTCCTGTAAGCTACACCAACGCAGTTAAGATGGGCACTGCCTGGTCTAAGGAGCTAGTCCCCACCAAGACCGTGAAACCGGCAGGCTCCATCATTCCAGCTAAGGCTGGAGGGAGCGGGGACAGTGATGAGCATAAGTCAGGGGATGAAAACTCCCTACAGAATGGCCAGTTATCAGAGGAGGAAGAGGACGGGAACGAAGAGAAGGATACATCCCTCGGGAACGTCCCTCCTCCTCAAAGTGAGGATGAGGATGGTCAGTCCTCAGAGGATGAGGATGGTCAGTCCTCAGAGGAGAAAGAGTCGGAGGAGGAAGCAGATGGGAACTCTGAGAAGAAAACTTCTCCCGTCCCACCTCCTCAAAGTGAGGGGGACTGTGAGAGGAAAACTTCTCCCGTCCCACCTCCTCAAAGTGAGAGGGACTGTGAGAAGAAAACTTCTCCCGTCCCACCTCCTCAAAGTGAGGGGGACTGTGAGAGGAAAACTTCTCCCGTCCCACCCCCTCAAAGTGAGAGGGATTCCCCCCACACAGAGACAGGGGCCTCTACTGTGGTCCCTCTCAAGAAGCCCCTCTCCCCTCCCACAGAGTCAGCGGAACCCACCGGTGGCTCTGCAGTGACCCCTTCCATGGGGTCCGGGAACCCCCTCGAGAAGGGAACTTCACCCTCCGTGACAAAGACCCCTAGCAAGGTGGCCTTAACACCACCCTTTGACAGCCAGGACTCGGATGGATTCGGAGATCTCCCAGAAGATGGGGACAATAAACTGTGGACGCAGGAGTTGTCTCCTGTTCACTTGGAACTCCTAATGAATAAGTCTGGGGAGGAGATTTCCCCGCTCCGACTGGTTATTGTTGAAGGGGGGGAGGGAGCGCCGAAAGCTCAGGTCAATGAGACCGACCTGACTACCTCCACTCCGAAGAATAAGAAGCCGGAGACAGAGGCGGCGGGATATGGCTCACAAATACAGCTATACCCGTCGCAGAAGTCCCCTCCTCTCAAAAAAGACCCTCCGAAAACCCAGAGAGTAAGGAAAACCTCGTCCAGAGGGAAGGTGAAGACCAAACCCTGGCTTAATTCCTAATACCAATGACGGATCTTAAGATTGTAACATTGAATGTCAATGGAATGAAGGATAGGAATAAGCGTAGTGTAGTTTTTGATTTTTGTCGTTCAAGGAAAATTGATGTGGCCTGCCTCCAGGAGTGCCATGTCTCCTCCTTGGCCGACAAGAATCATTGGTCACGACAGTGGGGGAACCGAGCCCTGTGGTCCTTGGGAACGAGTGCCGCAAGAGGGGTCGGTGTGCTTTTCGGTCGGGAGGTCACAGTTGCAGCGCACCGCTCAGACACAGAGGGTAGAGTGGTGTCTGCATTAATTAAAATTGGCGAGACAAGTTACAATATTCTCAACGTTTACGCCCCAAGCTCTCCAGCTGAGAGGGTGGATTTCTTTGCTGGCCTACACCAATACATGTACCCGAACGCATCATTGATTGTATGTGGTGATTTCAATTGTGTCCTTGACCCAGTCCTCGACAGATATTCTGAGTCCTCTGCGACCCCTAGAAACAACGTCAGGGATGTCGTGGAGCTCAGGAACTTCTGTCAGGACCTTGGCTTAGTTGACGTATGGAGAGAACAACATGCTCAACAGAGGGATTTTACGTGGCGCTCTAAAGCCAATGATTCGCGTTCTAGGCTAGATAGATTTTATGTCTCAGATCCCACTCTTTGCTCGTCTGAGATAAATTCGTTCCCCATGTCTGACCATGATGCTGTATTCTTGTCCGTGACCCACACTCCTAGGATAGAGCGTGGTCCAGGAGTGTGGAAGTGCAACACGCAGATTTTGTCGGATGAACTATTCATTAGAGAATTCTCAGAACAATACACGGAATGGCAAAAACGCAAAGGTAACCATGGTTGCCTTAGAGAGTGGTGGGAGGAGGTGAAGAGTAATACAAAAGATCTTCTCATCAGCCACTCTAAGCGCAGGGCCGAAGCGGCCAAATTGATTGAAAGAGGTCTAGAGCGAGAAATAGACATCCTGAGGTCGCGCTTAAACATAGGCGGCCCATGCCCTGTGACGGCGCACAATTATCAGGCAGCTAAGGAGCAACTGCAGAAGGTGCTGTCGGACAAGCTGGCGGGACAACGTGTTCGCAGCAGAGTCCAAAATGTCGAAAAGGATGAGAAGCCTACAAGGTTTTTCTTTAGCAAGGAAAGAAAGAGGGGGGAAAAGAAAATGGTTAGGGAATTGAGGAAGGCAGATGGTACAGTGGTGTCATCGAGGGAGGATATCCTCGATACCTACCACGATTTTTATGAAAACCTGTACGGTGCTGAGCCGATAGATATAGAAGATAGAGCCTACTTCTTGGACCAACTGGAGAATAGGCTACCGGAGGAAGACCGTTCCCATCTCGACCGGCCGCTCGCGCTGGAAGAGCTGGAGAAGGCCCTCAAGGAGATGCAGAACGGTAAGACCCCGGGGTCCGACGGACTGCCAAAAGAGTTTTACACTCGGGTCTGGCCCATTGTGGGCCGGGATTTGCTGGAGGTCCTGAACGAGGGTCTCCAAGCAAATCAGTTGTCGTCTTCTCAGAGAGAAGGAGTCATCACACTCCTTGATAAAAAAGGTGACCCCTTGAACCCTGCGAACAAGCGCCCCATCTCGCTTTTAAATGTAGATTACAAAATCTTGGCCAAAACTTTGGCAAATAGACTGAAAAATGTCGTGGGACAGATCATTCACACTGATCAGTCCTGCGGCATACCAGGGAGATCTCTTGAGGATAGTCTATCGCTTCTGAGGGACTTGGTGGCCTACGCTAACGACACTGATTCCACCTGTGTGTTGTTGGCCCTCGACCAAGAAAAGGCCTTTGATAGGGTCGACCATTCTTATATGGCTGAGGTCCTGGGGAAGTTGGGCTTTGGCCCTAACTTCCAGGGATGGATCGGGACTCTTTATAAGGAGGTATCGAGCAGAGTGTTAGTCAACGGGGATTTATCGTCCCCAATCCATATTGACAGGGGTGTGAGACAGGGGTGCCCTCTGTCTCCCCTCCTGTACGTACTTTGCATCGAGCCCTTGGCGGCTGCCATCAGGGCAGACCCTCATATTAGGGGTGTTAAAGTGCCGGGTGGTCCGGAGGTCAAGTTGGTGCAATACGCTGATGATAATACCTGCGTCCTCTCGGATCAACCCTCCATTGACAGAACGTTCCTTACCCTCCGACGGTTCGAAGCGGGCACGGGGTCCAAGTTGAACCTAGGTAAGACGGTGGCTGTGTGGCTCGGCCGTTGGAGGGGTAGACAAGATGAACCCTACCCGATTGGTAGATGGACCTCAGATAGTATTAACATCCTGGGGTCGCCAATTGGGGGTGTGAAAATGGCAGAGGAGGCCTGGCTCCAACGTTTTGCAAAGTTCAAGGGCAAGTTAGATCAGTGGAGACATCGTAAGCTGACTCTGATCGGGAAAGTTGTGGTGTGCAACTTTCTTGCCGCAGCAACGCTGTGGTACACGGCCCCGATTTTCCCTCTCCCCAAGTCGGTGGCGAACAAGCTGGAGAGGGAGATGTTTGCCTTCATTTGGGATGGGCGAACGGAACTGGTGGCAAGGCGTACGCTCTATTTGCCGAAGGAGAAGGGTGGCCTGGCCTTGGTCTGTATTCCGATCAAGGCGAGGGCCCTCCTTCTCAAGACAGTTCGGAAAGCGTTGACTAAGCCAGACGCACCGGCGGCTAGGTTTACACACTACTGGCTGGGACTTAGCCTTCGGAGAATAGATCCAACCTCTTGGAGTAATAGTGCCCCACACTCGGTAGATCTTCCCCCACATTATGCACATATTGCCCAGCTCTTGCAAACCATCGAGCAGAGCGACATGGACATCCAGTGGGCTTCCGTCTCGGTCGCGGCTCTGTACACGGCACTCCTAGAAGCGGAGAACATTGTACCCCGCTGTGTCAGAGAGCACCCGCGTCGAGACTGGCCAGAGATTTGGAAATCCATCCTCAACCCTCTTCTCACCAACTGGGAGAGGATGGTGTGCTGGAGCCTCGCACATGATGGTTTGGTGACAAACCAGAAGCTCCACTCCTGGAGACGGTTTGCTAAGTCCCCGAACTGTCCAAGACGTGGTTGTGAGGAAGTGGAAAGTGCTTCCCATGTGTTTTATGCGTGTCCGTATGTTGCGGAAGCCTGGACCTGGCTTGAGGGGCTGATAGTCAGGAAGATCTGTCCGGGTTTCATCCTGTCGGAGTCGTTTGTTTTGTGGGGATTGCCCCCGGCAGGAGTGTCGGTTAGGGCAGCCAGAGTCCTGGGGGCTTTGGCTGCTCTGACAAAGAATATTATCTGGCGGTCGCGGGGTGATGCTAAGCATAACAAAAAGCATCACTCTGAGGCTGAGTTGGCCCTTCTTTTGAAGGAAATGTTGATTGAGAGATTGACGTTTGAGTTTGCCCGCCGAGGCCCAGGGGGGTTCCACGAAACCTGGGCTGAGGGCTTCTCTTGGGCGAGTGTGGACGTTACACACTTGTCCTTGAGGTTGTAATGTTTTAAAGTTTGTGGCTCCTTTAGGAGTATTGCCTTATGGGTAGTTGTAGGCCTAGCCACTCTGTCTTAGTTGACTAGGTCAAAAATAGAAAACCCAAAAAATTATAAAATACAAAACCCAAAAATATTAGATAGTGTCTGGGGATGGACCGAGAGTGGTGGGTGGGATGAAGTACAGCAATGCTGAGCCGATCTGTGAAAGTCAATTTGATCTAGAGTGTATCAGTGGATATGAGCGCCTTAAGGCTGCGTAAACAAGATGAGAACTAAGTGATACTTGAAGTGATTCAGTATAAATACTTCAAAAGAGTATCTGTTCTGTATCTGTTCTTATCAGTTTAATCTCTGATACATTCCCCATCGGGGAATCTAGATTAAATTGATTTTTTGACTTTGGTCATGGACTAGGAGCTTGCTCCGTCCTGACCGCGGATCGGCTCAGTATTGCAGTACTTCTGAGATTCGGTCCATCCCCTTACAAATCCAAAATAAGTTGCACACATACACAAACCACCAAACTGGCCCAGCAATCCAGCAATGTGGATTTATCAGCAGTCTGTACTCGTTTGAAGTATGTGCATACGTGTTACGAGTATATATACTGAACCTTACTGCGTTTATAGCTCTCACATCCCCCAACTCTACTGTACATGTTTAATTTTCGCATTTTATCTTTCTTCTACTTTCAGACTGGAACTGGAGCAAGCAACAGCGCCACCAAGAGCCGGGAGAGGTCGGGAGAGCACGCAGAGGCAGTGGAAAATTCCAGGACGTCTGTCTGTGGTTCGATTCTGACGAAAGCAGTGCGATGTGGACGTAATTCGATGTTAAACGTAGGAATCGGGAATCTAAGCGCCCGCGCGCCTCGTATCAACGTATGAGAGATACGTACACACGCACAGCTAGCCGCCTCGCCCACCGCTGCTGCTTTCTCGCTCGCTCCTTTTAATTCCTTCCGTAAATTTAGTGGGCTGGCTGCATGCGACCTTCCTCTCCCCTTTGCGGACCTTCAGGCCGAATCGACAAGGTCCGGCGGACTTGAAAAATCCACCACAGGCATCGAAGTTAAGGGGAAAAGCAGACGCCGCCCGCCCTGTGAAGATGAATGATGTAAGGGAACCGCGGGCGCGCGCCTCCTGGCGAACAACAATGGCAACGCTGTTCGCGAACAACAACATTGCCTTGTTGTCTTGTCTACCCGCCCTTGGCTCGGCTTTGAACCCTAAGGAGCCCGTTTTCTGCGTTGGTGTGACGTAGTCGCTTCTTTGCACCAATTAGGCAGAGCCAGGAAGAGCCAGGACGAGCCAGGAGCGCGTGATGTGTGTTTTTGGGTGTAGTCCGTGGTTCGTCCACATAAAGTAGAGCGCTTCCGTTTGTCAACCAAATTGAAGAGATTATGAAGGAGAGAAGGCGCGCCAGGTGTGCGGGCACTAATTGCTTTATGTTCAAGCTTGAAGCTGTTTGCGATGCATAGCTCGCCACGTGAACTTGGCTCGTTCCCGGGGGAGGGGGGCTAGCGGTCAAGCTCAACCGGTTTATCGCTTCTCGGCCTTTTGGCTAAGATCAAGTGTAGTATCTGTTCTTATCAGTTTAATCTCTGATACATTCCCCATCGGGGAATCTAGATTAAATTGATTTTTTGACTTTGGTCATGGACTAGGAGCTTGCTCCGTCCTGACCGCGGATCGGCTCAGTATTGCAGTACTTCTGAGATTCGGTCCATCCCCTTACAAATCCAAAATAAGTTGCACACATACACAAACCACCAAACTGGCCCAGCAATCCAGCAATGTGGATTTATCAGCAGTCTGTACTCGTTTGAAGTATGTGCATACGTGTTACGAGTATATATACTGAACCTTACTGCGTTTATAGCTCTCACATCCCCCAACTCTACTGTACATGTTTAATTTTCGCATTTTATCTTTCTTCTACTTTCAGACTGGAACTGGAGCAAGCAACAGCGCCACCAAGAGCCGGGAGAGGTCGGGAGAGCACGCAGAGGCAGTGGAAAATTCCAGGACGTCTGTCTGTGGTTCGATTCTGACGAAAGCAGTGCGATGTGGACGTAATTCGATGTTAAACGTAGGAATCGGGAATCTAAGCGCCCGCGCGCCTCGTATCAACGTATGAGAGATACGTACACACGCACAGCTAGCCGCCTCGCCCACCGCTGCTGCTTTCTCGCTCGCTCCTTTTAATTCCTTCCGTAAATTTAGTGGGCTGGCTGCATGCGACCTTCCTCTCCCCTTTGCGGACCTTCAGGCCGAATCGACAAGGTCCGGCGGACTTGAAAAATCCACCACAGGCATCGAAGTTAAGGGGAAAAGCAGACGCCGCCCGCCCTGTGAAGATGAATGATGTAAGGGAACCGCGGGCGCGCGCCTCCTGGCGAACAACAATGGCAACGCTGTTCGCGAACAACAACATTGCCTTGTTGTCTTGTCTACCCGCCCTTGGCTCGGCTTTGAACCCTAAGGAGCCCGTTTTCTGCGTTGGTGTGACGTAGTCGCTTCTTTGCACCAATTAGGCAGAGCCAGGAAGAGCCAGGACGAGCCAGGAGCGCGTGATGTGTGTTTTTGGGTGTAGTCCGTGGTTCGTCCACATAAAGTAGAGCGCTTCCGTTTGTCAACCAAATTGAAGAGATTATGAAGGAGAGAAGGCGCGCCAGGTGTGCGGGCACTAATTGCTTTATGTTCAAGCTTGAAGCTGTTTGCGATGCATAGCTCGCCACGTGAACTTGGCTCGTTCCCGGGGGAGGGGGGCTAGCGGTCAAGCTCAACCGGTTTATCGCTTCTCGGCCTTTTGGCTAAGATCAAGTGTAGCTTTTTGGCTAAGATCAGGGGGACACGTTCAGACGTGCCTTGCCCCCGCTCCGCTTCGAGTCCTCCTTTCAGCCCACTGAGGGCGGTTAGAGTACTCGTCGAGGGCGATAAGTCCAGCGACTTGGTTGCGGGTTGTCCCCGGATCATTTGGGTGGTTTTAGTTTTTCTGTACCTTATATTTTTCTCAAGTTACGGCTGTTTTTCTAGCACCGTACCTCTCTTACGGGAGACGGGCGGTGGAAGCACACCGTTTCCCCCGCAGGACGGGGGTGGCCAGCTCCGGTCCATCTTTGGGGGCTGTTTTCTCCGGTTTGCGTAGAGCTACTGACTTCCCCTTCCGTCAGGTTGGGGAGCAGGTTTGTCTTGCTACTTGTATGGTATTAGTTTTGATTTTGTCTGTTGTTTTACGTGTTATTTGAGGCTATTCTGTACCCGCACCCCTCCGTCAAAGCGGCGGACGGAGTGGTACAGTCCACCTCAGACCGCGTGGTTCTGAGAACAAAGAGACTGTTTTCGTCTGTTTTCGACTCAGCGTTGCTCCGGCACGGTTGGCGCCAACCGGGAGTAACTCTGGGAAATTGGTATAGAATTTTTTCCCTGCCTGGGGAATATTTTTGAGTGTTGTTAAGCCCCCAGAAACGTGTTTTCTAACCCTCACCCCCGTATACGTAGTGCTATCGCCCACCCAAGAATTTGGGGCACGGCGGGCATCGGGTTGCGGGCTATTTTGGGCCTTCTCCGCGGAGGGTCTGAATGGGGGTTTGGCGGTAGTGGCTCTGAAGGGGTTTAGGCACGCGGGTTGCGGGTTCTCTTTGGACCTTTCCCGGAGGCCGTGAAAGGGGTTTTGTCGAACCCTTATTCCCCTTCAACATGTCAAAATTTGCCAGACAAAGATCAGTGAAGATCACGTTCAGGGACCTTCAGGAGTCCCACCTAAAGGACGTGATCGACCTTTTGACTAAGCACGGGGTCACTACCCTAGACATTGAGGGCGTTCAGCGTAAGACCAAGACAACATGTGAGGTCACCTTCAAGTCGCGGGCGATTCTACAAAAGGCGTCGCCCGCCTTGTTGGGGGACAACACAGTGGAGGTGGAGACCTTTGGCAGTGGGGTCACTGTTATCACTGCTAAGGGAATCCCCTTAGAATGGGATGACAATTTTATTAGACACAGGCTCCAGGAGTACGGAACTGTTCTGGACAGTAAGTTCTTAACGTACGAGAACGACGGGTTCCCCGAGATTAAGACGGGGACCCGTCAGTACCGTATGAAGATCAAAAAACACCTGCCAAACAATGTTAGACTGGGAAATGAGATGGTTACCCTCTTCTACTCCGGCCAGCCCCGTGGGTGTCACCGCTGTGGCAGCACGGAACATTTCGTGGCACAATGCAAGGTCACGAAGTGCGCGAAATGTTGGGAGGAGGGGCACACGGCCACCGAGTGCAGTAACCAGATTAAGTGTTCGCTGTGCCTTGGGGATGGTCATGCTGCACGGGCTTGTCCTGTAAGCTACACCAACGCAGTTAAGATGGGCACTGCCTGGTCTAAGGAGCTAGTCCCCACCAAGACCGTGAAACCGGCAGGCTCCATCATTCCAGCTAAGGCTGGAGGGAGCGGGGACAGTGATGAGCATAAGTCAGGGGATGAAAACTCCCTACAGAATGGCCAGTTATCAGAGGAGGAAGAGGACGGGAACGAAGAGAAGGATACATCCCTCGGGAACGTCCCTCCTCCTCAAAGTGAGGATGAGGATGGTCAGTCCTCAGAGGATGAGGATGGTCAGTCCTCAGAGGAGAAAGAGTCGGAGGAGGAAGCAGATGGGAACTCTGAGAAGAAAACTTCTCCCGTCCCACCTCCTCAAAGTGAGGGGGACTGTGAGAGGAAAACTTCTCCCGTCCCACCTCCTCAAAGTGAGAGGGACTGTGAGAAGAAAACTTCTCCCGTCCCACCTCCTCAAAGTGAGGGGGACTGTGAGAGGAAAACTTCTCCCGTCCCACCCCCTCAAAGTGAGAGGGATTCCCCCCACACAGAGACAGGGGCCTCTACTGTGGTCCCTCTCAAGAAGCCCCTCTCCCCTCCCACAGAGTCAGCGGAACCCACCGGTGGCTCTGCAGTGACCCCTTCCATGGGGTCCGGGAACCCCCTCGAGAAGGGAACTTCACCCTCCGTGACAAAGACCCCTAGCAAGGTGGCCTTAACACCACCCTTTGACAGCCAGGACTCGGATGGATTCGGAGATCTCCCAGAAGATGGGGACAATAAACTGTGGACGCAGGAGTTGTCTCCTGTTCACTTGGAACTCCTAATGAATAAGTCTGGGGAGGAGATTTCCCCGCTCCGACTGGTTATTGTTGAAGGGGGGGAGGGAGCGCCGAAAGCTCAGGTCAATGAGACCGACCTGACTACCTCCACTCCGAAGAATAAGAAGCCGGAGACAGAGGCGGCGGGATATGGCTCACAAATACAGCTATACCCGTCGCAGAAGTCCCCTCCTCTCAAAAAAGACCCTCCGAAAACCCAGAGAGTAAGGAAAACCTCGTCCAGAGGGAAGGTGAAGACCAAACCCTGGCTTAATTCCTAATACCAATGACGGATCTTAAGATTGTAACATTGAATGTCAATGGAATGAAGGATAGGAATAAGCGTAGTGTAGTTTTTGATTTTTGTCGTTCAAGGAAAATTGATGTGGCCTGCCTCCAGGAGTGCCATGTCTCCTCCTTGGCCGACAAGAATCATTGGTCACGACAGTGGGGGAACCGAGCCCTGTGGTCCTTGGGAACGAGTGCCGCAAGAGGGGTCGGTGTGCTTTTCGGTCGGGAGGTCACAGTTGCAGCGCACCGCTCAGACACAGAGGGTAGAGTGGTGTCTGCATTAATTAAAATTGGCGAGACAAGTTACAATATTCTCAACGTTTACGCCCCAAGCTCTCCAGCTGAGAGGGTGGATTTCTTTGCTGGCCTACACCAATACATGTACCCGAACGCATCATTGATTGTATGTGGTGATTTCAATTGTGTCCTTGACCCAGTCCTCGACAGATATTCTGAGTCCTCTGCGACCCCTAGAAACAACGTCAGGGATGTCGTGGAGCTCAGGAACTTCTGTCAGGACCTTGGCTTAGTTGACGTATGGAGAGAACAACATGCTCAACAGAGGGA
This sequence comes from Branchiostoma lanceolatum, assembly GCF_035083965.1. Taxonomy (NCBI): domain Eukaryota; kingdom Metazoa; phylum Chordata; class Leptocardii; order Amphioxiformes; family Branchiostomatidae; genus Branchiostoma; species Branchiostoma lanceolatum. Next base: position 39,652,641 of record NC_089722.1, read on the forward strand.
TTTTACGTGGCGCTCTAAAGCCAATGATTCGCGTTCTAGGCTAGATAGATTTTATGTCTCAGATCCCACTCTTTGCTCGTCTGAGATAAATTCGTTCCCCATGTCTGACCATGATGCTGTATTCTTGTCCGTGACCCACACTCCTAGGATAGAGCGTGGTCCAGGAGTGTGGAAGTGCAACACGCAGATTTTGTCGGATGAACTATTCATTAGAGAATTCTCAGAACAATACACGGAATGGCAAAAACGCAAAGGTAACCATGGTTGCCTTAGAGAGTGGTGGGAGGAGGTGAAGAGTAATACAAAAGATCTTCTCATCAGCCACTCTAAGCGCAGGGCCGAAGCGGCCAAATTGATTGAAAGAGGTCTAGAGCGAGAAATAGACATCCTGAGGTCGCGCTTAAACATAGGCGGCCCATGCCCTGTGACGGCGCACAATTATCAGGCAGCTAAGGAGCAACTGCAGAAGGTGCTGTCGGACAAGCTGGCGGGACAACGTGTTCGCAGCAGAGTCCAAAATGTCGAAAAGGATGAGAAGCCTACAAGGTTTTTCTTTAGCAAGGAAAGAAAGAGGGGGGAAAAGAAAATGGTTAGGGAATTGAGGAAGGCAGATGGTACAGTGGTGTCATCGAGGGAGGATATCCTCGATACCTACCACGATTTTTATGAAAACCTGTACGGTGCTGAGCCGATAGATATAGAAGATAGAGCCTACTTCTTGGACCAACTGGAGAATAGGCTACCGGAGGAAGACCGTTCCCATCTCGACCGGCCGCTCGCGCTGGAAGAGCTGGAGAAGGCCCTCAAGGAGATGCAGAACGGTAAGACCCCGGGGTCCGACGGACTGCCAAAAGAGTTTTACACTCGGGTCTGGCCCATTGTGGGCCGGGATTTGCTGGAGGTCCTGAACGAGGGTCTCCAAGCAAATCAGTTGTCGTCTTCTCAGAGAGAAGGAGTCATCACACTCCTTGATAAAAAAGGTGACCCCTTGAACCCTGCGAACAAGCGCCCCATCTCGCTTTTAAATGTAGATTACAAAATCTTGGCCAAAACTTTGGCAAATAGACTGAAAAATGTCGTGGGACAGATCATTCACACTGATCAGTCCTGCGGCATACCAGGGAGATCTCTTGAGGATAGTCTATCGCTTCTGAGGGACTTGGTGGCCTACGCTAACGACACTGATTCCACCTGTGTGTTGTTGGCCCTCGACCAAGAAAAGGCCTTTGATAGGGTCGACCATTCTTATATGGCTGAGGTCCTGGGGAAGTTGGGCTTTGGCCCTAACTTCCAGGGATGGATCGGGACTCTTTATAAGGAGGTATCGAGCAGAGTGTTAGTCAACGGGGATTTATCGTCCCCAATCCATATTGACAGGGGTGTGAGACAGGGGTGCCCTCTGTCTCCCCTCCTGTACGTACTTTGCATCGAGCCCTTGGCGGCTGCCATCAGGGCAGACCCTCATATTAGGGGTGTTAAAGTGCCGGGTGGTCCGGAGGTCAAGTTGGTGCAATACGCTGATGATAATACCTGCGTCCTCTCGGATCAACCCTCCATTGACAGAACGTTCCTTACCCTCCGACGGTTCGAAGCGGGCACGGGGTCCAAGTTGAACCTAGGTAAGACGGTGGCTGTGTGGCTCGGCCGTTGGAGGGGTAGACAAGATGAACCCTACCCGATTGGTAGATGGACCTCAGATAGTATTAACATCCTGGGGTCGCCAATTGGGGGTGTGAAAATGGCAGAGGAGGCCTGGCTCCAACGTTTTGCAAAGTTCAAGGGCAAGTTAGATCAGTGGAGACATCGTAAGCTGACTCTGATCGGGAAAGTTGTGGTGTGCAACTTTCTTGCCGCAGCAACGCTGTGGTACACGGCCCCGATTTTCCCTCTCCCCAAGTCGGTGGCGAACAAGCTGGAGAGGGAGATGTTTGCCTTCATTTGGGATGGGCGAACGGAACTGGTGGCAAGGCGTACGCTCTATTTGCCGAAGGAGAAGGGTGGCCTGGCCTTGGTCTGTATTCCGATCAAGGCGAGGGCCCTCCTTCTCAAGACAGTTCGGAAAGCGTTGACTAAGCCAGACGCACCGGCGGCTAGGTTTACACACTACTGGCTGGGACTTAGCCTTCGGAGAATAGATCCAACCTCTTGGAGTAATAGTGCCCCACACTCGGTAGATCTTCCCCCACATTATGCACATATTGCCCAGCTCTTGCAAACCATCGAGCAGAGCGACATGGACATCCAGTGGGCTTCCGTCTCGGTCGCGGCTCTGTACACGGCACTCCTAGAAGCGGAGAACATTGTACCCCGCTGTGTCAGAGAGCACCCGCGTCGAGACTGGCCAGAGATTTGGAAATCCATCCTCAACCCTCTTCTCACCAACTGGGAGAGGATGGTGTGCTGGAGCCTCGCACATGATGGTTTGGTGACAAACCAGAAGCTCCACTCCTGGAGACGGTTTGCTAAGTCCCCGAACTGTCCAAGACGTGGTTGTGAGGAAGTGGAAAGTGCTTCCCATGTGTTTTATGCGTGTCCGTATGTTGCGGAAGCCTGGACCTGGCTTGAGGGGCTGATAGTCAGGAAGATCTGTCCGGGTTTCATCCTGTCGGAGTCGTTTGTTTTGTGGGGATTGCCCCCGGCAGGAGTGTCGGTTAGGGCAGCCAGAGTCCTGGGGGCTTTGGCTGCTCTGACAAAGAATATTATCTGGCGGTCGCGGGGTGATGCTAAGCATAACAAAAAGCATCACTCTGAGGCTGAGTTGGCCCTTCTTTTGAAGGAAATGTTGATTGAGAGATTGACGTTTGAGTTTGCCCGCCGAGGCCCAGGGGGGTTCCACGAAACCTGGGCTGAGGGCTTCTCTTGGGCGAGTGTGGACGTTACACACTTGTCCTTGAGGTTGTAATGTTTTAAAGTTTGTGGCTCCTTTAGGAGTATTGCCTTATGGGTAGTTGTAGGCCTAGCCACTCTGTCTTAGTTGACTAGGTCAAAAATAGAAAACCCAAAAAATTATAAAATACAAAACCCAAAAATATTAGATAGTGTCTGGGGATGGACCGAGAGTGGTGGGTGGGATGAAGTACAGCAATGCTGAGCCGATCTGTGAAAGTCAATTTGATCTAGAGTGTATCAGTGGATATGAGCGCCTTAAGGCTGCGTAAACAAGATGAGAACTAAGTGATACTTGAAGTGATTCAGTATAAATACTTCAAAAGAGTATCTGTTCTGTATCTGTTCTTATCAGTTTAATCTCTGATACATTCCCCATCGGGGAATCTAGATTAAATTGATTTTTTGACTTTGGTCATGGACTAGGAGCTTGCTCCGTCCTGACCGCGGATCGGCTCAGTATTGCAGTACTTCTGAGATTCGGTCCATCCCCTTACAAATCCAAAATAAGTTGCACACATACACAAACCACCAAACTGGCCCAGCAATCCAGCAATGTGGATTTATCAGCAGTCTGTACTCGTTTGAAGTATGTGCATACGTGTTACGAGTATATATACTGAACCTTACTGCGTTTATAGCTCTCACATCCCCCAACTCTACTGTACATGTTTAATTTTCGCATTTTATCTTTCTTCTACTTTCAGACTGGAACTGGAGCAAGCAACAGCGCCACCAAGAGCCGGGAGAGGTCGGGAGAGCACGCAGAGGCAGTGGAAAATTCCAGGACGTCTGTCTGTGGTTCGATTCTGACGAAAGCAGTGCGATGTGGACGTAATTCGATGTTAAACGTAGGAATCGGGAATCTAAGCGCCCGCGCGCCTCGTATCAACGTATGAGAGATACGTACACACGCACAGCTAGCCGCCTCGCCCACCGCTGCTGCTTTCTCGCTCGCTCCTTTTAATTCCTTCCGTAAATTTAGTGGGCTGGCTGCATGCGACCTTCCTCTCCCCTTTGCGGACCTTCAGGCCGAATCGACAAGGTCCGGCGGACTTGAAAAATCCACCACAGGCATCGAAGTTAAGGGGAAAAGCAGACGCCGCCCGCCCTGTGAAGATGAATGATGTAAGGGAACCGCGGGCGCGCGCCTCCTGGCGAACAACAATGGCAACGCTGTTCGCGAACAACAACATTGCCTTGTTGTCTTGTCTACCCGCCCTTGGCTCGGCTTTGAACCCTAAGGAGCCCGTTTTCTGCGTTGGTGTGACGTAGTCGCTTCTTTGCACCAATTAGGCAGAGCCAGGAAGAGCCAGGACGAGCCAGGAGCGCGTGATGTGTGTTTTTGGGTGTAGTCCGTGGTTCGTCCACATAAAGTAGAGCGCTTCCGTTTGTCAACCAAATTGAAGAGATTATGAAGGAGAGAAGGCGCGCCAGGTGTGCGGGCACTAATTGCTTTATGTTCAAGCTTGAAGCTGTTTGCGATGCATAGCTCGCCACGTGAACTTGGCTCGTTCCCGGGGGAGGGGGGCTAGCGGTCAAGCTCAACCGGTTTATCGCTTCTCGGCCTTTTGGCTAAGATCAAGTGTAGTATCTGTTCTTATCAGTTTAATCTCTGATACATTCCCCATCGGGGAATCTAGATTAAATTGATTTTTTGACTTTGGTCATGGACTAGGAGCTTGCTCCGTCCTGACCGCGGATCGGCTCAGTATTGCAGTACTTCTGAGATTCGGTCCTTTTGGCTAAGATCAAGTGTAGTATCTACACTTGATCTTAGCCAAAAGGCCGAGAAGCGATAAACCGGTTGAGCTTGACCGCTAGCCCCCCTCCCCCGGGAACGAGCCAAGTTCACGTGGCGAGCTATGCATCGCAAACAGCTTCAAGCTTGAACATAAAGCAATTAGTGCCCGCACACCTGGCGCGCCTTCTCTCCTTCATAATCTCTTCAATTTGGTTGACAAACGGAAGCGCTCTACTTTATGTGGACGAACCACGGACTACACCCAAAAACACACATCACGCGCTCCTGGCTCGTCCTGGCTCTTCCTGGCTCTGCCTAATTGGTGCAAAGAAGCGACTACGTCACACCAACGCAGAAAACGGGCTCCTTAGGGTTCAAAGCCGAGCCAAGGGCGGGTAGACAAGACAACAAGGCAATGTTGTTGTTCGCGAACAGCGTTGCCATTGTTGTTCGCCAGGAGGCGCGCGCCCGCGGTTCCCTTACATCATTCATCTTCACAGGGCGGGCGGCGTCTGCTTTTCCCCTTAACTTCGATGCCTGTGGTGGATTTTTCAAGTCCGCCGGACCTTGTCGATTCGGCCTGAAGGTCCGCAAAGGGGAGAGGAAGGTCGCATGCAGCCAGCCCACTAAATTTACGGAAGGAATTAAAAGGAGCGAGCGAGAAAGCAGCAGCGGTGGGCGAGGCGGCTAGCTGTGCGTGTGTACGTATCTCTCATACGTTGATACGAGGCGCGCGGGCGCTTAGATTCCCGATTCCTACGTTTAACATCGAATTACGTCCACATCGCACTGCTTTCGTCAGAATCGAACCACAGACAGACGTCCTGGAATTTTCCACTGCCTCTGCGTGCTCTCCCGACCTCTCCCGGCTCTTGGTGGCGCTGTTGCTTGCTCCAGTTCCAGTCTGAAAGTAGAAGAAAGATAAAATGCGAAAATTAAACATGTACAGTAGAGTTGGGGGATGTGAGAGCTATAAACGCAGTAAGGTTCAGTATATATACTCGTAACACGTATGCACATACTTCAAACGAGTACAGACTGCTGATAAATCCACATTGCTGGATTGCTGGGCCAGTTTGGTGGTTTGTGTATGTGTGCAACTTATTTTGGATTTGTAAGGGGATGGACCGAATCTCAGAAGTACTGCAATACTGAGCCGATCCGCGGTCAGGACGGAGCAAGCTCCTAGTCCATGACCAAAGTCAAAAAATCAATTTAATCTAGATTCCCCGATGGGGAATGTATCAGAGATTAAACTGATAAGAACAGATACTACACTTGATCTTAGCCAAAAGGCCGAGAAGCGATAAACCGGTTGAGCTTGACCGCTAGCCCCCCTCCCCCGGGAACGAGCCAAGTTCACGTGGCGAGCTATGCATCGCAAACAGCTTCAAGCTTGAACATAAAGCAATTAGTGCCCGCACACCTGGCGCGCCTTCTCTCCTTCATAATCTCTTCAATTTGGTTGACAAACGGAAGCGCTCTACTTTATGTGGACGAACCACGGACTACACCCAAAAACACACATCACGCGCTCCTGGCTCGTCCTGGCTCTTCCTGGCTCTGCCTAATTGGTGCAAAGAAGCGACTACGTCACACCAACGCAGAAAACGGGCTCCTTAGGGTTCAAAGCCGAGCCAAGGGCGGGTAGACAAGACAACAAGGCAATGTTGTTGTTCGCGAACAGCGTTGCCATTGTTGTTCGCCAGGAGGCGCGCGCCCGCGGTTCCCTTACATCATTCATCTTCACAGGGCGGGCGGCGTCTGCTTTTCCCCTTAACTTCGATGCCTGTGGTGGATTTTTCAAGTCCGCCGGACCTTGTCGATTCGGCCTGAAGGTCCGCAAAGGGGAGAGGAAGGTCGCATGCAGCCAGCCCACTAAATTTACGGAAGGAATTAAAAGGAGCGAGCGAGAAAGCAGCAGCGGTGGGCGAGGCGGCTAGCTGTGCGTGTGTACGTATCTCTCATACGTTGATACGAGGCGCGCGGGCGCTTAGATTCCCGATTCCTACGTTTAACATCGAATTACGTCCACATCGCACTGCTTTCGTCAGAATCGAACCACAGACAGACGTCCTGGAATTTTCCACTGCCTCTGCGTGCTCTCCCGACCTCTCCCGGCTCTTGGTGGCGCTGTTGCTTGCTCCAGTTCCAGTCTGAAAGTAGAAGAAAGATAAAATGCGAAAATTAAACATGTACAGTAGAGTTGGGGGATGTGAGAGCTATAAACGCAGTAAGGTTCAGTATATATACTCGTAACACGTATGCACATACTTCAAACGAGTACAGACTGCTGATAAATCCACATTGCTGGATTGCTGGGCCAGTTTGGTGGTTTGTGTATGTGTGCAACTTATTTTGGATTTGTAAGGGGATGGACCGAATCTCAGAAGTACTGCAATACTGAGCCGATCCGCGGTCAGGACGGAGCAAGCTCCTAGTCCATGACCAAAGTCAAAAAATCAATTTAATCTAGATTCCCCGATGGGGAATGTATCAGAGATTAAACTGATAAGAACAGATACTCTTTTGAAGTATTTATACTGAATCACTTCAAGTATCACTTAGTTCTCATCTTGTTTACGCAGCCTTAAGGCGCTCATATCCACTGATACACTCTAGATCAAATTGACTTTCACAGATCGGCTCAGCATTGCTGCACTTCATCCCACCCACCACTCTCGGTCCATCCCCAGACACTATGTAATATTTTTGGGTTTTGTATTTTATAATTTTTTTGGGTTTTCTATTTTTGACCTAGCCAACTAAGACAGAGTGGCTAGGCCTACAACTACTCTTGAGTACATGCGAGATTGCTCCAAATAGAGCCAAACAAACAATAAAACATTCAAAACTTAAGGGTCACGTGGGCAACATCGATGTCAGCCCACGAGTGACCATCAGCCCAGGTATCGTAGAAATTCCCAGGCCCCAAACGAGCAAACTCGAAATTCAGCCTATCTCGCAAAGCTTTCGCCAACGCCTCGCACACATTCGCACCAGAAGATTGTCTGTCTTCAAAGACAGCCTCACAGCGGGAGCGCCAGATACTGGACTTTGCCATACTACTGATCACTTCCAAAACCTTGCGAGTTTGGGCTGGGACGCCCTGGGGGACAATGCCATACAACGCAAAGGTTCTGGACACCTGAAAGTTTCTGCACAGGTACTTGTGGGCAGTGGCCTCCACCCACAACCAAACCTCCGCGGCCACTGGACAGTCCCAGAACAGATGACCCACGCACTCCGGCTGTGAGCAACCCCTCCTGGGACATGTACTGCTAGGGAGATAGCCCCGCCAAGAATTTAACTTCAACCTCGTCTTCAGCGAATTGTGAGCCGTGTGCCAGGCAATCATTCTATCCCACTTGAAGACAAGGGGATTGTGGATGACCTTCCACACTCTGTCCCAATCTACCTGAGGGTTTAACTGAACACATCTTGGCGGGGAACTTGCCTGTTCTGAAAGATACCTGTACAGAGAAGCTGTAGTACAAGCCTTCCATTCTGCAGAGCCCTCGATGTCAGAGAGGGAGAGGTACTGGGAAATGGCTTCATAATGGGGCGGACGATCCAACGAGTGAGGCGAGGAGTTGCACCACGTCGTCGGATCAATCCTCCTGAGCTCGACCCCAAGCCAATACTTACAGAAGCAGCTACAAGGGTGCTGTGGGTCGGTGAAGACCTTCCTCACAGTCTTTAACATTAAGGCCTTTGCCTTCAAGGGGATGGAGACAAGGCCAACTCCACCCTGCTCTTTGGGCAAGAGCAGGGTCTGCCTTTTGACAAGTTCCGTCTTACCATCCCACAAGAACCCGAACATTGCCTTCTCCAACCGACTTCGAACCGAAGCCGGAAGGGGATAGACCGGCGCTGTATACCACAGCGTGGCGGCCGCTAAAGAATTTACTACTAAGGCCTTCCCCAACAGGGTGAGCTTCCTCCCGCTCCACTGGTCCAACTTGGCCTTGAATTTGGCAAACCGTTGGAGCCACGCCTCCTCAGCGAGCGGGACGTTGCCAATCGGTGTCTGAAGCAGTTTCAGTGACACCGAGTTCCAGCACTTGATCGGATACGGCTGGTCGGGCCTTCCCTTCCAGCCACCAAGCCACAACGCCTCTGTCTTCCCCATGTTAAGTTTGGACCCTGTGCCAGATTCAAACTTAGATATTAAGGAGAAGGTGCGATCAATGGAGAGATCGTCTGTCAGGACGACAGTGTTGTCGTCCGCATATTGCACTATCTTGGTGTCCCTGCCCGAGCCCCCAGGGAGGTGCACTCCCTTTACTCTTTTGAAGTATTTATACTGAATGACTTCAAGTATCACTTAGTTCTCATCTTGTTTACGCAGCCTTAAGGCGCTCATATCCACTGATACACTCTAGATCAAATTGACCTTCACAGATCGGCTCAGCATTGCTGTACTTCATCCCACCCACCACTCTCGATCCACCCCCAGACACTATGTAATATTTTTGGGTTTTGTATTTTATAATTTTTTTGGGTTTTCTATTTTTGACCTAGCCAACTAAGACTGAGTGGCTAGGCCTACAACTACTCCTGAGTACATGCGAGATTGCTCCAAATAGAGCCAAACAAACAATAAAACATTCAAAACTTAAGGGTCACGTGGGCAACATCGATGTCGGCCCACGAGTGACCATCAGCCCAGGTATCGTAGAAATTCCCAGGCCCCAAACGAGTAAACTCGAAATTCAGCCTATCTCGCAAAGCTTTCGCCAACGCCTCGCACACATTCGCACCAGAAGATTGTCTGTCTTCAAAGACAGCCTCACAGCGGGAGCGCCAGATACTGGACTTTGTCATACTACTGACCACTTCCAAAACCTTGCGAGTTTGGGCTGGGACGCCCTGGGGGACAATGCCATACAACGCAAAGGTTCTGGACACCTGAAAGTTTCTGCACAGGTACTTGTGGGCAGTGGCCTCCACCCACAACCAAACCTCCGCCGCCACTGGACAGTCCCAGAACAGATGACCCACGCACTCCGGCTGTGAGCAACCCCTCCTGGGACATGTACTGCTAGGGAGATAGCCCCGCCAAGAATTCAACTTCAACCTCGTCTTCAGCGAATTGTGTGCCGTGTGCCAGGCAATCATTCTATCCCACTTGAAGACAAGGGGATTGTGGATGGCCTTCCACACTCTGTCCCAATCTACCTGAGGGTTTAACTGAACACATCTTGGCGGGGAACTTGCCTGTTCTGAAAGATACCTGTACAGAGAAGCTGTAGTACAAGCCTTCCATTCTGCAGAGCCCTCGATGTCAGAGAGGGAGAGGTACTGGGAAATGGCTTCATAATGGGGCGGACGATCCAACGAGTGGGGCGAGGAGTTGCACCACGTCGTCGGATCAATCCTCCTGAGCTCGACCCCAAGCCAATACTTACAGAAGCAGCTACAAGGGTGCTGTGGGTCGGTGAAGACCTTCCTCACAGTCTTTAGCATTAAGGCCTTTGCCTTCAAGGGGATGGAGACAAGGCCAACTCCACCCTGCTCTTTGGGCAAGAGCAGGGTCTGCCTTTTGACAAGTTCCGTCTTACCATCCCACAAGAACCCGAACATTGCCTTCTCCAACCGACTTCGAACCGAAGCCGGAAGGGGATAGACCGGCGCTGTATACCACAGCGTGGCGGCCGCTAAAGAATTTACTACTAAGGCCTTCCCCAACAGGGTGAGCTTCCTCCCGCTCCACTGGTCCAACTTGGCCTTGAATTTGGCAAACCGTTGGAGCCACGCCTCCTCAGCGAGCGGGACGTTGCCAATCGGTGTCTGAAGCAATTTCAGTGACACCGAGTTCCAGCACTTGATCGGATACGGCTGGTCGGGCCTTCCCTTCCAGCCACCAAGCCACAACGCCTCTGTCTTCCCCATGTTAAGTTTGGACCCTGTGCCAGATTCAAACTTAGATATTAAGGAGAAGGTGCGATCAATGGAGAGATCGTCTGTCAGGACGACAGTGTTGTCGTCCGCATATTGCACTATCTTGGTGTCCCTGCCCGAGCCCCCAGGGAGGTGCACTCCCTTTATCTGGGGGTCAGCTCTGATGGCGGCTGCCAGGGGCTCAATACACAAGACATACAAAAGAGGAGACAGGGGGCAGCCCTGCCTGACTCCTCTCTCCACCGCGAAGGACTGTGTCAAGTTACCATTAACTATGACTTTACTAGACACGTCACTATAAAGGGTGGCTACATACTTTCGGAAAGCAGGACCAAAGCCCAGTCTTTCCAAGATGTTGATCATGAAGTCATGGTCCACTCTATCAAAGGCCTTCTCCTGGTCCAGGGCCAGGAACACACAGGGAAGGTTTTTATCGTTGACATACGCGGCAATGTCCCTGAGCAAACACAGGCTGTCCGTGATGGACCTCCCGGGAATGCCACATGATTGGTCCACCTGGACAACCTGGCCAATGACCGCCTTCAATCTGTTCGCTATCGTCTTAGACAAAATCTTATAGTCTACATTGAGTAGCGATATCGGGCGTTTATTTTTAGGGTCCAAAGGGTCACCCGCCTTGTCCAAAAGGGTGACAAGGCCCTGTCTCTGAGACGGTGCAAGTTCCCCTTCGCTTAACCCTTCTCGGAACACTTGCAGTAGATCCCGGCCCACTAGCTCCCAAAATTGGAGGTAAAACTCCTTTGGCAAGCCGTCCGAGCCGGGGGTCTTGCCATTCGCCATGCCCTTGAGGGCCTTAAGTAACTCTTCCTCCGAAACAGGTCTCTCCAGACAAGCCGACAGTTCCTCCGGGAGGGTCCTGTCCAGCTTGTCCAAAAAGAAATCCCCGTCAGGACGGTGAAGTTGGTCCTTCTTAAAAAGACTGGAGTAAAACTCCTCAAATACTTCTGCGACTTCCTCCGTTGTAGAAACGGTTTCGCCGTCTTTATTTTTGATCTCAGGGATCAATTTTCGACTACCCTTCTCCCTCTCGCTCTTGAAGAAAAAGCGGGTGGGTTTTTCGCCTTCCTCGAAGTGCTTGATCTTAGATCGGAGGCGCTGCCCCGCCAGCCGATCTTGCACTAGTTTGTTGACTTTCTCCTTCGCCCTATTATACTCGGCAAGGGTGGCTAGGGACCGATCTCCACAGTTGAGGCGAGATCTTAGTATGTCCACCTCTCTCTCGAGGCCGCCCTGAATAAGTTTGGCCTCACGTGAACGTCGCTTGGAATGGTGCACAACCAGACTCTTTATTTGGAGTTTAACCTCATCCCACCACTCTCTGAGGGACGGGTGGTCGCCCTTTTTGCCACTCCACTCCTTGTACTTCTCCGTAAACTCCCGGACAAAGAGAGAATCCGACAGAGTTTTGACATTGCACTTCCACACACCCTTACCTTGTTGGACCGGATGTGTGGACTCGACAATAGTGAGATTAGCATCATGGTCCGAGAACGGACATGACACTATCTCGGCCGTGGTGGAATGGCCTTCGGAAACATAGATTCTATCGAGTCTTGACCTGGAACTGTTGGAGGGGGAACGCCACGTGTATTCCGTAGCCACCGGGTGTTCTGCCCTCCACGAATCTACCAAACCCAGGTCCTCACACAAGGACTTTAGCTCGATCACATCCTGTGTGCGCGAGCCCGGACTAACCAAAGACACAGTGTATCTGTCTAAGGAGGGATCCAAAACGCAGTTGAAATCCCCAGCCAGAACAAGGGTGGCATTTGGGTACATATACTCATGCAGGGTAGAGAAAAGGACGGCCCTGTCCCTAGCCACATTTGGGGCATACACATTAACAATATTAAATTTCTCCAGCCCATCAGAAATGAGCACCGACACCACTCTGCCATCCATATCCCCTTTTGACGAGACGACGGACCACCTTTGCGACAAAAGTACCCCGACGCCTCTGGCTGAGTTGGTACCCAACGACCATACTGCCTTGCTTCCCCACTGGCGACTCCAAGCAGACCTGTCGGCCAGGGAGGAGACGTGGCATTCCTGCAGGCATGCCACGTCTACGTCCCTAGCGCGACAGAAGTCAAACACCTGTGAGCGCCTCATACTATCTTTCATTCCATTAACGTTTAGCGTCAAAATTCTTAGGTCCATAATCGCGCCGAGTTCAAATGGGTAAGATCACTAGCGAAACCAAAACCTTGAGAGCTAAGGTTTAGATTTGCCCTTAACCTTCCTCTTCCCCCCCTTAGAAGGAACTTTCGTCGGTCTTTGACTTTGAGGGGACTGCTGCGACGGGAACAGCTCAATTTGGGAGCCGAATCCCGACGCCATCTCCTTCTTTCTAGACTTCTTGGAGTTTCCCGGAGGGTCAGACTCAGAGTCTGAGTCGCTGCTCAGGGAAATCCCCGCCAGTCTATCTCCTTCATGTGCGAGGGGAGACCGATCCCGGTCGATCTTCTTGACCGGGGGAACTCGATCCTCCTTCGACTCCTCGGCAATCTTCAGGGGGAAAGGGGATATATCCTCCCCTGACATATTCATATATAGGTTGAGACTATTTGCCGGGGTCGCCACTTGGGACAGCAACTTGTTTCCCCCGCTTCCTGCGGAGTCCCAAAACCCCTTCAACTCCTGACTGTCGGCCGGTGGTGTTGCAGGCTTCTGGTCAGGAGTCACCTTCTCAGAGGGAGGTTCTTCCTCCTCTTTCCTATCTTTATCCTCGATGTGAGGGGGGGTGTCGGTGGGACCCGCCACCCCCAGGGGTTTGATCACGTCGGAGGTCGCGGAACCGACCTCCTTGGCACCCACGTCCTCCCCATTGGGCCGGGAGGAGGGGGCACCATCGTCGGAGGTCGCGGAACCGACCTCCTTGGCACCCACGTCCTCCCCATTGGGCCGGGAGGAGGGGGCACTATCTACCTCCATCTTTCCATCTTCCCCCTCACTATCCCCTGTGTCTTCCCCCATCTGCACCACCTGATTATCTTCCCCATCTCCCCCGACGTCCTCGTCTCCACTGACATCCTCACCATCCTCCCCATCTCCACCGACGTTCTCCTTGGAGGCGTCAGCGGCCAGAGGAGGGGGGTTCTGGGCACCCTTGGAGGTGTCAGCGGTGGGAGGAGGGGGAGGGGCTTTGTTAGCCAGAGGAGTAGCCTGGGGCTTCGACCCCGAAGCCGCTGGTGTCCACTTTGTGGACATTGCAACCATGTTGGCGAATGTTAGCTTGCAGTTCTTTAGCACATGCCCTGCTTGGTTACAGTGCGAGCACTTGACAGCATTTGTGCAATCGTTTGCCAGGTGCCCCAACTCCAAGCACTTGGAGCACTTGATTGCCTTGCAATCGGCCACAAAGTGGTCCTCGCTGCCACACTTGTGGCACATTCTCGGTTGCCCCGAATACTTGAAGGAGACGATGTCCTGTCCAATCCTAACAGTGTTCGGGATGTGACTCCTCAGTGTCATTTTATACTGTCTAGTGCCCGATTTGATCTCGGGGTAGCCCCGGCTAGCACAAGTGAGGAACTTGCCTGCCTCCACTACCCCGTAAGCCTCCAATCGGGACCTGATAAACCCGTCGTCGAGCTCGAGGGGAATCCCGAAAGCCGACACAATGACAATGCCAGCTCCGAACGTTTCCACATCGACCTTCGGGTCCGCCACCAGAGATGGACACGCTTTCTGGAGGTCAGCCCTTGATTTAAAGGTGACCTCGAACGTTCCCTTTTGCTTACGCTGGATCCCCTCCACATGATTTTTGGGATCAACACCGTGATGCTGCAGTAACGTGATCACGTCTGCAAACTCATTCTCTGAAGGTTTGAAGAACGTGATTGCTACACTCCTTTGCCTGGCAAAGGTGCTAAGCTTGGAGTGGGCAGGGGGCATGATGCTCCACGCGTTCTTGTCTAAATGAATCCAAAAAGACGGGTTTAGAACCCTTTAAGACAGTTAGAAAGGAGATCCGGTTTCCCGGGAACCCCTTTCACAGCCTCCGCCTGGAAGCCCAAAATAACCCGACACCTAGGTATCTGGGTCACCGAGGGTGGCCCGCTCGCCTTGCCCGAAAACAATACAGACGGGCGATACCAACTCCCCGCGTGTTTGGGGGGGAGGATAGGTACCAAGGTATCTGGGCACCGTAGAAGGCCCAAAAACAATCAAACTGCAGGGAAAAATTTTCCCAACAAACTCCCCAAGTTTCTCCCGGTTGGCTATAGCCGTATTGGAGATACAGGCGACAGCCGTGTTGGAGAAACCACAACAACAACGTGGCCGAGAGGACCGTACCACTACCGACCGCCGCTTACGGTGGGGGTGTGGAAAACAAAATCCTCCCAAAACACAACAAAATCACAAACTATCTGAACATTAAACGGGTGAATTTGACGGGACGAACCTTCCCTACCTCCAGCTGGAAGGGGAATGTTCTCCGTCCAAGCAGAACGGAGAAATCGCCCGTCAAAGTTCGACCGCCAGCCTCTACCCCCGTCAAGCGGAGTGGAGGGCTTCGTGACACCGAACGTAGCCCGAGAGAGGGGTCCGGTGCCAGCAAAACCGCTCTAACTTCGCCAAATATCAACGCAGAAGCCAAGGAAAACTACCATAACAGACCTGGGAAGCCCAGCAAACCAACTACCTAAACCATGGGCCTCGGTTCTCGCTCCTACCACCCGAAAATGGCAGAGAAAGCCCCTTCGACCCGGAGCACGATGCAGAAGCGTGGGGACGCTACGCATGCGATACTACACTTCTCTACTACACTTGATCTTAGCCAAAAGGCCGAGAAGCGATAAACCGGTTGAGCTTGACCGCTAGCCCCCCTCCCCCGGGAACGAGCCAAGTTCACGTGGCGAGCTATGCATCGCAAACAGCTTCAAGCTTGAACATAAAGCAATTAGTGCCCGCACACCTGGCGCGCCTTCTCTCCTTCATAATCTCTTCAATTTGGTTGACAAACGGAAGCGCTCTACTTTATGTGGACGAACCACGGACTACACCCAAAAACACACATCACGCGCTCCTGGCTCGTCCTGGCTCTTCCTGGCTCTGCCTAATTGGTGCAAAGAAGCGACTACGTCACACCAACGCAGAAAACGGGCTCCTTAGGGTTCAAAGCCGAGCCAAGGGCGGGTAGACAAGACAACAAGGCAATGTTGTTGTTCGCGAACAGCGTTGCCATTGTTGTTCGCCAGGAGGCGCGCGCCCGCGGTTCCCTTACATCATTCATCTTCACAGGGCGGGCGGCGTCTGCTTTTCCCCTTAACTTCGATGCCTGTGGTGGATTTTTCAAGTCCGCCGGACCTTGTCGATTCGGCCTGAAGGTCCGCAAAGGGGAGAGGAAGGTCGCATGCAGCCAGCCCACTAAATTTACGGAAGGAATTAAAAGGAGCGAGCGAGAAAGCAGCAGCGGTGGGCGAGGCGGCTAGCTGTGCGTGTGTACGTATCTCTCATACGTTGATACGAGGCGCGCGGGCGCTTAGATTCCCGATTCCTACGTTTAACATCGAATTACGTCCACATCGCACTGCTTTCGTCAGAATCGAACCACAGACAGACGTCCTGGAATTTTCCACTGCCTCTGCGTGCTCTCCCGACCTCTCCCGGCTCTTGGTGGCGCTGTTGCTTGCTCCAGTTCCAGTCTGAAAGTAGAAGAAAGATAAAATGCGAAAATTAAACATGTACAGTAGAGTTGGGGGATGTGAGAGCTATAAACGCAGTAAGGTTCAGTATATATACTCGTAACACGTATGCACATACTTCAAACGAGTACAGACTGCTGATAAATCCACATTGCTGGATTGCTGGGCCAGTTTGGTGGTTTGTGTATGTGTGCAACTTATTTTGGATTTGTAAGGGGATGGACCGAATCTCAGAAGTACTGCAATACTGAGCCGATCCGCGGTCAGGACGGAGCAAGCTCCTAGTCCATGACCAAAGTCAAAAAATCAATTTAATCTAGATTCCCCGATGGGGAATGTATCAGAGATTAAACTGATAAGAACAGATACTACACTTGATCTTAGCCAAAAGGCCGAGAAGCGATAAACCGGTTGAGCTTGACCGCTAGCCCCCCTCCCCCGGGAACGAGCCAAGTTCACGTGGCGAGCTATGCATCGCAAACAGCTTCAAGCTTGAACATAAAGCAATTAGTGCCCGCACACCTGGCGCGCCTTCTCTCCTTCATAATCTCTTCAATTTGGTTGACAAACGGAAGCGCTCTACTTTATGTGGACGAACCACGGACTACACCCAAAAACACACATCACGCGCTCCTGGCTCGTCCTGGCTCTTCCTGGCTCTGCCTAATTGGTGCAAAGAAGCGACTACGTCACACCAACGCAGAAAACGGGCTCCTTAGGGTTCAAAGCCGAGCCAAGGGCGGGTAGACAAGACAACAAGGCAATGTTGTTGTTCGCGAACAGCGTTGCCATTGTTGTTCGCCAGGAGGCGCGCGCCCGCGGTTCCCTTACATCATTCATCTTCACAGGGCGGGCGGCGTCTGCTTTTCCCCTTAACTTCGATGCCTGTGGTGGATTTTTCAAGTCCGCCGGACCTTGTCGATTCGGCCTGAAGGTCCGCAAAGGGGAGAGGAAGGTCGCATGCAGCCAGCCCACTAAATTTACGGAAGGAATTAAAAGGAGCGAGCGAGAAAGCAGCAGCGGTGGGCGAGGCGGCTAGCTGTGCGTGTGTACGTATCTCTCATACGTTGATACGAGGCGCGCGGGCGCTTAGATTCCCGATTCCTACGTTTAACATCGAATTACGTCCACATCGCACTGCTTTCGTCAGAATCGAACCACAGACAGACGTCCTGGAATTTTCCACTGCCTCTGCGTGCTCTCCCGACCTCTCCCGGCTCTTGGTGGCGCTGTTGCTTGCTCCAGTTCCAGTCTGAAAGTAGAAGAAAGATAAAATGCGAAAATTAAACATGTACAGTAGAGTTGGGGGATGTGAGAGCTATAAACGCAGTAAGGTTCAGTATATATACTCGTAACACGTATGCACATACTTCAAACGAGTACAGACTGCTGATAAATCCACATTGCTGGATTGCTGGGCCAGTTTGGTGGTTTGTGTATGTGTGCAACTTATTTTGGATTTGTAAGGGGATGGACCGAATCTCAGAAGTACTGCAATACTGAGCCGATCCGCGGTCAGGACGGAGCAAGCTCCTAGTCCATGACCAAAGTCAAAAAATCAATTTAATCTAGATTCCCCGATGGGGAATGTATCAGAGATTAAACTGATAAGAACAGATACTACACTTGATCTTAGCCAAAAGGCCGAGAAGCGATAAACCGGTTGAGCTTGACCGCTAGCCCCCCTCCCCCGGGAACGAGCCAAGTTCACGTGGCGAGCTATGCATCGCAAACAGCTTCAAGCTTGAACATAAAGCAATTAGTGCCCGCACACCTGGCGCGCCTTCTCTCCTTCATAATCTCTTCAATTTGGTTGACAAACGGAAGCGCTCTACTTTATGTGGACGAACCACGGACTACACCCAAAAACACACATCACGCGCTCCTGGCTCGTCCTGGCTCTTCCTGGCTCTGCCTAATTGGTGCAAAGAAGCGACTACGTCACACCAACGCAGAAAACGGGCTCCTTAGGGTTCAAAGCCGAGCCAAGGGCGGGTAGACAAGACAACAAGGCAATGTTGTTGTTCGCGAACAGCGTTGCCATTGTTGTTCGCCAGGAGGCGCGCGCCCGCGGTTCCCTTACATCATTCATCTTCACAGGGCGGGCGGCGTCTGCTTTTCCCCTTAACTTCGATGCCTGTGGTGGATTTTTCAAGTCCGCCGGACCTTGTCGATTCGGCCTGAAGGTCCGCAAAGGGGAGAGGAAGGTCGCATGCAGCCAGCCCACTAAATTTACGGAAGGAATTAAAAGGAGCGAGCGAGAAAGCAGCAGCGGTGGGCGAGGCGGCTAGCTGTGCGTGTGTACGTATCTCTCATACGTTGATACGAGGCGCGCGGGCGCTTAGATTCCCGATTCCTACGTTTAACATCGAATTACGTCCACATCGCACTGCTTTCGTCAGAATCGAACCACAGACAGACGTCCTGGAATTTTCCACTGCCTCTGCGTGCTCTCCCGACCTCTCCCGGCTCTTGGTGGCGCTGTTGCTTGCTCCAGTTCCAGTCTGAAAGTAGAAGAAAGATAAAATGCGAAAATTAAACATGTACAGTAGAGTTGGGGGATGTGAGAGCTATAAACGCAGTAAGGTTCAGTATATATACTCGTAACACGTATGCACATACTTCAAACGAGTACAGACTGCTGATAAATCCACATTGCTGGATTGCTGGGCCAGTTTGGTGGTTTGTGTATGTGTGCAACTTATTTTGGATTTGTAAGGGGATGGACCGAATCTCAGAAGTACTGCAATACTGAGCCGATCCGCGGTCAGGACGGAGCAAGCTCCTAGTCCATGACCAAAGTCAAAAAATCAATTTAATCTAGATTCCCCGATGGGGAATGTATCAGAGATTAAACTGATAAGAACAGATACTACACTTGATCTTAGCCAAAAGGCCGAGAAGCGATAAACCGGTTGAGCTTGACCGCTAGCCCCCCTCCCCCGGGAACGAGCCAAGTTCACGTGGCGAGCTATGCATCGCAAACAGCTTCAAGCTTGAACATAAAGCAATTAGTGCCCGCACACCTGGCGCGCCTTCTCTCCTTCATAATCTCTTCAATTTGGTTGACAAACGGAAGCGCTCTACTTTATGTGGACGAACCACGGACTACACCCAAAAACACACATCACGCGCTCCTGGCTCGTCCTGGCTCTTCCTGGCTCTGCCTAATTGGTGCAAAGAAGCGACTACGTCACACCAACGCAGAAAACGGGCTCCTTAGGGTTCAAAGCCGAGCCAAGGGCGGGTAGACAAGACAACAAGGCAATGTTGTTGTTCGCGAACAGCGTTGCCATTGTTGTTCGCCAGGAGGCGCGCGCCCGCGGTTCCCTTACATCATTCATCTTCACAGGGCGGGCGGCGTCTGCTTTTCCCCTTAACTTCGATGCCTGTGGTGGATTTTTCAAGTCCGCCGGACCTTGTCGATTCGGCCTGAAGGTCCGCAAAGGGGAGAGGAAGGTCGCATGCAGCCAGCCCACTAAATTTACGGAAGGAATTAAAAGGAGCGAGCGAGAAAGCAGCAGCGGTGGGCGAGGCGGCTAGCTGTGCGTGTGTACGTATCTCTCATACGTTGATACGAGGCGCGCGGGCGCTTAGATTCCCGATTCCTACGTTTAACATCGAATTACGTCCACATCGCACTGCTTTCGTCAGAATCGAACCACAGACAGACGTCCTGGAATTTTCCACTGCCTCTGCGTGCTCTCCCGACCTCTCCCGGCTCTTGGTGGCGCTGTTGCTTGCTCCAGTTCCAGTCTGAAAGTAGAAGAAAGATAAAATGCGAAAATTAAACATGTACAGTAGAGTTGGGGGATGTGAGAGCTATAAACGCAGTAAGGTTCAGTATATATACTCGTAACACGTATGCACATACTTCAAACGAGTACAGACTGCTGATAAATCCACATTGCTGGATTGCTGGGCCAGTTTGGTGGTTTGTGTATGTGTGCAACTTATTTTGGATTTGTAAGGGGATGGACCGAATCTCAGAAGTACTGCAATACTGAGCCGATCCGCGGTCAGGACGGAGCAAGCTCCTAGTCCATGACCAAAGTCAAAAAATCAATTTAATCTAGATTCCCCGATGGGGAATGTATCAGAGATTAAACTGATAAGAACAGATACTCTTTTGAAGTATTTATACTGAATCACTTCAAGTATCACTTAGTTCTCATCTTGTTTACGCAGCCTTAAGGCGCTCATATCCACTGATACACTCTAGATCAAATTGACTTTCACAGATCGGCTCAGCATTGCTGCACTTCATCCCACCCACCACTCTCGGTCCATCCCCAGACACTATGTAATATTTTTGGGTTTTGTATTTTATAATTTTTTTGGGTTTTCTATTTTTGACCTAGCCAACTAAGACAGAGTGGCTAGGCCTACAACTACTCTTGAGTACATGCGAGATTGCTCCAAATAGAGCCAAACAAACAATAAAACATTCAAAACTTAAGGGTCACGTGGGCAACATCGATGTCAGCCCACGAGTGACCATCAGCCCAGGTATCGTAGAAATTCCCAGGCCCCAAACGAGCAAACTCGAAATTCAGCCTATCTCGCAAAGCTTTCGCCAACGCCTCGCACACATTCGCACCAGAAGATTGTCTGTCTTCAAAGACAGCCTCACAGCGGGAGCGCCAGATACTGGACTTTGCCATACTACTGATCACTTCCAAAACCTTGCGAGTTTGGGCTGGGACGCCCTGGGGGACAATGCCATACAACGCAAAGGTTCTGGACACCTGAAAGTTTCTGCACAGGTACTTGTGGGCAGTGGCCTCCACCCACAACCAAACCTCCGCGGCCACTGGACAGTCCCAGAACAGATGACCCACGCACTCCGGCTGTGAGCAACCCCTCCTGGGACATGTACTGCTAGGGAGATAGCCCCGCCAAGAATTTAACTTCAACCTCGTCTTCAGCGAATTGTGAGCCGTGTGCCAGGCAATCATTCTATCCCACTTGAAGACAAGGGGATTGTGGATGACCTTCCACACTCTGTCCCAATCTACCTGAGGGTTTAACTGAACACATCTTGGCGGGGAACTTGCCTGTTCTGAAAGATACCTGTACAGAGAAGCTGTAGTACAAGCCTTCCATTCTGCAGAGCCCTCGATGTCAGAGAGGGAGAGGTACTGGGAAATGGCTTCATAATGGGGCGGACGATCCAACGAGTGAGGCGAGGAGTTGCACCACGTCGTCGGATCAATCCTCCTGAGCTCGACCCCAAGCCAATACTTACAGAAGCAGCTACAAGGGTGCTGTGGGTCGGTGAAGACCTTCCTCACAGTCTTTAACATTAAGGCCTTTGCCTTCAAGGGGATGGAGACAAGGCCAACTCCACCCTGCTCTTTGGGCAAGAGCAGGGTCTGCCTTTTGACAAGTTCCGTCTTACCATCCCACAAGAACCCGAACATTGCCTTCTCCAACCGACTTCGAACCGAAGCCGGAAGGGGATAGACCGGCGCTGTATACCACAGCGTGGCGGCCGCTAAAGAATTTACTACTAAGGCCTTCCCCAACAGGGTGAGCTTCCTCCCGCTCCACTGGTCCAACTTGGCCTTGAATTTGGCAAACCGTTGGAGCCACGCCTCCTCAGCGAGCGGGACGTTGCCAATCGGTGTCTGAAGCAGTTTCAGTGACACCGAGTTCCAGCACTTGATCGGATACGGCTGGTCGGGCCTTCCCTTCCAGCCACCAAGCCACAACGCCTCTGTCTTCCCCATGTTAAGTTTGGACCCTGTGCCAGATTCAAACTTAGATATTAAGGAGAAGGTGCGATCAATGGAGAGATCGTCTGTCAGGACGACAGTGTTGTCGTCCGCATATTGCACTATCTTGGTGTCCCTGCCCGAGCCCCCAGGGAGGTGCACTCCCTTTACTCTTTTGAAGTATTTATACTGAATGACTTCAAGTATCACTTAGTTCTCATCTTGTTTACGCAGCCTTAAGGCGCTCATATCCACTGATACACTCTAGATCAAATTGACCTTCACAGATCGGCTCAGCATTGCTGTACTTCATCCCACCCACCACTCTCGATCCACCCCCAGACACTATGTAA
This sequence comes from Branchiostoma lanceolatum, assembly GCF_035083965.1. Classification (NCBI taxonomy): domain Eukaryota; kingdom Metazoa; phylum Chordata; class Leptocardii; order Amphioxiformes; family Branchiostomatidae; genus Branchiostoma; species Branchiostoma lanceolatum. The sequence goes on from NC_089722.1 coordinate 39,674,917, forward strand.
TATTTTTGGGTTTTGTATTTTATAATTTTTTTGGGTTTTCTATTTTTGACCTAGCCAACTAAGACTGAGTGGCTAGGCCTACAACTACTCCTGAGTACATGCGAGATTGCTCCAAATAGAGCCAAACAAACAATAAAACATTCAAAACTTAAGGGTCACGTGGGCAACATCGATGTCGGCCCACGAGTGACCATCAGCCCAGGTATCGTAGAAATTCCCAGGCCCCAAACGAGTAAACTCGAAATTCAGCCTATCTCGCAAAGCTTTCGCCAACGCCTCGCACACATTCGCACCAGAAGATTGTCTGTCTTCAAAGACAGCCTCACAGCGGGAGCGCCAGATACTGGACTTTGTCATACTACTGACCACTTCCAAAACCTTGCGAGTTTGGGCTGGGACGCCCTGGGGGACAATGCCATACAACGCAAAGGTTCTGGACACCTGAAAGTTTCTGCACAGGTACTTGTGGGCAGTGGCCTCCACCCACAACCAAACCTCCGCCGCCACTGGACAGTCCCAGAACAGATGACCCACGCACTCCGGCTGTGAGCAACCCCTCCTGGGACATGTACTGCTAGGGAGATAGCCCCGCCAAGAATTCAACTTCAACCTCGTCTTCAGCGAATTGTGTGCCGTGTGCCAGGCAATCATTCTATCCCACTTGAAGACAAGGGGATTGTGGATGGCCTTCCACACTCTGTCCCAATCTACCTGAGGGTTTAACTGAACACATCTTGGCGGGGAACTTGCCTGTTCTGAAAGATACCTGTACAGAGAAGCTGTAGTACAAGCCTTCCATTCTGCAGAGCCCTCGATGTCAGAGAGGGAGAGGTACTGGGAAATGGCTTCATAATGGGGCGGACGATCCAACGAGTGGGGCGAGGAGTTGCACCACGTCGTCGGATCAATCCTCCTGAGCTCGACCCCAAGCCAATACTTACAGAAGCAGCTACAAGGGTGCTGTGGGTCGGTGAAGACCTTCCTCACAGTCTTTAGCATTAAGGCCTTTGCCTTCAAGGGGATGGAGACAAGGCCAACTCCACCCTGCTCTTTGGGCAAGAGCAGGGTCTGCCTTTTGACAAGTTCCGTCTTACCATCCCACAAGAACCCGAACATTGCCTTCTCCAACCGACTTCGAACCGAAGCCGGAAGGGGATAGACCGGCGCTGTATACCACAGCGTGGCGGCCGCTAAAGAATTTACTACTAAGGCCTTCCCCAACAGGGTGAGCTTCCTCCCGCTCCACTGGTCCAACTTGGCCTTGAATTTGGCAAACCGTTGGAGCCACGCCTCCTCAGCGAGCGGGACGTTGCCAATCGGTGTCTGAAGCAATTTCAGTGACACCGAGTTCCAGCACTTGATCGGATACGGCTGGTCGGGCCTTCCCTTCCAGCCACCAAGCCACAACGCCTCTGTCTTCCCCATGTTAAGTTTGGACCCTGTGCCAGATTCAAACTTAGATATTAAGGAGAAGGTGCGATCAATGGAGAGATCGTCTGTCAGGACGACAGTGTTGTCGTCCGCATATTGCACTATCTTGGTGTCCCTGCCCGAGCCCCCAGGGAGGTGCACTCCCTTTATCTGGGGGTCAGCTCTGATGGCGGCTGCCAGGGGCTCAATACACAAGACATACAAAAGAGGAGACAGGGGGCAGCCCTGCCTGACTCCTCTCTCCACCGCGAAGGACTGTGTCAAGTTACCATTAACTATGACTTTACTAGACACGTCACTATAAAGGGTGGCTACATACTTTCGGAAAGCAGGACCAAAGCCCAGTCTTTCCAAGATGTTGATCATGAAGTCATGGTCCACTCTATCAAAGGCCTTCTCCTGGTCCAGGGCCAGGAACACACAGGGAAGGTTTTTATCGTTGACATACGCGGCAATGTCCCTGAGCAAACACAGGCTGTCCGTGATGGACCTCCCGGGAATGCCACATGATTGGTCCACCTGGACAACCTGGCCAATGACCGCCTTCAATCTGTTCGCTATCGTCTTAGACAAAATCTTATAGTCTACATTGAGTAGCGATATCGGGCGTTTATTTTTAGGGTCCAAAGGGTCACCCGCCTTGTCCAAAAGGGTGACAAGGCCCTGTCTCTGAGACGGTGCAAGTTCCCCTTCGCTTAACCCTTCTCGGAACACTTGCAGTAGATCCCGGCCCACTAGCTCCCAAAATTGGAGGTAAAACTCCTTTGGCAAGCCGTCCGAGCCGGGGGTCTTGCCATTCGCCATGCCCTTGAGGGCCTTAAGTAACTCTTCCTCCGAAACAGGTCTCTCCAGACAAGCCGACAGTTCCTCCGGGAGGGTCCTGTCCAGCTTGTCCAAAAAGAAATCCCCGTCAGGACGGTGAAGTTGGTCCTTCTTAAAAAGACTGGAGTAAAACTCCTCAAATACTTCTGCGACTTCCTCCGTTGTAGAAACGGTTTCGCCGTCTTTATTTTTGATCTCAGGGATCAATTTTCGACTACCCTTCTCCCTCTCGCTCTTGAAGAAAAAGCGGGTGGGTTTTTCGCCTTCCTCGAAGTGCTTGATCTTAGATCGGAGGCGCTGCCCCGCCAGCCGATCTTGCACTAGTTTGTTGACTTTCTCCTTCGCCCTATTATACTCGGCAAGGGTGGCTAGGGACCGATCTCCACAGTTGAGGCGAGATCTTAGTATGTCCACCTCTCTCTCGAGGCCGCCCTGAATAAGTTTGGCCTCACGTGAACGTCGCTTGGAATGGTGCACAACCAGACTCTTTATTTGGAGTTTAACCTCATCCCACCACTCTCTGAGGGACGGGTGGTCGCCCTTTTTGCCACTCCACTCCTTGTACTTCTCCGTAAACTCCCGGACAAAGAGAGAATCCGACAGAGTTTTGACATTGCACTTCCACACACCCTTACCTTGTTGGACCGGATGTGTGGACTCGACAATAGTGAGATTAGCATCATGGTCCGAGAACGGACATGACACTATCTCGGCCGTGGTGGAATGGCCTTCGGAAACATAGATTCTATCGAGTCTTGACCTGGAACTGTTGGAGGGGGAACGCCACGTGTATTCCGTAGCCACCGGGTGTTCTGCCCTCCACGAATCTACCAAACCCAGGTCCTCACACAAGGACTTTAGCTCGATCACATCCTGTGTGCGCGAGCCCGGACTAACCAAAGACACAGTGTATCTGTCTAAGGAGGGATCCAAAACGCAGTTGAAATCCCCAGCCAGAACAAGGGTGGCATTTGGGTACATATACTCATGCAGGGTAGAGAAAAGGACGGCCCTGTCCCTAGCCACATTTGGGGCATACACATTAACAATATTAAATTTCTCCAGCCCATCAGAAATGAGCACCGACACCACTCTGCCATCCATATCCCCTTTTGACGAGACGACGGACCACCTTTGCGACAAAAGTACCCCGACGCCTCTGGCTGAGTTGGTACCCAACGACCATACTGCCTTGCTTCCCCACTGGCGACTCCAAGCAGACCTGTCGGCCAGGGAGGAGACGTGGCATTCCTGCAGGCATGCCACGTCTACGTCCCTAGCGCGACAGAAGTCAAACACCTGTGAGCGCCTCATACTATCTTTCATTCCATTAACGTTTAGCGTCAAAATTCTTAGGTCCATAATCGCGCCGAGTTCAAATGGGTAAGATCACTAGCGAAACCAAAACCTTGAGAGCTAAGGTTTAGATTTGCCCTTAACCTTCCTCTTCCCCCCCTTAGAAGGAACTTTCGTCGGTCTTTGACTTTGAGGGGACTGCTGCGACGGGAACAGCTCAATTTGGGAGCCGAATCCCGACGCCATCTCCTTCTTTCTAGACTTCTTGGAGTTTCCCGGAGGGTCAGACTCAGAGTCTGAGTCGCTGCTCAGGGAAATCCCCGCCAGTCTATCTCCTTCATGTGCGAGGGGAGACCGATCCCGGTCGATCTTCTTGACCGGGGGAACTCGATCCTCCTTCGACTCCTCGGCAATCTTCAGGGGGAAAGGGGATATATCCTCCCCTGACATATTCATATATAGGTTGAGACTATTTGCCGGGGTCGCCACTTGGGACAGCAACTTGTTTCCCCCGCTTCCTGCGGAGTCCCAAAACCCCTTCAACTCCTGACTGTCGGCCGGTGGTGTTGCAGGCTTCTGGTCAGGAGTCACCTTCTCAGAGGGAGGTTCTTCCTCCTCTTTCCTATCTTTATCCTCGATGTGAGGGGGGGTGTCGGTGGGACCCGCCACCCCCAGGGGTTTGATCACGTCGGAGGTCGCGGAACCGACCTCCTTGGCACCCACGTCCTCCCCATTGGGCCGGGAGGAGGGGGCACCATCGTCGGAGGTCGCGGAACCGACCTCCTTGGCACCCACGTCCTCCCCATTGGGCCGGGAGGAGGGGGCACTATCTACCTCCATCTTTCCATCTTCCCCCTCACTATCCCCTGTGTCTTCCCCCATCTGCACCACCTGATTATCTTCCCCATCTCCCCCGACGTCCTCGTCTCCACTGACATCCTCACCATCCTCCCCATCTCCACCGACGTTCTCCTTGGAGGCGTCAGCGGCCAGAGGAGGGGGGTTCTGGGCACCCTTGGAGGTGTCAGCGGTGGGAGGAGGGGGAGGGGCTTTGTTAGCCAGAGGAGTAGCCTGGGGCTTCGACCCCGAAGCCGCTGGTGTCCACTTTGTGGACATTGCAACCATGTTGGCGAATGTTAGCTTGCAGTTCTTTAGCACATGCCCTGCTTGGTTACAGTGCGAGCACTTGACAGCATTTGTGCAATCGTTTGCCAGGTGCCCCAACTCCAAGCACTTGGAGCACTTGATTGCCTTGCAATCGGCCACAAAGTGGTCCTCGCTGCCACACTTGTGGCACATTCTCGGTTGCCCCGAATACTTGAAGGAGACGATGTCCTGTCCAATCCTAACAGTGTTCGGGATGTGACTCCTCAGTGTCATTTTATACTGTCTAGTGCCCGATTTGATCTCGGGGTAGCCCCGGCTAGCACAAGTGAGGAACTTGCCTGCCTCCACTACCCCGTAAGCCTCCAATCGGGACCTGATAAACCCGTCGTCGAGCTCGAGGGGAATCCCGAAAGCCGACACAATGACAATGCCAGCTCCGAACGTTTCCACATCGACCTTCGGGTCCGCCACCAGAGATGGACACGCTTTCTGGAGGTCAGCCCTTGATTTAAAGGTGACCTCGAACGTTCCCTTTTGCTTACGCTGGATCCCCTCCACATGATTTTTGGGATCAACACCGTGATGCTGCAGTAACGTGATCACGTCTGCAAACTCATTCTCTGAAGGTTTGAAGAACGTGATTGCTACACTCCTTTGCCTGGCAAAGGTGCTAAGCTTGGAGTGGGCAGGGGGCATGATGCTCCACGCGTTCTTGTCTAAATGAATCCAAAAAGACGGGTTTAGAACCCTTTAAGACAGTTAGAAAGGAGATCCGGTTTCCCGGGAACCCCTTTCACAGCCTCCGCCTGGAAGCCCAAAATAACCCGACACCTAGGTATCTGGGTCACCGAGGGTGGCCCGCTCGCCTTGCCCGAAAACAATACAGACGGGCGATACCAACTCCCCGCGTGTTTGGGGGGGAGGATAGGTACCAAGGTATCTGGGCACCGTAGAAGGCCCAAAAACAATCAAACTGCAGGGAAAAATTTTCCCAACAAACTCCCCAAGTTTCTCCCGGTTGGCTATAGCCGTATTGGAGATACAGGCGACAGCCGTGTTGGAGAAACCACAACAACAACGTGGCCGAGAGGACCGTACCACTACCGACCGCCGCTTACGGTGGGGGTGTGGAAAACAAAATCCTCCCAAAACACAACAAAATCACAAACTATCTGAACATTAAACGGGTGAATTTGACGGGACGAACCTTCCCTACCTCCAGCTGGAAGGGGAATGTTCTCCGTCCAAGCAGAACGGAGAAATCGCCCGTCAAAGTTCGACCGCCAGCCTCTACCCCCGTCAAGCGGAGTGGAGGGCTTCGTGACACCGAACGTAGCCCGAGAGAGGGGTCCGGTGCCAGCAAAACCGCTCTAACTTCGCCAAATATCAACGCAGAAGCCAAGGAAAACTACCATAACAGACCTGGGAAGCCCAGCAAACCAACTACCTAAACCATGGGCCTCGGTTCTCGCTCCTACCACCCGAAAATGGCAGAGAAAGCCCCTTCGACCCGGAGCACGATGCAGAAGCGTGGGGACGCTACGCATGCGATACTACACTTCTCTACTACACTTGATCTTAGCCAAAAGGCCGAGAAGCGATAAACCGGTTGAGCTTGACCGCTAGCCCCCCTCCCCCGGGAACGAGCCAAGTTCACGTGGCGAGCTATGCATCGCAAACAGCTTCAAGCTTGAACATAAAGCAATTAGTGCCCGCACACCTGGCGCGCCTTCTCTCCTTCATAATCTCTTCAATTTGGTTGACAAACGGAAGCGCTCTACTTTATGTGGACGAACCACGGACTACACCCAAAAACACACATCACGCGCTCCTGGCTCGTCCTGGCTCTTCCTGGCTCTGCCTAATTGGTGCAAAGAAGCGACTACGTCACACCAACGCAGAAAACGGGCTCCTTAGGGTTCAAAGCCGAGCCAAGGGCGGGTAGACAAGACAACAAGGCAATGTTGTTGTTCGCGAACAGCGTTGCCATTGTTGTTCGCCAGGAGGCGCGCGCCCGCGGTTCCCTTACATCATTCATCTTCACAGGGCGGGCGGCGTCTGCTTTTCCCCTTAACTTCGATGCCTGTGGTGGATTTTTCAAGTCCGCCGGACCTTGTCGATTCGGCCTGAAGGTCCGCAAAGGGGAGAGGAAGGTCGCATGCAGCCAGCCCACTAAATTTACGGAAGGAATTAAAAGGAGCGAGCGAGAAAGCAGCAGCGGTGGGCGAGGCGGCTAGCTGTGCGTGTGTACGTATCTCTCATACGTTGATACGAGGCGCGCGGGCGCTTAGATTCCCGATTCCTACGTTTAACATCGAATTACGTCCACATCGCACTGCTTTCGTCAGAATCGAACCACAGACAGACGTCCTGGAATTTTCCACTGCCTCTGCGTGCTCTCCCGACCTCTCCCGGCTCTTGGTGGCGCTGTTGCTTGCTCCAGTTCCAGTCTGAAAGTAGAAGAAAGATAAAATGCGAAAATTAAACATGTACAGTAGAGTTGGGGGATGTGAGAGCTATAAACGCAGTAAGGTTCAGTATATATACTCGTAACACGTATGCACATACTTCAAACGAGTACAGACTGCTGATAAATCCACATTGCTGGATTGCTGGGCCAGTTTGGTGGTTTGTGTATGTGTGCAACTTATTTTGGATTTGTAAGGGGATGGACCGAATCTCAGAAGTACTGCAATACTGAGCCGATCCGCGGTCAGGACGGAGCAAGCTCCTAGTCCATGACCAAAGTCAAAAAATCAATTTAATCTAGATTCCCCGATGGGGAATGTATCAGAGATTAAACTGATAAGAACAGATACTCTTTTGAAGTATTTATACTGAATGACTTCAAGTATCACTTAGTTCTCATCTTGTTTACGCAGCCTTAAGGCGCTCATATCCACTGATACACTCTAGATCAAATTGACTTTCACAGATCGGCTCAGCATTGCTGTACCTCATCCCACCCACCACTCTCGGTCCATCCCCAGACACTATTTAATATTTTTGGGTTTTGTATTTTATAATTTTTTTGGGTTTTCTGTTTTTGACCTAGCCGACTAAGACAGGGCGGCTAGGCCTGCAACTACTACATGAAAAAATGCTCCAGAGGGAGCCAACAACAAGCCAAAACTTCAACAACACGATGGCAGCACCTCCTTAAAAGGAGAAAGCCACGCTTGACACATCAACCGTGGCCCAAGAAAAACCATCAGCCCAGACCGTGAGAAAACCACTAGGGCCAAGACGAGTAAACTCAAAACGGAGTCTCTCCTCCAAACGGTTTCTCACCGACGTCACAAGTTCGGGGCCCGAAAATCGTTTGCCCTCAAACACACATTCACACCTCGTCCGCCAGAGGAAAGATCTCATGATCGCCGCCAGGGCCTGCAACACACGCCTGACCCTGGACGACAACCCCCCCGGCACCAATCCCCACAGCGCAAAGGACCTTGTGATCGAGAAACCCGGGCAGATTTTCATCGCCACCAGGTTCTCCAACCACATCCATGCTTCAGAAATCACTGGACACTCCCAGAACAAATGCTGAACACTTTCCTCCCCCTGACAAAGGTGTCTGGGGCACGAACTACTATCTACAAATCCCTTCCAAGAGTGGAGCTTCTTTCTAGTTTTCAGAGAGTTGTGAGCAGCATGCCAGCTAGTCATCCTCTCCCACTTGGTGAGCAGAGGATTGTGAATGGCCTTCCAGACGGAAGACCAATCCACACTCCCATCTCCACTTTCACAACGTGGCACAATACTCTCCGCCTCCAATAAAATAGCGTAGAGGGCCGCCACCGAATTTGACTTCCACTCAATATCTACGTCCCTCAAAGAGATCAACATCCTCTTGACCTCGGTGTAGTGCGGAGGGCTGTCCAAAGAGTGGGGAGCCAAGTTACTCCAGGACTCAGCGTCTATTCTTCGCAAGGCGAGCCCAATCCAGTAGAGAGCAAATCTAGAGGCTGGTAACTGTGGCTTGACCAGAGCTTTCCTCACCACTTTAAGGAAGAGGGCTTTGGCCTTGAGTGGTACAGAGACCAACCCCAACCCTCCTTTGTCCTTGGGCAAAAGAAGAGTTCGTCTAGCAACCATCTCTGTCTTGCCATCCCAGAGAAATGAATAGATTTCTCTCTCAATCTTAACTTTCACAGACTTAGGCAAGGGGTATACTGGAGCCGTGTACCACAAAGTGGCAGCCGCCAAACAATTCACAATCAAGGCTTTGCCAAAAAGGGTCAGCCTCCGCGTCTCCCACTGGGTGAGCTTTGCCTTAAACTTCACAAATCGTTGCATCCAAGCAATCTCCGCCAACTGAATGTTGCCAATAGGGCTGCCTAAAATAGTTAGGTAAGATGATACCCACTGTTTTATAGGGTATGGGCTATCCACCCTGCCCTTCCATCTACCTAACCACAAAGCCTCCGTTTTCCCCAAATTCAATTTGGAACCGGTACCAGCCTCAAAACGCTTGATAGTGGAAAATGTCCGATCGATGGACGGCTGGTCCGACAAGACACAAGTGTTGTCATCTGCATATTGCACCATTTTAACCTCCTGGTTCAACCCAGGGACCTTCACTCCCCTGATGTAAGGGTCTGCACGAATTGCCGCAGCCAGCGGCTCAATACATAATACATATAACAGTGGAGAAAGGGGGCAGCCTTGCCTTACTCCCCTCTCCACTGCTATTGACTCTGACAAAGTACCATTCACGAGGACTTTACTGGATACCTCGCAGTACAGAGCCGCGATCATCCTTTTAAAATTCGGCCCAAAGCCAAGCTTGTCTAAAACATTGGCCATAAAATTGTGATCAACTCTGTCAAATGCCTTCTCCTGGTCCAGTGCAATAAGAACACCAGAAGAATGCGAACTATTGACATACTCTACAATGTCCCTTAACAGGCAGACACTATCTTCAATTGACCGGCCTGGAATACCACAGGATTGATCAATGTGAACTACCGACCCAATGACATTCTTCAGCCGGTTGGCCAAGGCCTTGGACAGAATTTTGTAGTCCACATTCAGTAACGAAATCGGCCTTTTATTCGAAGGGTTCAGTGGATCCCCCTTTTTCTCCAAAAGAGAGATGACGCCTTCTCTTTGGGACACAGACAGCTGTCCTACATCCAATCCCTCATTGAGGACTGCCAGAAAGTCTGGCCCTATGATCTCCCAAAACTTGATGTAGAATTCTTTTGGGAGGCCATCCGACCCCGGAGATTTTCCATTCTCCATACCTTTCACAGCCGCTTCCAATTCAGCCAAAGTTAGATCTCCATCCAAGCTCTCAACACATTCATCAGGTAACGACTCAGAGAGATTGGACAGAAAATATTCTTGCTCCACTTTGTCAATATGACCAGCCTTATACAAGTCTGCATAAAACTGCTTAAAAACGGCAAGTATCTGCGGGGTGGTGCTCACCACGTCCCCATTGCCGTCTCTAACTTCCTGGATGACCCGTTTCTGGCCCTTGCGGCGTTCAGCCTGGAAGAAAAACCTAGTCGGTTTTTCGTCCTCTTCGAAAGCTTTTACTTTTGCCCGCAACCTCTGACCCTTAAGTCTGTCTAAGATCAGGTTGTTAAGGTTTTCCTTCTCCTTCTCATACTCTTCTCTTGTTGCAGGACTTCGGTCTCCTATATTAAGTCGAGACCGGAGTGAATCCACCTTCCTTTCCATATCCTTCTGAATCAAGGAGTCCGCCTGAGCTCTCAGCTTGGAGTATTTGATAACCAAATCTTTACAATAAGATTTAACGGTATCCCACCACTCCCTCGCCGATTGCCCTTCCTCCAAACTCTTCCTCCATATAGGATACATCTCACGAAACTCCTGCTCTAAACGAGGGTCGGACAAAACCTTGACATTGCACTTCCATAGACCCCGACCCCGTTGAACAGAAGGGACAGGATCTATGGATGACACAATGCCATCGTGGTCAGAACACGAACAAGACTTAATAGTCGAGGAAACAATAGTGCCCTCCTGGACATAAATTCTATCCAGCCTGGATCTGGTTTTATTTGACTTGGACCTCCAAGTGAAATCTACCTGGGCGGGGTGTTCAATTCGCCAGGCATCCACCAAATCCAAGTCAGCGCACAAACTACGCAAATGCACCACATCCTGAGTGCGATTCCCAGGAGTGAATATGGATTCCGATATTCTGTCCAAGTCAGGATCCAAAACACAATTAAAATCCCCCGCTAAAACTAGCACCGCATTGGGGTACAAATATTGATGAACACTATCAAAAAAGGTGACCCGCTCCGCTGGAACTGAGGGAGCATAGATGTTACACACATTGTACTGCACTCCATCTACCTCCAGCAGAGCAGAGACAACCCTACCATCAGTATCACATTTTGACGACACGAAAGTCCACCTAGAGGATAATAAAATGCCAACACCTCTGGCGGAGTTCGTGCCTAGGGACCAGATTGCCTTGTGTCCCCACTGGCGAGACCAGGCACCCTTGTCAGCAATCGTGGAGATGTGGCACTCCTGCAGGCATGCCACATCTGCACCGTTGGACCGACAAAAATCGAACACCATGTCCCTCTTACCCCGGTCCTTCATCCCATTAACGTTTAGAGACAAAACATTCAAAGTAGAGTCCATGTTATCAACTGGGGAAGGGAAAAAAGTCCGAACTAGGACTTATTTCCTTTTGTCTTTCCCAATTTCCCTGACCTCGCACTTTTTCTCTGGGGCTTCGGCTTAGGGACCTCCCCGGAAGGGTAATGGTCAATCTGGGAGCCAAAGCCTGATTTCTCTTTCATCTTCCTCTTTTTATTCCCTCCCTGTGTCTGCCAACCCTTCTGAGTGTCCGAGTCAGACTCAGATCCCGGCTGGAATGAGGAACACACAGACACAGAACTATCTGCGTCCGACTCTTCGTGCTCTTTGAAATCCATAACCAAGTCATTGGTCAGTGACTCGACCAAGTTTAGGTGCATACTGGCCTCACCGTCACCCTCACCAGACACAGATTTATTTTCATCGGAGTCCGTCAACTGAGTCCGTAGCTTGTTGGCCCCGCTCGGAGGGTATTGAGAATACCGCTCCCACATATCATTTCCGGACAGATTTGACTTGTCATCTTCCTCAGGGAAGTCCTCCTTCTCATCTCCCGAGGAGATTTTACTTTTCTGGGATCCATCTCCCTTTGGAGGAGAGGCTCCTGAGTCCTCTCCCTTATGCAAGGGGACCCCTGGGCCTACTGGAGGTTTAGTCATGGAGATATCGGGGGAATCCGGTATCTCCCTGGACTTGGACTCAGCCGGGATAGCGGGAGTCGATGAATCACTCTTCCTATCACTATCTTTCCCCGACCCACCAGCCTGTGGCTCGGAAGGCTTGCCCACTTTAACAGAAGGCTCCTTCGACACCCACTCTTTCCCAACGGAATCACTATCTTTCCCCGACCCACCCGCCTGTGGCTCGGAAGGCTTGCCCCCTTTAACAGAAGGCTCCTCCGACAACGAGTCTTTCTCGACGGAACCCGCATCACCGATCTTGCCTTCACCCGAACCACTAGCCGTTTCGTTACCACCGGCACCAGACCCACCAGGCTGTGGCCCGGAAGGCGAGGCCTCCACAACCGCCGGCTTCGGGGTTTTCGCCCAGGTTGTTGTCAGGGCACACGGTTCAGGGAAAGTCAAATTACAAGTACGGCCTGCGTGGCCCTCCTCCCCACACCAATTGCACTTAATGGCCGAAGTGCAGTCTTTGGCGAGGTGGCCAAGACTCATACATTTGGAGCATTTTTCCTCGTCGCACTCCGCGACGAGATGCCCCTCCTTCCCACACTTGTGGCACAACCTCGGTTGGCCGCCATATCGAAATGAGATAATCTCATTCCCCAACCTCATGGTGTTGGGAACGTGCCTCTTGAGCTTCATCCGGTACTGGCGTGTACCGGACAAAAGCTCCGGGAACCCTTTACTAGCATAACTGACGTACTTGCTATCAAGTACGTCTCCATACTCCCTCAGACGATGTCTCACGTGGTTATCGTCTAGTTCTAGAGGGATGTCCAGGGCAGTCACCACGGTGATACCAGCCCCGTACGTGTCAACCTCTACACTACCATCTGCACACAGTGCGGGCGAAGCCTTGTGGAAGGCCGTCTGTGATTTAAAAGTAATCTCACATCGGCCCTTCCCCTTGTTTTGAATTCCCTGCACCTCAGTGACAGGGATCCCGTTCTTTCCCAGCAGGTTTACAACATTCGCCAAGTCACCCTCTACTTTCTTATCTAAAAACGTTATCCCTACACTCCTCTTCCTAACGAAACCGGAAGGAGCCGGGGGCATCTTCCTGTAGGGAACTGGCGGCATTTCGCAACAAAAGTCCTATGGAAGGACCTTCCGTCGCAACAAACACCTTCAGAACCTTTACCGCCAAACCCCCATCCACACCCTCCGCTGTAGAGCCTAAAATAACCTGATACCCGGAGATCTAGGTCAACGACCGCACTGCCCGCGTGCCTTCGCTCGCTAACGAGACAGGCGGGCGGGCGATAGCACCATGAAAACGGGGGTGAGGGTTAGAAAACACGTTTCTTACGGTTCTAAAACACTCAGAAATATTCTCCAGGTAGGGAAAAAATTCCACACCAATTTCACAGAGTTACTCCCGGTTGGCGCCAACCGTTTTGGAGCAACTCAGTGACGAAAACAGTCTCTTTGTTCTCAGACCACGCGGTCTGAGGTGGACTGTACCACTCCGTCCGCCGCTTTCACGGGGGGGTGCGGATACAGAAGACCCCTCAAAACACACGTAAATCAAAAAACAAAATCAAACTAACACCGTACAAGTACCTAGACAAACCTGCTCCCCAACCTGACGGAAGAGGAAGTCAGTTACTCCACGCAAACCGGAGAAAACAGCCCCCAAAGATCAACCGGAGCTGGCTACCCCCGTCCTGCGGAGGAAACGGTGTGCTTCCACCGCCCGTCTCCCGTAAGAGAGGTACGGTGCAAGTAAAACGGCCGTAGCTTGAGAAAAATACAAGGTACAGCAAAACTAAAACCACCCAAATGATCCGGGGACAACCCGCAACCAAGTCGCTGGACTTATCGCCCTCGACGAGTACTCTAACCGCCCTCAATGGGCTGAAAGGAGGACTCGAAGCGGAGCGGGGGCAAGGCTTCGCAAGGCGAGCCCAATCCAGTAGATAAGAACAGATACTACACTTGATCTTAGCCAAAAGGCCGAGAAGCGATAAACCGGTTGAGCTTGACCGCTAGCCCCCCTCCCCCGGGAACGAGCCAAGTTCACGTGGCGAGCTATGCATCGCAAACAGCTTCAAGCTTGAACATAAAGCAATTAGTGCCCGCACACCTGGCGCGCCTTCTCTCCTTCATAATCTCTTCAATTTGGTTGACAAACGGAAGCGCTCTACTTTATGTGGACGAACCACGGACTACACCCAAAAACACACATCACGCGCTCCTGGCTCGTCCTGGCTCTTCCTGGCTCTGCCTAATTGGTGCAAAGAAGCGACTACGTCACACCAACGCAGAAAACGGGCTCCTTAGGGTTCAAAGCCGAGCCAAGGGCGGGTAGACAAGACAACAAGGCAATGTTGTTGTTCGCGAACAGCGTTGCCATTGTTGTTCGCCAGGAGGCGCGCGCCCGCGGTTCCCTTACATCATTCATCTTCACAGGGCGGGCGGCGTCTGCTTTTCCCCTTAACTTCGATGCCTGTGGTGGATTTTTCAAGTCCGCCGGACCTTGTCGATTCGGCCTGAAGGTCCGCAAAGGGGAGAGGAAGGTCGCATGCAGCCAGCCCACTAAATTTACGGAAGGAATTAAAAGGAGCGAGCGAGAAAGCAGCAGCGGTGGGCGAGGCGGCTAGCTGTGCGTGTGTACGTATCTCTCATACGTTGATACGAGGCGCGCGGGCGCTTAGATTCCCGATTCCTACGTTTAACATCGAATTACGTCCACATCGCACTGCTTTCGTCAGAATCGAACCACAGACAGACGTCCTGGAATTTTCCACTGCCTCTGCGTGCTCTCCCGACCTCTCCCGGCTCTTGGTGGCGCTGTTGCTTGCTCCAGTTCCAGTCTGAAAGTAGAAGAAAGATAAAATGCGAAAATTAAACATGTACAGTAGAGTTGGGGGATGTGAGAGCTATAAACGCAGTAAGGTTCAGTATATATACTCGTAACACGTATGCACATACTTCAAACGAGTACAGACTGCTGATAAATCCACATTGCTGGATTGCTGGGCCAGTTTGGTGGTTTGTGTATGTGTGCAACTTATTTTGGATTTGTAAGGGGATGGACCGAATCTCAGAAGTACTGCAATACTGAGCCGATCCGCGGTCAGGACGGAGCAAGCTCCTAGTCCATGACCAAAGTCAAAAAATCAATTTAATCTAGATTCCCCGATGGGGAATGTATCAGAGATTAAACTGATAAGAACAGATACTACACTTGATCTTAGCCAAAAGGCCGAGAAGCGATAAACCGGTTGAGCTTGACCGCTAGCCCCCCTCCCCCGGGAACGAGCCAAGTTCACGTGGCGAGCTATGCATCGCAAACAGCTTCAAGCTTGAACATA
Organism: Branchiostoma lanceolatum; assembly: GCF_035083965.1. Classification (NCBI taxonomy): domain Eukaryota; kingdom Metazoa; phylum Chordata; class Leptocardii; order Amphioxiformes; family Branchiostomatidae; genus Branchiostoma; species Branchiostoma lanceolatum. Next base: position 39,690,164 of record NC_089722.1, read on the forward strand.
AAGCAATTAGTGCCCGCACACCTGGCGCGCCTTCTCTCCTTCATAATCTCTTCAATTTGGTTGACAAACGGAAGCGCTCTACTTTATGTGGACGAACCACGGACTACACCCAAAAACACACATCACGCGCTCCTGGCTCGTCCTGGCTCTTCCTGGCTCTGCCTAATTGGTGCAAAGAAGCGACTACGTCACACCAACGCAGAAAACGGGCTCCTTAGGGTTCAAAGCCGAGCCAAGGGCGGGTAGACAAGACAACAAGGCAATGTTGTTGTTCGCGAACAGCGTTGCCATTGTTGTTCGCCAGGAGGCGCGCGCCCGCGGTTCCCTTACATCATTCATCTTCACAGGGCGGGCGGCGTCTGCTTTTCCCCTTAACTTCGATGCCTGTGGTGGATTTTTCAAGTCCGCCGGACCTTGTCGATTCGGCCTGAAGGTCCGCAAAGGGGAGAGGAAGGTCGCATGCAGCCAGCCCACTAAATTTACGGAAGGAATTAAAAGGAGCGAGCGAGAAAGCAGCAGCGGTGGGCGAGGCGGCTAGCTGTGCGTGTGTACGTATCTCTCATACGTTGATACGAGGCGCGCGGGCGCTTAGATTCCCGATTCCTACGTTTAACATCGAATTACGTCCACATCGCACTGCTTTCGTCAGAATCGAACCACAGACAGACGTCCTGGAATTTTCCACTGCCTCTGCGTGCTCTCCCGACCTCTCCCGGCTCTTGGTGGCGCTGTTGCTTGCTCCAGTTCCAGTCTGAAAGTAGAAGAAAGATAAAATGCGAAAATTAAACATGTACAGTAGAGTTGGGGGATGTGAGAGCTATAAACGCAGTAAGGTTCAGTATATATACTCGTAACACGTATGCACATACTTCAAACGAGTACAGACTGCTGATAAATCCACATTGCTGGATTGCTGGGCCAGTTTGGTGGTTTGTGTATGTGTGCAACTTATTTTGGATTTGTAAGGGGATGGACCGAATCTCAGAAGTACTGCAATACTGAGCCGATCCGCGGTCAGGACGGAGCAAGCTCCTAGTCCATGACCAAAGTCAAAAAATCAATTTAATCTAGATTCCCCGATGGGGAATGTATCAGAGATTAAACTGATAAGAACAGATACTACACTTGATCTTAGCCAAAAGGCCGAGAAGCGATAAACCGGTTGAGCTTGACCGCTAGCCCCCCTCCCCCGGGAACGAGCCAAGTTCACGTGGCGAGCTATGCATCGCAAACAGCTTCAAGCTTGAACATAAAGCAATTAGTGCCCGCACACCTGGCGCGCCTTCTCTCCTTCATAATCTCTTCAATTTGGTTGACAAACGGAAGCGCTCTACTTTATGTGGACGAACCACGGACTACACCCAAAAACACACATCACGCGCTCCTGGCTCGTCCTGGCTCTTCCTGGCTCTGCCTAATTGGTGCAAAGAAGCGACTACGTCACACCAACGCAGAAAACGGGCTCCTTAGGGTTCAAAGCCGAGCCAAGGGCGGGTAGACAAGACAACAAGGCAATGTTGTTGTTCGCGAACAGCGTTGCCATTGTTGTTCGCCAGGAGGCGCGCGCCCGCGGTTCCCTTACATCATTCATCTTCACAGGGCGGGCGGCGTCTGCTTTTCCCCTTAACTTCGATGCCTGTGGTGGATTTTTCAAGTCCGCCGGACCTTGTCGATTCGGCCTGAAGGTCCGCAAAGGGGAGAGGAAGGTCGCATGCAGCCAGCCCACTAAATTTACGGAAGGAATTAAAAGGAGCGAGCGAGAAAGCAGCAGCGGTGGGCGAGGCGGCTAGCTGTGCGTGTGTACGTATCTCTCATACGTTGATACGAGGCGCGCGGGCGCTTAGATTCCCGATTCCTACGTTTAACATCGAATTACGTCCACATCGCACTGCTTTCGTCAGAATCGAACCACAGACAGACGTCCTGGAATTTTCCACTGCCTCTGCGTGCTCTCCCGACCTCTCCCGGCTCTTGGTGGCGCTGTTGCTTGCTCCAGTTCCAGTCTGAAAGTAGAAGAAAGATAAAATGCGAAAATTAAACATGTACAGTAGAGTTGGGGGATGTGAGAGCTATAAACGCAGTAAGGTTCAGTATATATACTCGTAACACGTATGCACATACTTCAAACGAGTACAGACTGCTGATAAATCCACATTGCTGGATTGCTGGGCCAGTTTGGTGGTTTGTGTATGTGTGCAACTTATTTTGGATTTGTAAGGGGATGGACCGAATCTCAGAAGTACTGCAATACTGAGCCGATCCGCGGTCAGGACGGAGCAAGCTCCTAGTCCATGACCAAAGTCAAAAAATCAATTTAATCTAGATTCCCCGATGGGGAATGTATCAGAGATTAAACTGATAAGAACAGATACTCTTTTGAAGTATTTATACTGAATCACTTCAAGTATCACTTAGTTCTCATCTTGTTTACGCAGCCTTAAGGCGCTCATATCCACTGATACACTCTAGATCAAATTGACTTTCACAGATCGGCTCAGCATTGCTGCACTTCATCCCACCCACCACTCTCGGTCCATCCCCAGACACTATGTAATATTTTTGGGTTTTGTATTTTATAATTTTTTTGGGTTTTCTATTTTTGACCTAGCCAACTAAGACAGAGTGGCTAGGCCTACAACTACTCTTGAGTACATGCGAGATTGCTCCAAATAGAGCCAAACAAACAATAAAACATTCAAAACTTAAGGGTCACGTGGGCAACATCGATGTCAGCCCACGAGTGACCATCAGCCCAGGTATCGTAGAAATTCCCAGGCCCCAAACGAGCAAACTCGAAATTCAGCCTATCTCGCAAAGCTTTCGCCAACGCCTCGCACACATTCGCACCAGAAGATTGTCTGTCTTCAAAGACAGCCTCACAGCGGGAGCGCCAGATACTGGACTTTGCCATACTACTGATCACTTCCAAAACCTTGCGAGTTTGGGCTGGGACGCCCTGGGGGACAATGCCATACAACGCAAAGGTTCTGGACACCTGAAAGTTTCTGCACAGGTACTTGTGGGCAGTGGCCTCCACCCACAACCAAACCTCCGCGGCCACTGGACAGTCCCAGAACAGATGACCCACGCACTCCGGCTGTGAGCAACCCCTCCTGGGACATGTACTGCTAGGGAGATAGCCCCGCCAAGAATTTAACTTCAACCTCGTCTTCAGCGAATTGTGAGCCGTGTGCCAGGCAATCATTCTATCCCACTTGAAGACAAGGGGATTGTGGATGACCTTCCACACTCTGTCCCAATCTACCTGAGGGTTTAACTGAACACATCTTGGCGGGGAACTTGCCTGTTCTGAAAGATACCTGTACAGAGAAGCTGTAGTACAAGCCTTCCATTCTGCAGAGCCCTCGATGTCAGAGAGGGAGAGGTACTGGGAAATGGCTTCATAATGGGGCGGACGATCCAACGAGTGAGGCGAGGAGTTGCACCACGTCGTCGGATCAATCCTCCTGAGCTCGACCCCAAGCCAATACTTACAGAAGCAGCTACAAGGGTGCTGTGGGTCGGTGAAGACCTTCCTCACAGTCTTTAACATTAAGGCCTTTGCCTTCAAGGGGATGGAGACAAGGCCAACTCCACCCTGCTCTTTGGGCAAGAGCAGGGTCTGCCTTTTGACAAGTTCCGTCTTACCATCCCACAAGAACCCGAACATTGCCTTCTCCAACCGACTTCGAACCGAAGCCGGAAGGGGATAGACCGGCGCTGTATACCACAGCGTGGCGGCCGCTAAAGAATTTACTACTAAGGCCTTCCCCAACAGGGTGAGCTTCCTCCCGCTCCACTGGTCCAACTTGGCCTTGAATTTGGCAAACCGTTGGAGCCACGCCTCCTCAGCGAGCGGGACGTTGCCAATCGGTGTCTGAAGCAGTTTCAGTGACACCGAGTTCCAGCACTTGATCGGATACGGCTGGTCGGGCCTTCCCTTCCAGCCACCAAGCCACAACGCCTCTGTCTTCCCCATGTTAAGTTTGGACCCTGTGCCAGATTCAAACTTAGATATTAAGGAGAAGGTGCGATCAATGGAGAGATCGTCTGTCAGGACGACAGTGTTGTCGTCCGCATATTGCACTATCTTGGTGTCCCTGCCCGAGCCCCCAGGGAGGTGCACTCCCTTTACTACACTTGATCTTAGCCAAAAGGCCGAGAAGCGATAAACCGGTTGAGCTTGACCGCTAGCCCCCCTCCCCCGGGAACGAGCCAAGTTCACGTGGCGAGCTATGCATCGCAAACAGCTTCAAGCTTGAACATAAAGCAATTAGTGCCCGCACACCTGGCGCGCCTTCTCTCCTTCATAATCTCTTCAATTTGGTTGACAAACGGAAGCGCTCTACTTTATGTGGACGAACCACGGACTACACCCAAAAACACACATCACGCGCTCCTGGCTCGTCCTGGCTCTTCCTGGCTCTGCCTAATTGGTGCAAAGAAGCGACTACGTCACACCAACGCAGAAAACGGGCTCCTTAGGGTTCAAAGCCGAGCCAAGGGCGGGTAGACAAGACAACAAGGCAATGTTGTTGTTCGCGAACAGCGTTGCCATTGTTGTTCGCCAGGAGGCGCGCGCCCGCGGTTCCCTTACATCATTCATCTTCACAGGGCGGGCGGCGTCTGCTTTTCCCCTTAACTTCGATGCCTGTGGTGGATTTTTCAAGTCCGCCGGACCTTGTCGATTCGGCCTGAAGGTCCGCAAAGGGGAGAGGAAGGTCGCATGCAGCCAGCCCACTAAATTTACGGAAGGAATTAAAAGGAGCGAGCGAGAAAGCAGCAGCGGTGGGCGAGGCGGCTAGCTGTGCGTGTGTACGTATCTCTCATACGTTGATACGAGGCGCGCGGGCGCTTAGATTCCCGATTCCTACGTTTAACATCGAATTACGTCCACATCGCACTGCTTTCGTCAGAATCGAACCACAGACAGACGTCCTGGAATTTTCCACTGCCTCTGCGTGCTCTCCCGACCTCTCCCGGCTCTTGGTGGCGCTGTTGCTTGCTCCAGTTCCAGTCTGAAAGTAGAAGAAAGATAAAATGCGAAAATTAAACATGTACAGTAGAGTTGGGGGATGTGAGAGCTATAAACGCAGTAAGGTTCAGTATATATACTCGTAACACGTATGCACATACTTCAAACGAGTACAGACTGCTGATAAATCCACATTGCTGGATTGCTGGGCCAGTTTGGTGGTTTGTGTATGTGTGCAACTTATTTTGGATTTGTAAGGGGATGGACCGAATCTCAGAAGTACTGCAATACTGAGCCGATCCGCGGTCAGGACGGAGCAAGCTCCTAGTCCATGACCAAAGTCAAAAAATCAATTTAATCTAGATTCCCCGATGGGGAATGTATCAGAGATTAAACTGATAAGAACAGATACTACACTTGATCTTAGCCAAAAGGCCGAGAAGCGATAAACCGGTTGAGCTTGACCGCTAGCCCCCCTCCCCCGGGAACGAGCCAAGTTCACGTGGCGAGCTATGCATCGCAAACAGCTTCAAGCTTGAACATAAAGCAATTAGTGCCCGCACACCTGGCGCGCCTTCTCTCCTTCATAATCTCTTCAATTTGGTTGACAAACGGAAGCGCTCTACTTTATGTGGACGAACCACGGACTACACCCAAAAACACACATCACGCGCTCCTGGCTCGTCCTGGCTCTTCCTGGCTCTGCCTAATTGGTGCAAAGAAGCGACTACGTCACACCAACGCAGAAAACGGGCTCCTTAGGGTTCAAAGCCGAGCCAAGGGCGGGTAGACAAGACAACAAGGCAATGTTGTTGTTCGCGAACAGCGTTGCCATTGTTGTTCGCCAGGAGGCGCGCGCCCGCGGTTCCCTTACATCATTCATCTTCACAGGGCGGGCGGCGTCTGCTTTTCCCCTTAACTTCGATGCCTGTGGTGGATTTTTCAAGTCCGCCGGACCTTGTCGATTCGGCCTGAAGGTCCGCAAAGGGGAGAGGAAGGTCGCATGCAGCCAGCCCACTAAATTTACGGAAGGAATTAAAAGGAGCGAGCGAGAAAGCAGCAGCGGTGGGCGAGGCGGCTAGCTGTGCGTGTGTACGTATCTCTCATACGTTGATACGAGGCGCGCGGGCGCTTAGATTCCCGATTCCTACGTTTAACATCGAATTACGTCCACATCGCACTGCTTTCGTCAGAATCGAACCACAGACAGACGTCCTGGAATTTTCCACTGCCTCTGCGTGCTCTCCCGACCTCTCCCGGCTCTTGGTGGCGCTGTTGCTTGCTCCAGTTCCAGTCTGAAAGTAGAAGAAAGATAAAATGCGAAAATTAAACATGTACAGTAGAGTTGGGGGATGTGAGAGCTATAAACGCAGTAAGGTTCAGTATATATACTCGTAACACGTATGCACATACTTCAAACGAGTACAGACTGCTGATAAATCCACATTGCTGGATTGCTGGGCCAGTTTGGTGGTTTGTGTATGTGTGCAACTTATTTTGGATTTGTAAGGGGATGGACCGAATCTCAGAAGTACTGCAATACTGAGCCGATCCGCGGTCAGGACGGAGCAAGCTCCTAGTCCATGACCAAAGTCAAAAAATCAATTTAATCTAGATTCCCCGATGGGGAATGTATCAGAGATTAAACTGATAAGAACAGATACTACACTTGATCTTAGCCAAAAGGCCGAGAAGCGATAAACCGGTTGAGCTTGACCGCTAGCCCCCCTCCCCCGGGAACGAGCCAAGTTCACGTGGCGAGCTATGCATCGCAAACAGCTTCAAGCTTGAACATAAAGCAATTAGTGCCCGCACACCTGGCGCGCCTTCTCTCCTTCATAATCTCTTCAATTTGGTTGACAAACGGAAGCGCTCTACTTTATGTGGACGAACCACGGACTACACCCAAAAACACACATCACGCGCTCCTGGCTCGTCCTGGCTCTTCCTGGCTCTGCCTAATTGGTGCAAAGAAGCGACTACGTCACACCAACGCAGAAAACGGGCTCCTTAGGGTTCAAAGCCGAGCCAAGGGCGGGTAGACAAGACAACAAGGCAATGTTGTTGTTCGCGAACAGCGTTGCCATTGTTGTTCGCCAGGAGGCGCGCGCCCGCGGTTCCCTTACATCATTCATCTTCACAGGGCGGGCGGCGTCTGCTTTTCCCCTTAACTTCGATGCCTGTGGTGGATTTTTCAAGTCCGCCGGACCTTGTCGATTCGGCCTGAAGGTCCGCAAAGGGGAGAGGAAGGTCGCATGCAGCCAGCCCACTAAATTTACGGAAGGAATTAAAAGGAGCGAGCGAGAAAGCAGCAGCGGTGGGCGAGGCGGCTAGCTGTGCGTGTGTACGTATCTCTCATACGTTGATACGAGGCGCGCGGGCGCTTAGATTCCCGATTCCTACGTTTAACATCGAATTACGTCCACATCGCACTGCTTTCGTCAGAATCGAACCACAGACAGACGTCCTGGAATTTTCCACTGCCTCTGCGTGCTCTCCCGACCTCTCCCGGCTCTTGGTGGCGCTGTTGCTTGCTCCAGTTCCAGTCTGAAAGTAGAAGAAAGATAAAATGCGAAAATTAAACATGTACAGTAGAGTTGGGGGATGTGAGAGCTATAAACGCAGTAAGGTTCAGTATATATACTCGTAACACGTATGCACATACTTCAAACGAGTACAGACTGCTGATAAATCCACATTGCTGGATTGCTGGGCCAGTTTGGTGGTTTGTGTATGTGTGCAACTTATTTTGGATTTGTAAGGGGATGGACCGAATCTCAGAAGTACTGCAATACTGAGCCGATCCGCGGTCAGGACGGAGCAAGCTCCTAGTCCATGACCAAAGTCAAAAAATCAATTTAATCTAGATTCCCCGATGGGGAATGTATCAGAGATTAAACTGATAAGAACAGATACTACACTTGATCTTAGCCAAAAGGCCGAGAAGCGATAAACCGGTTGAGCTTGACCGCTAGCCCCCCTCCCCCGGGAACGAGCCAAGTTCACGTGGCGAGCTATGCATCGCAAACAGCTTCAAGCTTGAACATAAAGCAATTAGTGCCCGCACACCTGGCGCGCCTTCTCTCCTTCATAATCTCTTCAATTTGGTTGACAAACGGAAGCGCTCTACTTTATGTGGACGAACCACGGACTACACCCAAAAACACACATCACGCGCTCCTGGCTCGTCCTGGCTCTTCCTGGCTCTGCCTAATTGGTGCAAAGAAGCGACTACGTCACACCAACGCAGAAAACGGGCTCCTTAGGGTTCAAAGCCGAGCCAAGGGCGGGTAGACAAGACAACAAGGCAATGTTGTTGTTCGCGAACAGCGTTGCCATTGTTGTTCGCCAGGAGGCGCGCGCCCGCGGTTCCCTTACATCATTCATCTTCACAGGGCGGGCGGCGTCTGCTTTTCCCCTTAACTTCGATGCCTGTGGTGGATTTTTCAAGTCCGCCGGACCTTGTCGATTCGGCCTGAAGGTCCGCAAAGGGGAGAGGAAGGTCGCATGCAGCCAGCCCACTAAATTTACGGAAGGAATTAAAAGGAGCGAGCGAGAAAGCAGCAGCGGTGGGCGAGGCGGCTAGCTGTGCGTGTGTACGTATCTCTCATACGTTGATACGAGGCGCGCGGGCGCTTAGATTCCCGATTCCTACGTTTAACATCGAATTACGTCCACATCGCACTGCTTTCGTCAGAATCGAACCACAGACAGACGTCCTGGAATTTTCCACTGCCTCTGCGTGCTCTCCCGACCTCTCCCGGCTCTTGGTGGCGCTGTTGCTTGCTCCAGTTCCAGTCTGAAAGTAGAAGAAAGATAAAATGCGAAAATTAAACATGTACAGTAGAGTTGGGGGATGTGAGAGCTATAAACGCAGTAAGGTTCAGTATATATACTCGTAACACGTATGCACATACTTCAAACGAGTACAGACTGCTGATAAATCCACATTGCTGGATTGCTGGGCCAGTTTGGTGGTTTGTGTATGTGTGCAACTTATTTTGGATTTGTAAGGGGATGGACCGAATCTCAGAAGTACTGCAATACTGAGCCGATCCGCGGTCAGGACGGAGCAAGCTCCTAGTCCATGACCAAAGTCAAAAAATCAATTTAATCTAGATTCCCCGATGGGGAATGTATCAGAGATTAAACTGATAAGAACAGATACTACACTTGATCTTAGCCAAAAGGCCGAGAAGCGATAAACCGGTTGAGCTTGACCGCTAGCCCCCCTCCCCCGGGAACGAGCCAAGTTCACGTGGCGAGCTATGCATCGCAAACAGCTTCAAGCTTGAACATAAAGCAATTAGTGCCCGCACACCTGGCGCGCCTTCTCTCCTTCATAATCTCTTCAATTTGGTTGACAAACGGAAGCGCTCTACTTTATGTGGACGAACCACGGACTACACCCAAAAACACACATCACGCGCTCCTGGCTCGTCCTGGCTCTTCCTGGCTCTGCCTAATTGGTGCAAAGAAGCGACTACGTCACACCAACGCAGAAAACGGGCTCCTTAGGGTTCAAAGCCGAGCCAAGGGCGGGTAGACAAGACAACAAGGCAATGTTGTTGTTCGCGAACAGCGTTGCCATTGTTGTTCGCCAGGAGGCGCGCGCCCGCGGTTCCCTTACATCATTCATCTTCACAGGGCGGGCGGCGTCTGCTTTTCCCCTTAACTTCGATGCCTGTGGTGGATTTTTCAAGTCCGCCGGACCTTGTCGATTCGGCCTGAAGGTCCGCAAAGGGGAGAGGAAGGTCGCATGCAGCCAGCCCACTAAATTTACGGAAGGAATTAAAAGGAGCGAGCGAGAAAGCAGCAGCGGTGGGCGAGGCGGCTAGCTGTGCGTGTGTACGTATCTCTCATACGTTGATACGAGGCGCGCGGGCGCTTAGATTCCCGATTCCTACGTTTAACATCGAATTACGTCCACATCGCACTGCTTTCGTCAGAATCGAACCACAGACAGACGTCCTGGAATTTTCCACTGCCTCTGCGTGCTCTCCCGACCTCTCCCGGCTCTTGGTGGCGCTGTTGCTTGCTCCAGTTCCAGTCTGAAAGTAGAAGAAAGATAAAATGCGAAAATTAAACATGTACAGTAGAGTTGGGGGATGTGAGAGCTATAAACGCAGTAAGGTTCAGTATATATACTCGTAACACGTATGCACATACTTCAAACGAGTACAGACTGCTGATAAATCCACATTGCTGGATTGCTGGGCCAGTTTGGTGGTTTGTGTATGTGTGCAACTTATTTTGGATTTGTAAGGGGATGGACCGAATCTCAGAAGTACTGCAATACTGAGCCGATCCGCGGTCAGGACGGAGCAAGCTCCTAGTCCATGACCAAAGTCAAAAAATCAATTTAATCTAGATTCCCCGATGGGGAATGTATCAGAGATTAAACTGATAAGAACAGATACTACACTTGATCTTAGCCAAAAGGCCGAGAAGCGATAAACCGGTTGAGCTTGACCGCTAGCCCCCCTCCCCCGGGAACGAGCCAAGTTCACGTGGCGAGCTATGCATCGCAAACAGCTTCAAGCTTGAACATAAAGCAATTAGTGCCCGCACACCTGGCGCGCCTTCTCTCCTTCATAATCTCTTCAATTTGGTTGACAAACGGAAGCGCTCTACTTTATGTGGACGAACCACGGACTACACCCAAAAACACACATCACGCGCTCCTGGCTCGTCCTGGCTCTTCCTGGCTCTGCCTAATTGGTGCAAAGAAGCGACTACGTCACACCAACGCAGAAAACGGGCTCCTTAGGGTTCAAAGCCGAGCCAAGGGCGGGTAGACAAGACAACAAGGCAATGTTGTTGTTCGCGAACAGCGTTGCCATTGTTGTTCGCCAGGAGGCGCGCGCCCGCGGTTCCCTTACATCATTCATCTTCACAGGGCGGGCGGCGTCTGCTTTTCCCCTTAACTTCGATGCCTGTGGTGGATTTTTCAAGTCCGCCGGACCTTGTCGATTCGGCCTGAAGGTCCGCAAAGGGGAGAGGAAGGTCGCATGCAGCCAGCCCACTAAATTTACGGAAGGAATTAAAAGGAGCGAGCGAGAAAGCAGCAGCGGTGGGCGAGGCGGCTAGCTGTGCGTGTGTACGTATCTCTCATACGTTGATACGAGGCGCGCGGGCGCTTAGATTCCCGATTCCTACGTTTAACATCGAATTACGTCCACATCGCACTGCTTTCGTCAGAATCGAACCACAGACAGACGTCCTGGAATTTTCCACTGCCTCTGCGTGCTCTCCCGACCTCTCCCGGCTCTTGGTGGCGCTGTTGCTTGCTCCAGTTCCAGTCTGAAAGTAGAAGAAAGATAAAATGCGAAAATTAAACATGTACAGTAGAGTTGGGGGATGTGAGAGCTATAAACGCAGTAAGGTTCAGTATATATACTCGTAACACGTATGCACATACTTCAAACGAGTACAGACTGCTGATAAATCCACATTGCTGGATTGCTGGGCCAGTTTGGTGGTTTGTGTATGTGTGCAACTTATTTTGGATTTGTAAGGGGATGGACCGAATCTCAGAAGTACTGCAATACTGAGCCGATCCGCGGTCAGGACGGAGCAAGCTCCTAGTCCATGACCAAAGTCAAAAAATCAATTTAATCTAGATTCCCCGATGGGGAATGTATCAGAGATTAAACTGATAAGAACAGATACTACACTTGATCTTAGCCAAAAGGCCGAGAAGCGATAAACCGGTTGAGCTTGACCGCTGCCCCCCTCCCCCGGGAACGAGCCAAGTTCACGTGGCGAGCTATGCATCGCAAACAGCTTCAAGCTTGAACATAAAGCAATTAGTGCCCGCACACCTGGCGCGCCTTCTCTCCTTCATAATCTCTTCAATTTGGTTGACAAACGGAAGCGCTCTACTTTATGTGGACGAACCACGGACTACACCCAAAAACACACATCACGCGCTCCTGGCTCGTCCTGGCTCTTCCTGGCTCTGCCTAATTGGTGCAAAGAAGCGACTACGTCACACCAACGCAGAAAACGGGCTCCTTAGGGTTCAAAGCCGAGCCAAGGGCGGGTAGACAAGACAACAAGGCAATGTTGTTGTTCGCGAACAGCGTTGCCATTGTTGTTCGCCAGGAGGCGCGCGCCCGCGGTTCCCTTACATCATTCATCTTCACAGGGCGGGCGGCGTCTGCTTTTCCCCTTAACTTCGATGCCTGTGGTGGATTTTTCAAGTCCGCCGGACCTTGTCGATTCGGCCTGAAGGTCCGCAAAGGGGAGAGGAAGGTCGCATGCAGCCAGCCCACTAAATTTACGGAAGGAATTAAAAGGAGCGAGCGAGAAAGCAGCAGCGGTGGGCGAGGCGGCTAGCTGTGCGTGTGTACGTATCTCTCATACGTTGATACGAGGCGCGCGGGCGCTTAGATTCCCGATTCCTACGTTTAACATCGAATTACGTCCACATCGCACTGCTTTCGTCAGAATCGAACCACAGACAGACGTCCTGGAATTTTCCACTGCCTCTGCGTGCTCTCCCGACCTCTCCCGGCTCTTGGTGGCGCTGTTGCTTGCTCCAGTTCCAGTCTGAAAGTAGAAGAAAGATAAAATGCGAAAATTAAACATGTACAGTAGAGTTGGGGGATGTGAGAGCTATAAACGCAGTAAGGTTCAGTATATATACTCGTAACACGTATGCACATACTTCAAACGAGTACAGACTGCTGATAAATCCACATTGCTGGATTGCTGGGCCAGTTTGGTGGTTTGTGTATGTGTGCAACTTATTTTGGATTTGTAAGGGGATGGACCGAATCTCAGAAGTACTGCAATACTGAGCCGATCCGCGGTCAGGACGGAGCAAGCTCCTAGTCCATGACCAAAGTCAAAAAATCAATTTAATCTAGATTCCCCGATGGGGAATGTATCAGAGATTAAACTGATAAGAACAGATACTACACTTGATCTTAGCCAAAAGGCCGAGAAGCGATAAACCGGTTGAGCTTGACCGCTAGCCCCCCTCCCCCGGGAACGAGCCAAGTTCACGTGGCGAGCTATGCATCGCAAACAGCTTCAAGCTTGAACATAAAGCAATTAGTGCCCGCACACCTGGCGCGCCTTCTCTCCTTCATAATCTCTTCAATTTGGTTGACAAACGGAAGCGCTCTACTTTATGTGGACGAACCACGGACTACACCCAAAAACACACATCACGCGCTCCTGGCTCGTCCTGGCTCTTCCTGGCTCTGCCTAATTGGTGCAAAGAAGCGACTACGTCACACCAACGCAGAAAACGGGCTCCTTAGGGTTCAAAGCCGAGCCAAGGGCGGGTAGACAAGACAACAAGGCAATGTTGTTGTTCGCGAACAGCGTTGCCATTGTTGTTCGCCAGGAGGCGCGCGCCCGCGGTTCCCTTACATCATTCATCTTCACAGGGCGGGCGGCGTCTGCTTTTCCCCTTAACTTCGATGCCTGTGGTGGATTTTTCAAGTCCGCCGGACCTTGTCGATTCGGCCTGAAGGTCCGCAAAGGGGAGAGGAAGGTCGCATGCAGCCAGCCCACTAAATTTACGGAAGGAATTAAAAGGAGCGAGCGAGAAAGCAGCAGCGGTGGGCGAGGCGGCTAGCTGTGCGTGTGTACGTATCTCTCATACGTTGATACGAGGCGCGCGGGCGCTTAGATTCCCGATTCCTACGTTTAACATCGAATTACGTCCACATCGCACTGCTTTCGTCAGAATCGAACCACAGACAGACGTCCTGGAATTTTCCACTGCCTCTGCGTGCTCTCCCGACCTCTCCCGGCTCTTGGTGGCGCTGTTGCTTGCTCCAGTTCCAGTCTGAAAGTAGAAGAAAGATAAAATGCGAAAATTAAACATGTACAGTAGAGTTGGGGGATGTGAGAGCTATAAACGCAGTAAGGTTCAGTATATATACTCGTAACACGTATGCACATACTTCAAACGAGTACAGACTGCTGATAAATCCACATTGCTGGATTGCTGGGCCAGTTTGGTGGTTTGTGTATGTGTGCAACTTATTTTGGATTTGTAAGGGGATGGACCGAATCTCAGAAGTACTGCAATACTGAGCCGATCCGCGGTCAGGACGGAGCAAGCTCCTAGTCCATGACCAAAGTCAAAAAATCAATTTAATCTAGATTCCCCGATGGGGAATGTATCAGAGATTAAACTGATAAGAACAGATACTACACTTGATCTTAGCCAAAAGGCCGAGAAGCGATAAACCGGTTGAGCTTGACCGCTAGCCCCCCTCCCCCGGGAACGAGCCAAGTTCACGTGGCGAGCTATGCATCGCAAACAGCTTCAAGCTTGAACATAAAGCAATTAGTGCCCGCACACCTGGCGCGCCTTCTCTCCTTCATAATCTCTTCAATTTGGTTGACAAACGGAAGCGCTCTACTTTATGTGGACGAACCACGGACTACACCCAAAAACACACATCACGCGCTCCTGGCTCGTCCTGGCTCTTCCTGGCTCTGCCTAATTGGTGCAAAGAAGCGACTACGTCACACCAACGCAGAAAACGGGCTCCTTAGGGTTCAAAGCCGAGCCAAGGGCGGGTAGACAAGACAACAAGGCAATGTTGTTGTTCGCGAACAGCGTTGCCATTGTTGTTCGCCAGGAGGCGCGCGCCCGCGGTTCCCTTACATCATTCATCTTCACAGGGCGGGCGGCGTCTGCTTTTCCCCTTAACTTCGATGCCTGTGGTGGATTTTTCAAGTCCGCCGGACCTTGTCGATTCGGCCTGAAGGTCCGCAAAGGGGAGAGGAAGGTCGCATGCAGCCAGCCCACTAAATTTACGGAAGGAATTAAAAGGAGCGAGCGAGAAAGCAGCAGCGGTGGGCGAGGCGGCTAGCTGTGCGTGTGTACGTATCTCTCATACGTTGATACGAGGCGCGCGGGCGCTTAGATTCCCGATTCCTACGTTTAACATCGAATTACGTCCACATCGCACTGCTTTCGTCAGAATCGAACCACAGACAGACGTCCTGGAATTTTCCACTGCCTCTGCGTGCTCTCCCGACCTCTCCCGGCTCTTGGTGGCGCTGTTGCTTGCTCCAGTTCCAGTCTGAAAGTAGAAGAAAGATAAAATGCGAAAATTAAACATGTACAGTAGAGTTGGGGGATGTGAGAGCTATAAACGCAGTAAGGTTCAGTATATATACTCGTAACACGTATGCACATACTTCAAACGAGTACAGACTGCTGATAAATCCACATTGCTGGATTGCTGGGCCAGTTTGGTGGTTTGTGTATGTGTGCAACTTATTTTGGATTTGTAAGGGGATGGACCGAATCTCAGAAGTACTGCAATACTGAGCCGATCCGCGGTCAGGACGGAGCAAGCTCCTAGTCCATGACCAAAGTCAAAAAATCAATTTAATCTAGATTCCCCGATGGGGAATGTATCAGAGATTAAACTGATAAGAACAGATACTACACTTGATCTTAGCCAAAAGGCCGAGAAGCGATAAACCGGTTGAGCTTGACCGCTAGCCCCCCTCCCCCGGGAACGAGCCAAGTTCACGTGGCGAGCTATGCATCGCAAACAGCTTCAAGCTTGAACATAAAGCAATTAGTGCCCGCACACCTGGCGCGCCTTCTCTCCTTCATAATCTCTTCAATTTGGTTGACAAACGGAAGCGCTCTACTTTATGTGGACGAACCACGGACTACACCCAAAAACACACATCACGCGCTCCTGGCTCGTCCTGGCTCTTCCTGGCTCTGCCTAATTGGTGCAAAGAAGCGACTACGTCACACCAACGCAGAAAACGGGCTCCTTAGGGTTCAAAGCCGAGCCAAGGGCGGGTAGACAAGACAACAAGGCAATGTTGTTGTTCGCGAACAGCGTTGCCATTGTTGTTCGCCAGGAGGCGCGCGCCCGCGGTTCCCTTACATCATTCATCTTCACAGGGCGGGCGGCGTCTGCTTTTCCCCTTAACTTCGATGCCTGTGGTGGATTTTTCAAGTCCGCCGGACCTTGTCGATTCGGCCTGAAGGTCCGCAAAGGGGAGAGGAAGGTCGCATGCAGCCAGCCCACTAAATTTACGGAAGGAATTAAAAGGAGCGAGCGAGAAAGCAGCAGCGGTGGGCGAGGCGGCTAGCTGTGCGTGTGTACGTATCTCTCATACGTTGATACGAGGCGCGCGGGCGCTTAGATTCCCGATTCCTACGTTTAACATCGAATTACGTCCACATCGCACTGCTTTCGTCAGAATCGAACCACAGACAGACGTCCTGGAATTTTCCACTGCCTCTGCGTGCTCTCCCGACCTCTCCCGGCTCTTGGTGGCGCTGTTGCTTGCTCCAGTTCCAGTCTGAAAGTAGAAGAAAGATAAAATGCGAAAATTAAACATGTACAGTAGAGTTGGGGGATGTGAGAGCTATAAACGCAGTAAGGTTCAGTATATATACTCGTAACACGTATGCACATACTTCAAACGAGTACAGACTGCTGATAAATCCACATTGCTGGATTGCTGGGCCAGTTTGGTGGTTTGTGTATGTGTGCAACTTATTTTGGATTTGTAAGGGGATGGACCGAATCTCAGAAGTACTGCAATACTGAGCCGATCCGCGGTCAGGACGGAGCAAGCTCCTAGTCCATGACCAAAGTCAAAAAATCAATTTAATCTAGATTCCCCGATGGGGAATGTATCAGAGATTAAACTGATAAGAACAGATACTACACTTGATCTTAGCCAAAAGGCCGAGAAGCGATAAACCGGTTGAGCTTGACCGCTAGCCCCCCTCCCCCGGGAACGAGCCAAGTTCACGTGGCGAGCTATGCATCGCAAACAGCTTCAAGCTTGAACATAAAGCAATTAGTGCCCGCACACCTGGCGCGCCTTCTCTCCTTCATAATCTCTTCAATTTGGTTGACAAACGGAAGCGCTCTACTTTATGTGGACGAACCACGGACTACACCCAAAAACACACATCACGCGCTCCTGGCTCGTCCTGGCTCTTCCTGGCTCTGCCTAATTGGTGCAAAGAAGCGACTACGTCACACCAACGCAGAAAACGGGCTCCTTAGGGTTCAAAGCCGAGCCAAGGGCGGGTAGACAAGACAACAAGGCAATGTTGTTGTTCGCGAACAGCGTTGCCATTGTTGTTCGCCAGGAGGCGCGCGCCCGCGGTTCCCTTACATCATTCATCTTCACAGGGCGGGCGGCGTCTGCTTTTCCCCTTAACTTCGATGCCTGTGGTGGATTTTTCAAGTCCGCCGGACCTTGTCGATTCGGCCTGAAGGTCCGCAAAGGGGAGAGGAAGGTCGCATGCAGCCAGCCCACTAAATTTACGGAAGGAATTAAAAGGAGCGAGCGAGAAAGCAGCAGCGGTGGGCGAGGCGGCTAGCTGTGCGTGTGTACGTATCTCTCATACGTTGATACGAGGCGCGCGGGCGCTTAGATTCCCGATTCCTACGTTTAACATCGAATTACGTCCACATCGCACTGCTTTCGTCAGAATCGAACCACAGACAGACGTCCTGGAATTTTCCACTGCCTCTGCGTGCTCTCCCGACCTCTCCCGGCTCTTGGTGGCGCTGTTGCTTGCTCCAGTTCCAGTCTGAAAGTAGAAGAAAGATAAAATGCGAAAATTAAACATGTACAGTAGAGTTGGGGGATGTGAGAGCTATAAACGCAGTAAGGTTCAGTATATATACTCGTAACACGTATGCACATACTTCAAACGAGTACAGACTGCTGATAAATCCACATTGCTGGATTGCTGGGCCAGTTTGGTGGTTTGTGTATGTGTGCAACTTATTTTGGATTTGTAAGGGGATGGACCGAATCTCAGAAGTACTGCAATACTGAGCCGATCCGCGGTCAGGACGGAGCAAGCTCCTAGTCCATGACCAAAGTCAAAAAATCAATTTAATCTAGATTCCCCGATGGGGAATGTATCAGAGATTAAACTGATAAGAACAGATACTACACTTGATCTTAGCCAAAAGGCCGAGAAGCGATAAACCGGTTGAGCTTGACCGCTAGCCCCCCTCCCCCGGGAACGAGCCAAGTTCACGTGGCGAGCTATGCATCGCAAACAGCTTCAAGCTTGAACATAAAGCAATTAGTGCCCGCACACCTGGCGCGCCTTCTCTCCTTCATAATCTCTTCAATTTGGTTGACAAACGGAAGCGCTCTACTTTATGTGGACGAACCACGGACTACACCCAAAAACACACATCACGCGCTCCTGGCTCGTCCTGGCTCTTCCTGGCTCTGCCTAATTGGTGCAAAGAAGCGACTACGTCACACCAACGCAGAAAACGGGCTCCTTAGGGTTCAAAGCCGAGCCAAGGGCGGGTAGACAAGACAACAAGGCAATGTTGTTGTTCGCGAACAGCGTTGCCATTGTTGTTCGCCAGGAGGCGCGCGCCCGCGGTTCCCTTACATCATTCATCTTCACAGGGCGGGCGGCGTCTGCTTTTCCCCTTAACTTCGATGCCTGTGGTGGATTTTTCAAGTCCGCCGGACCTTGTCGATTCGGCCTGAAGGTCCGCAAAGGGGAGAGGAAGGTCGCATGCAGCCAGCCCACTAAATTTACGGAAGGAATTAAAAGGAGCGAGCGAGAAAGCAGCAGCGGTGGGCGAGGCGGCTAGCTGTGCGTGTGTACGTATCTCTCATACGTTGATACGAGGCGCGCGGGCGCTTAGATTCCCGATTCCTACGTTTAACATCGAATTACGTCCACATCGCACTGCTTTCGTCAGAATCGAACCACAGACAGACGTCCTGGAATTTTCCACTGCCTCTGCGTGCTCTCCCGACCTCTCCCGGCTCTTGGTGGCGCTGTTGCTTGCTCCAGTTCCAGTCTGAAAGTAGAAGAAAGATAAAATGCGAAAATTAAACATGTACAGTAGAGTTGGGGGATGTGAGAGCTATAAACGCAGTAAGGTTCAGTATATATACTCGTAACACGTATGCACATACTTCAAACGAGTACAGACTGCTGATAAATCCACATTGCTGGATTGCTGGGCCAGTTTGGTGGTTTGTGTATGTGTGCAACTTATTTTGGATTTGTAAGGGGATGGACCGAATCTCAGAAGTACTGCAATACTGAGCCGATCCGCGGTCAGGACGGAGCAAGCTCCTAGTCCATGACCAAAGTCAAAAAATCAATTTAATCTAGATTCCCCGATGGGGAATGTATCAGAGATTAAACTGATAAGAACAGATACTACACTTGATCTTAGCCAAAAGGCCGAGAAGCGATAAACCGGTTGAGCTTGACCGCTAGCCCCCCTCCCCCGGGAACGAGCCAAGTTCACGTGGCGAGCTATGCATCGCAAACAGCTTCAAGCTTGAACATAAAGCAATTAGTGCCCGCACACCTGGCGCGCCTTCTCTCCTTCATAATCTCTTCAATTTGGTTGACAAACGGAAGCGCTCTACTTTATGTGGACGAACCACGGACTACACCCAAAAACACACATCACGCGCTCCTGGCTCGTCCTGGCTCTTCCTGGCTCTGCCTAATTGGTGCAAAGAAGCGACTACGTCACACCAACGCAGAAAACGGGCTCCTTAGGGTTCAAAGCCGAGCCAAGGGCGGGTAGACAAGACAACAAGGCAATGTTGTTGTTCGCGAACAGCGTTGCCATTGTTGTTCGCCAGGAGGCGCGCGCCCGCGGTTCCCTTACATCATTCATCTTCACAGGGCGGGCGGCGTCTGCTTTTCCCCTTAACTTCGATGCCTGTGGTGGATTTTTCAAGTCCGCCGGACCTTGTCGATTCGGCCTGAAGGTCCGCAAAGGGGAGAGGAAGGTCGCATGCAGCCAGCCCACTAAATTTACGGAAGGAATTAAAAGGAGCGAGCGAGAAAGCAGCAGCGGTGGGCGAGGCGGCTAGCTGTGCGTGTGTACGTATCTCTCATACGTTGATACGAGGCGCGCGGGCGCTTAGATTCCCGATTCCTACGTTTAACATCGAATTACGTCCACATCGCACTGCTTTCGTCAGAATCGAACCACAGACAGACGTCCTGGAATTTTCCACTGCCTCTGCGTGCTCTCCCGACCTCTCCCGGCTCTTGGTGGCGCTGTTGCTTGCTCCAGTTCCAGTCTGAAAGTAGAAGAAAGATAAAATGCGAAAATTAAACATGTACAGTAGAGTTGGGGGATGTGAGAGCTATAAACGCAGTAAGGTTCAGTATATATACTCGTAACACGTATGCACATACTTCAAACGAGTACAGACTGCTGATAAATCCACATTGCTGGATTGCTGGGCCAGTTTGGTGGTTTGTGTATGTGTGCAACTTATTTTGGATTTGTAAGGGGATGGACCGAATCTCAGAAGTACTGCAATACTGAGCCGATCCGCGGTCAGGACGGAGCAAGCTCCTAGTCCATGACCAAAGTCAAAAAATCAATTTAATCTAGATTCCCCGATGGGGAATGTATCAGAGATTAAACTGATAAGAACAGATACTACACTTGATCTTAGCCAAAAGGCCGAGAAGCGATAAACCGGTTGAGCTTGACCGCTAGCCCCCCTCCCCCGGGAACGAGCCAAGTTCACGTGGCGAGCTATGCATCGCAAACAGCTTCAAGCTTGAACATAAAGCAATTAGTGCCCGCACACCTGGCGCGCCTTCTCTCCTTCATAATCTCTTCAATTTGGTTGACAAACGGAAGCGCTCTACTTTATGTGGACGAACCACGGACTACACCCAAAAACACACATCACGCGCTCCTGGCTCGTCCTGGCTCTTCCTGGCTCTGCCTAATTGGTGCAAAGAAGCGACTACGTCACACCAACGCAGAAAACGGGCTCCTTAGGGTTCAAAGCCGAGCCAAGGGCGGGTAGACAAGACAACAAGGCAATGTTGTTGTTCGCGAACAGCGTTGCCATTGTTGTTCGCCAGGAGGCGCGCGCCCGCGGTTCCCTTACATCATTCATCTTCACAGGGCGGGCGGCGTCTGCTTTTCCCCTTAACTTCGATGCCTGTGGTGGATTTTTCAAGTCCGCCGGACCTTGTCGATTCGGCCTGAAGGTCCGCAAAGGGGAGAGGAAGGTCGCATGCAGCCAGCCCACTAAATTTACGGAAGGAATTAAAAGGAGCGAGCGAGAAAGCAGCAGCGGTGGGCGAGGCGGCTAGCTGTGCGTGTGTACGTATCTCTCATACGTTGATACGAGGCGCGCGGGCGCTTAGATTCCCGATTCCTACGTTTAACATCGAATTACGTCCACATCGCACTGCTTTCGTCAGAATCGAACCACAGACAGACGTCCTGGAATTTTCCACTGCCTCTGCGTGCTCTCCCGACCTCTCCCGGCTCTTGGTGGCGCTGTTGCTTGCTCCAGTTCCAGTCTGAAAGTAGAAGAAAGATAAAATGCGAAAATTAAACATGTACAGTAGAGTTGGGGGATGTGAGAGCTATAAACGCAGTAAGGTTCAGTATATATACTCGTAACACGTATGCACATACTTCAAACGAGTACAGACTGCTGATAAATCCACATTGCTGGATTGCTGGGCCAGTTTGGTGGTTTGTGTATGTGTGCAACTTATTTTGGATTTGTAAGGGGATGGACCGAATCTCAGAAGTACTGCAATACTGAGCCGATCCGCGGTCAGGACGGAGCAAGCTCCTAGTCCATGACCAAAGTCAAAAAATCAATTTAATCTAGATTCCCCGATGGGGAATGTATCAGAGATTAAACTGATAAGAACAGATACTACACTTGATCTTAGCCAAAAGGCCGAGAAGCGATAAACCGGTTGAGCTTGACCGCTAGCCCCCCTCCCCCGGGAACGAGCCAAGTTCACGTGGCGAGCTATGCATCGCAAACAGCTTCAAGCTTGAACATAAAGCAATTAGTGCCCGCACACCTGGCGCGCCTTCTCTCCTTCATAATCTCTTCAATTTGGTTGACAAACGGAAGCGCTCTACTTTATGTGGACGAACCACGGACTACACCCAAAAACACACATCACGCGCTCCTGGCTCGTCCTGGCTCTTCCTGGCTCTGCCTAATTGGTGCAAAGAAGCGACTACGTCACACCAACGCAGAAAACGGGCTCCTTAGGGTTCAAAGCCGAGCCAAGGGCGGGTAGACAAGACAACAAGGCAATGTTGTTGTTCGCGAACAGCGTTGCCATTGTTGTTCGCCAGGAGGCGCGCGCCCGCGGTTCCCTTACATCATTCATCTTCACAGGGCGGGCGGCGTCTGCTTTTCCCCTTAACTTCGATGCCTGTGGTGGATTTTTCAAGTCCGCCGGACCTTGTCGATTCGGCCTGAAGGTCCGCAAAGGGGAGAGGAAGGTCGCATGCAGCCAGCCCACTAAATTTACGGAAGGAATTAAAAGGAGCGAGCGAGAAAGCAGCAGCGGTGGGCGAGGCGGCTAGCTGTGCGTGTGTACGTATCTCTCATACGTTGATACGAGGCGCGCGGGCGCTTAGATTCCCGATTCCTACGTTTAACATCGAATTACGTCCACATCGCACTGCTTTCGTCAGAATCGAACCACAGACAGACGTCCTGGAATTTTCCACTGCCTCTGCGTGCTCTCCCGACCTCTCCCGGCTCTTGGTGGCGCTGTTGCTTGCTCCAGTTCCAGTCTGAAAGTAGAAGAAAGATAAAATGCGAAAATTAAACATGTACAGTAGAGTTGGGGGATGTGAGAGCTATAAACGCAGTAAGGTTCAGTATATATACTCGTAACACGTATGCACATACTTCAAACGAGTACAGACTGCTGATAAATCCACATTGCTGGATTGCTGGGCCAGTTTGGTGGTTTGTGTATGTGTGCAACTTATTTTGGATTTGTAAGGGGATGGACCGAATCTCAGAAGTACTGCAATACTGAGCCGATCCGCGGTCAGGACGGAGCAAGCTCCTAGTCCATGACCAAAGTCAAAAAATCAATTTAATCTAGATTCCCCGATGGGGAATGTATCAGAGATTAAACTGATAAGAACAGATACTACACTTGATCTTAGCCAAAAGGCCGAGAAGCGATAAACCGGTTGAGCTTGACCGCTAGCCCCCCTCCCCCGGGAACGAGCCAAGTTCACGTGGCGAGCTATGCATCGCAAACAGCTTCAAGCTTGAACATAAAGCAATTAGTGCCCGCACACCTGGCGCGCCTTCTCTCCTTCATAATCTCTTCAATTTGGTTGACAAACGGAAGCGCTCTACTTTATGTGGACGAACCACGGACTACACCCAAAAACACACATCACGCGCTCCTGGCTCGTCCTGGCTCTTCCTGGCTCTGCCTAATTGGTGCAAAGAAGCGACTACGTCACACCAACGCAGAAAACGGGCTCCTTAGGGTTCAAAGCCGAGCCAAGGGCGGGTAGACAAGACAACAAGGCAATGTTGTTGTTCGCGAACAGCGTTGCCATTGTTGTTCGCCAGGAGGCGCGCGCCCGCGGTTCCCTTACATCATTCATCTTCACAGGGCGGGCGGCGTCTGCTTTTCCCCTTAACTTCGATGCCTGTGGTGGATTTTTCAAGTCCGCCGGACCTTGTCGATTCGGCCTGAAGGTCCGCAAAGGGGAGAGGAAGGTCGCATGCAGCCAGCCCACTAAATTTACGGAAGGAATTAAAAGGAGCGAGCGAGAAAGCAGCAGCGGTGGGCGAGGCGGCTAGCTGTGCGTGTGTACGTATCTCTCATACGTTGATACGAGGCGCGCGGGCGCTTAGATTCCCGATTCCTACGTTTAACATCGAATTACGTCCACATCGCACTGCTTTCGTCAGAATCGAACCACAGACAGACGTCCTGGAATTTTCCACTGCCTCTGCGTGCTCTCCCGACCTCTCCCGGCTCTTGGTGGCGCTGTTGCTTGCTCCAGTTCCAGTCTGAAAGTAGAAGAAAGATAAAATGCGAAAATTAAACATGTACAGTAGAGTTGGGGGATGTGAGAGCTATAAACGCAGTAAGGTTCAGTATATATACTCGTAACACGTATGCACATACTTCAAACGAGTACAGACTGCTGATAAATCCACATTGCTGGATTGCTGGGCCAGTTTGGTGGTTTGTGTATGTGTGCAACTTATTTTGGATTTGTAAGGGGATGGACCGAATCTCAGAAGTACTGCAATACTGAGCCGATCCGCGGTCAGGACGGAGCAAGCTCCTAGTCCATGACCAAAGTCAAAAAATCAATTTAATCTAGATTCCCCGATGGGGAATGTATCAGAGATTAAACTGATAAGAACAGATACTACACTTGATCTTAGCCAAAAGGCCGAGAAGCGATAAACCGGTTGAGCTTGACCGCTAGCCCCCCTCCCCCGGGAACGAGCCAAGTTCACGTGGCGAGCTATGCATCGCAAACAGCTTCAAGCTTGAACATAAAGCAATTAGTGCCCGCACACCTGGCGCGCCTTCTCTCCTTCATAATCTCTTCAATTTGGTTGACAAACGGAAGCGCTCTACTTTATGTGGACGAACCACGGACTACACCCAAAAACACACATCACGCGCTCCTGGCTCGTCCTGGCTCTTCCTGGCTCTGCCTAATTGGTGCAAAGAAGCGACTACGTCACACCAACGCAGAAAACGGGCTCCTTAGGGTTCAAAGCCGAGCCAAGGGCGGGTAGACAAGACAACAAGGCAATGTTGTTGTTCGCGAACAGCGTTGCCATTGTTGTTCGCCAGGAGGCGCGCGCCCGCGGTTCCCTTACATCATTCATCTTCACAGGGCGGGCGGCGTCTGCTTTTCCCCTTAACTTCGATGCCTGTGGTGGATTTTTCAAGTCCGCCGGACCTTGTCGATTCGGCCTGAAGGTCCGCAAAGGGGAGAGGAAGGTCGCATGCAGCCAGCCCACTAAATTTACGGAAGGAATTAAAAGGAGCGAGCGAGAAAGCAGCAGCGGTGGGCGAGGCGGCTAGCTGTGCGTGTGTACGTATCTCTCATACGTTGATACGAGGCGCGCGGGCGCTTAGATTCCCGATTCCTACGTTTAACATCGAATTACGTCCACATCGCACTGCTTTCGTCAGAATCGAACCACAGACAGACGTCCTGGAATTTTCCACTGCCTCTGCGTGCTCTCCCGACCTCTCCCGGCTCTTGGTGGCGCTGTTGCTTGCTCCAGTTCCAGTCTGAAAGTAGAAGAAAGATAAAATGCGAAAATTAAACATGTACAGTAGAGTTGGGGGATGTGAGAGCTATAAACGCAGTAAGGTTCAGTATATATACTCGTAACACGTATGCACATACTTCAAACGAGTACAGACTGCTGATAAATCCACATTGCTGGATTGCTGGGCCAGTTTGGTGGTTTGTGTATGTGTGCAACTTATTTTGGATTTGTAAGGGGATGGACCGAATCTCAGAAGTACTGCAATACTGAGCCGATCCGCGGTCAGGACGGAGCAAGCTCCTAGTCCATGACCAAAGTCAAAAAATCAATTTAATCTAGATTCCCCGATGGGGAATGTATCAGAGATTAAACTGATAAGAACAGATACTACACTTGATCTTAGCCAAAAGGCCGAGAAGCGATAAACCGGTTGAGCTTGACCGCTAGCCCCCCTCCCCCGGGAACGAGCCAAGTTCACGTGGCGAGCTATGCATCGCAAACAGCTTCAAGCTTGAACATAAAGCAATTAGTGCCCGCACACCTGGCGCGCCTTCTCTCCTTCATAATCTCTTCAATTTGGTTGACAAACGGAAGCGCTCTACTTTATGTGGACGAACCACGGACTACACCCAAAAACACACATCACGCGCTCCTGGCTCGTCCTGGCTCTTCCTGGCTCTGCCTAATTGGTGCAAAGAAGCGACTACGTCACACCAACGCAGAAAACGGGCTCCTTAGGGTTCAAAGCCGAGCCAAGGGCGGGTAGACAAGACAACAAGGCAATGTTGTTGTTCGCGAACAGCGTTGCCATTGTTGTTCGCCAGGAGGCGCGCGCCCGCGGTTCCCTTACATCATTCATCTTCACAGGGCGGGCGGCGTCTGCTTTTCCCCTTAACTTCGATGCCTGTGGTGGATTTTTCAAGTCCGCCGGACCTTGTCGATTCGGCCTGAAGGTCCGCAAAGGGGAGAGGAAGGTCGCATGCAGCCAGCCCACTAAATTTACGGAAGGAATTAAAAGGAGCGAGCGAGAAAGCAGCAGCGGTGGGCGAGGCGGCTAGCTGTGCGTGTGTACGTATCTCTCATACGTTGATACGAGGCGCGCGGGCGCTTAGATTCCCGATTCCTACGTTTAACATCGAATTACGTCCACATCGCACTGCTTTCGTCAGAATCGAACCACAGACAGACGTCCTGGAATTTTCCACTGCCTCTGCGTGCTCTCCCGACCTCTCCCGGCTCTTGGTGGCGCTGTTGCTTGCTCCAGTTCCAGTCTGAAAGTAGAAGAAAGATAAAATGCGAAAATTAAACATGTACAGTAGAGTTGGGGGATGTGAGAGCTATAAACGCAGTAAGGTTCAGTATATATACTCGTAACACGTATGCACATACTTCAAACGAGTACAGACTGCTGATAAATCCACATTGCTGGATTGCTGGGCCAGTTTGGTGGTTTGTGTATGTGTGCAACTTATTTTGGATTTGTAAGGGGATGGACCGAATCTCAGAAGTACTGCAATACTGAGCCGATCCGCGGTCAGGACGGAGCAAGCTCCTAGTCCATGACCAAAGTCAAAAAATCAATTTAATCTAGATTCCCCGATGGGGAATGTATCAGAGATTAAACTGATAAGAACAGATACTACACTTGATCTTAGCCAAAAGGCCGAGAAGCGATAAACCGGTTGAGCTTGACCGCTAGCCCCCCTCCCCCGGGAACGAGCCAAGTTCACGTGGCGAGCTATGCATCGCAAACAGCTTCAAGCTTGAACATAAAGCAATTAGTGCCCGCACACCTGGCGCGCCTTCTCTCCTTCATAATCTCTTCAATTTGGTTGACAAACGGAAGCGCTCTACTTTATGTGGACGAACCACGGACTACACCCAAAAACACACATCACGCGCTCCTGGCTCGTCCTGGCTCTTCCTGGCTCTGCCTAATTGGTGCAAAGAAGCGACTACGTCACACCAACGCAGAAAACGGGCTCCTTAGGGTTCAAAGCCGAGCCAAGGGCGGGTAGACAAGACAACAAGGCAATGTTGTTGTTCGCGAACAGCGTTGCCATTGTTGTTCGCCAGGAGGCGCGCGCCCGCGGTTCCCTTACATCATTCATCTTCACAGGGCGGGCGGCGTCTGCTTTTCCCCTTAACTTCGATGCCTGTGGTGGATTTTTCAAGTCCGCCGGACCTTGTCGATTCGGCCTGAAGGTCCGCAAAGGGGAGAGGAAGGTCGCATGCAGCCAGCCCACTAAATTTACGGAAGGAATTAAAAGGAGCGAGCGAGAAAGCAGCAGCGGTGGGCGAGGCGGCTAGCTGTGCGTGTGTACGTATCTCTCATACGTTGATACGAGGCGCGCGGGCGCTTAGATTCCCGATTCCTACGTTTAACATCGAATTACGTCCACATCGCACTGCTTTCGTCAGAATCGAACCACAGACAGACGTCCTGGAATTTTCCACTGCCTCTGCGTGCTCTCCCGACCTCTCCCGGCTCTTGGTGGCGCTGTTGCTTGCTCCAGTTCCAGTCTGAAAGTAGAAGAAAGATAAAATGCGAAAATTAAACATGTACAGTAGAGTTGGGGGATGTGAGAGCTATAAACGCAGTAAGGTTCAGTATATATACTCGTAACACGTATGCACATACTTCAAACGAGTACAGACTGCTGATAAATCCACATTGCTGGATTGCTGGGCCAGTTTGGTGGTTTGTGTATGTGTGCAACTTATTTTGGATTTGTAAGGGGATGGACCGAATCTCAGAAGTACTGCAATACTGAGCCGATCCGCGGTCAGGACGGAGCAAGCTCCTAGTCCATGACCAAAGTCAAAAAATCAATTTAATCTAGATTCCCCGATGGGGAATGTATCAGAGATTAAACTGATAAGAACAGATACTCTTTTGAAGTATTTATACTGAATCACTTCAAGTATCACTTAGTTCTCATCTTGTTTACGCAGCCTTAAGGCGCTCATATCCACTGATACACTCTAGATCAAATTGACTTTCACAGATCGGCTCAGCATTGCTGCACTTCATCCCACCCACCACTCTCGGTCCATCCCCAGACACTATGTAATATTTTTGGGTTTTGTATTTTATAATTTTTTTGGGTTTTCTATTTTTGACCTAGCCAACTAAGACAGAGTGGCTAGGCCTACAACTACTCTTGAGTACATGCGAGATTGCTCCAAATAGAGCCAAACAAACAATAAAACATTCAAAACTTAAGGGTCACGTGGGCAACATCGATGTCAGCCCACGAGTGACCATCAGCCCAGGTATCGTAGAAATTCCCAGGCCCCAAACGAGCAAACTCGAAATTCAGCCTATCTCGCAAAGCTTTCGCCAACGCCTCGCACACATTCGCACCAGAAGATTGTCTGTCTTCAAAGACAGCCTCACAGCGGGAGCGCCAGATACTGGACTTTGCCATACTACTGATCACTTCCAAAACCTTGCGAGTTTGGGCTGGGACGCCCTGGGGGACAATGCCATACAACGCAAAGGTTCTGGACACCTGAAAGTTTCTGCACAGGTACTTGTGGGCAGTGGCCTCCACCCACAACCAAACCTCCGCGGCCACTGGACAGTCCCAGAACAGATGACCCACGCACTCCGGCTGTGAGCAACCCCTCCTGGGACATGTACTGCTAGGGAGATAGCCCCGCCAAGAATTTAACTTCAACCTCGTCTTCAGCGAATTGTGAGCCGTGTGCCAGGCAATCATTCTATCCCACTTGAAGACAAGGGGATTGTGGATGACCTTCCACACTCTGTCCCAATCTACCTGAGGGTTTAACTGAACACATCTTGGCGGGGAACTTGCCTGTTCTGAAAGATACCTGTACAGAGAAGCTGTAGTACAAGCCTTCCATTCTGCAGAGCCCTCGATGTCAGAGAGGGAGAGGTACTGGGAAATGGCTTCATAATGGGGCGGACGATCCAACGAGTGAGGCGAGGAGTTGCACCACGTCGTCGGATCAATCCTCCTGAGCTCGACCCCAAGCCAATACTTACAGAAGCAGCTACAAGGGTGCTGTGGGTCGGTGAAGACCTTCCTCACAGTCTTTAACATTAAGGCCTTTGCCTTCAAGGGGATGGAGACAAGGCCAACTCCACCCTGCTCTTTGGGCAAGAGCAGGGTCTGCCTTTTGACAAGTTCCGTCTTACCATCCCACAAGAACCCGAACATTGCCTTCTCCAACCGACTTCGAACCGAAGCCGGAAGGGGATAGACCGGCGCTGTATACCACAGCGTGGCGGCCGCTAAAGAATTTACTACTAAGGCCTTCCCCAACAGGGTGAGCTTCCTCCCGCTCCACTGGTCCAACTTGGCCTTGAATTTGGCAAACCGTTGGAGCCACGCCTCCTCAGCGAGCGGGACGTTGCCAATCGGTGTCTGAAGCAGTTTCAGTGACACCGAGTTCCAGCACTTGATCGGATACGGCTGGTCGGGCCTTCCCTTCCAGCCACCAAGCCACAACGCCTCTGTCTTCCCCATGTTAAGTTTGGACCCTGTGCCAGATTCAAACTTAGATATTAAGGAGAAGGTGCGATCAATGGAGAGATCGTCTGTCAGGACGACAGTGTTGTCGTCCGCATATTGCACTATCTTGGTGTCCCTGCCCGAGCCCCCAGGGAGGTGCACTCCCTTTACTCTTTTGAAGTATTTATACTGAATGACTTCAAGTATCACTTAGTTCTCATCTTGTTTACGCAGCCTTAAGGCGCTCATATCCACTGATACACTCTAGATCAAATTGACCTTCACAGATCGGCTCAGCATTGCTGTACTTCATCCCACCCACCACTCTCGATCCACCCCCAGACACTATGTAATATTTTTGGGTTTTGTATTTTATAATTTTTTTGGGTTTTCTATTTTTGACCTAGCCAACTAAGACTGAGTGGCTAGGCCTACAACTACTCCTGAGTACATGCGAGATTGCTCCAAATAGAGCCAAACAAACAATAAAACATTCAAAACTTAAGGGTCACGTGGGCAACATCGATGTCGGCCCACGAGTGACCATCAGCCCAGGTATCGTAGAAATTCCCAGGCCCCAAACGAGTAAACTCGAAATTCAGCCTATCTCGCAAAGCTTTCGCCAACGCCTCGCACACATTCGCACCAGAAGATTGTCTGTCTTCAAAGACAGCCTCACAGCGGGAGCGCCAGATACTGGACTTTGTCATACTACTGACCACTTCCAAAACCTTGCGAGTTTGGGCTGGGACGCCCTGGGGGACAATGCCATACAACGCAAAGGTTCTGGACACCTGAAAGTTTCTGCACAGGTACTTGTGGGCAGTGGCCTCCACCCACAACCAAACCTCCGCCGCCACTGGACAGTCCCAGAACAGATGACCCACGCACTCCGGCTGTGAGCAACCCCTCCTGGGACATGTACTGCTAGGGAGATAGCCCCGCCAAGAATTCAACTTCAACCTCGTCTTCAGCGAATTGTGTGCCGTGTGCCAGGCAATCATTCTATCCCACTTGAAGACAAGGGGATTGTGGATGGCCTTCCACACTCTGTCCCAATCTACCTGAGGGTTTAACTGAACACATCTTGGCGGGGAACTTGCCTGTTCTGAAAGATACCTGTACAGAGAAGCTGTAGTACAAGCCTTCCATTCTGCAGAGCCCTCGATGTCAGAGAGGGAGAGGTACTGGGAAATGGCTTCATAATGGGGCGGACGATCCAACGAGTGGGGCGAGGAGTTGCACCACGTCGTCGGATCAATCCTCCTGAGCTCGACCCCAAGCCAATACTTACAGAAGCAGCTACAAGGGTGCTGTGGGTCGGTGAAGACCTTCCTCACAGTCTTTAGCATTAAGGCCTTTGCCTTCAAGGGGATGGAGACAAGGCCAACTCCACCCTGCTCTTTGGGCAAGAGCAGGGTCTGCCTTTTGACAAGTTCCGTCTTACCATCCCACAAGAACCCGAACATTGCCTTCTCCAACCGACTTCGAACCGAAGCCGGAAGGGGATAGACCGGCGCTGTATACCACAGCGTGGCGGCCGCTAAAGAATTTACTACTAAGGCCTTCCCCAACAGGGTGAGCTTCCTCCCGCTCCACTGGTCCAACTTGGCCTTGAATTTGGCAAACCGTTGGAGCCACGCCTCCTCAGCGAGCGGGACGTTGCCAATCGGTGTCTGAAGCAATTTCAGTGACACCGAGTTCCAGCACTTGATCGGATACGGCTGGTCGGGCCTTCCCTTCCAGCCACCAAGCCACAACGCCTCTGTCTTCCCCATGTTAAGTTTGGACCCTGTGCCAGATTCAAACTTAGATATTAAGGAGAAGGTGCGATCAATGGAGAGATCGTCTGTCAGGACGACAGTGTTGTCGTCCGCATATTGCACTATCTTGGTGTCCCTGCCCGAGCCCCCAGGGAGGTGCACTCCCTTTATCTGGGGGTCAGCTCTGATGGCGGCTGCCAGGGGCTCAATACACAAGACATACAAAAGAGGAGACAGGGGGCAGCCCTGCCTGACTCCTCTCTCCACCGCGAAGGACTGTGTCAAGTTACCATTAACTATGACTTTACTAGACACGTCACTATAAAGGGTGGCTACATACTTTCGGAAAGCAGGACCAAAGCCCAGTCTTTCCAAGATGTTGATCATGAAGTCATGGTCCACTCTATCAAAGGCCTTCTCCTGGTCCAGGGCCAGGAACACACAGGGAAGGTTTTTATCGTTGACATACGCGGCAATGTCCCTGAGCAAACACAGGCTGTCCGTGATGGACCTCCCGGGAATGCCACATGATTGGTCCACCTGGACAACCTGGCCAATGACCGCCTTCAATCTGTTCGCTATCGTCTTAGACAAAATCTTATAGTCTACATTGAGTAGCGATATCGGGCGTTTATTTTTAGGGTCCAAAGGGTCACCCGCCTTGTCCAAAAGGGTGACAAGGCCCTGTCTCTGAGACGGTGCAAGTTCCCCTTCGCTTAACCCTTCTCGGAACACTTGCAGTAGATCCCGGCCCACTAGCTCCCAAAATTGGAGGTAAAACTCCTTTGGCAAGCCGTCCGAGCCGGGGGTCTTGCCATTCGCCATGCCCTTGAGGGCCTTAAGTAACTCTTCCTCCGAAACAGGTCTCTCCAGACAAGCCGACAGTTCCTCCGGGAGGGTCCTGTCCAGCTTGTCCAAAAAGAAATCCCCGTCAGGACGGTGAAGTTGGTCCTTCTTAAAAAGACTGGAGTAAAACTCCTCAAATACTTCTGCGACTTCCTCCGTTGTAGAAACGGTTTCGCCGTCTTTATTTTTGATCTCAGGGATCAATTTTCGACTACCCTTCTCCCTCTCGCTCTTGAAGAAAAAGCGGGTGGGTTTTTCGCCTTCCTCGAAGTGCTTGATCTTAGATCGGAGGCGCTGCCCCGCCAGCCGATCTTGCACTAGTTTGTTGACTTTCTCCTTCGCCCTATTATACTCGGCAAGGGTGGCTAGGGACCGATCTCCACAGTTGAGGCGAGATCTTAGTATGTCCACCTCTCTCTCGAGGCCGCCCTGAATAAGTTTGGCCTCACGTGAACGTCGCTTGGAATGGTGCACAACCAGACTCTTTATTTGGAGTTTAACCTCATCCCACCACTCTCTGAGGGACGGGTGGTCGCCCTTTTTGCCACTCCACTCCTTGTACTTCTCCGTAAACTCCCGGACAAAGAGAGAATCCGACAGAGTTTTGACATTGCACTTCCACACACCCTTACCTTGTTGGACCGGATGTGTGGACTCGACAATAGTGAGATTAGCATCATGGTCCGAGAACGGACATGACACTATCTCGGCCGTGGTGGAATGGCCTTCGGAAACATAGATTCTATCGAGTCTTGACCTGGAACTGTTGGAGGGGGAACGCCACGTGTATTCCGTAGCCACCGGGTGTTCTGCCCTCCACGAATCTACCAAACCCAGGTCCTCACACAAGGACTTTAGCTCGATCACATCCTGTGTGCGCGAGCCCGGACTAACCAAAGACACAGTGTATCTGTCTAAGGAGGGATCCAAAACGCAGTTGAAATCCCCAGCCAGAACAAGGGTGGCATTTGGGTACATATACTCATGCAGGGTAGAGAAAAGGACGGCCCTGTCCCTAGCCACATTTGGGGCATACACATTAAC
The DNA here is from genome assembly GCF_035083965.1 of Branchiostoma lanceolatum. Classification (NCBI taxonomy): domain Eukaryota; kingdom Metazoa; phylum Chordata; class Leptocardii; order Amphioxiformes; family Branchiostomatidae; genus Branchiostoma; species Branchiostoma lanceolatum. The sequence continues at coordinate 39,723,331 of NC_089722.1, forward strand.
AATATTAAATTTCTCCAGCCCATCAGAAATGAGCACCGACACCACTCTGCCATCCATATCCCCTTTTGACGAGACGACGGACCACCTTTGCGACAAAAGTACCCCGACGCCTCTGGCTGAGTTGGTACCCAACGACCATACTGCCTTGCTTCCCCACTGGCGACTCCAAGCAGACCTGTCGGCCAGGGAGGAGACGTGGCATTCCTGCAGGCATGCCACGTCTACGTCCCTAGCGCGACAGAAGTCAAACACCTGTGAGCGCCTCATACTATCTTTCATTCCATTAACGTTTAGCGTCAAAATTCTTAGGTCCATAATCGCGCCGAGTTCAAATGGGTAAGATCACTAGCGAAACCAAAACCTTGAGAGCTAAGGTTTAGATTTGCCCTTAACCTTCCTCTTCCCCCCCTTAGAAGGAACTTTCGTCGGTCTTTGACTTTGAGGGGACTGCTGCGACGGGAACAGCTCAATTTGGGAGCCGAATCCCGACGCCATCTCCTTCTTTCTAGACTTCTTGGAGTTTCCCGGAGGGTCAGACTCAGAGTCTGAGTCGCTGCTCAGGGAAATCCCCGCCAGTCTATCTCCTTCATGTGCGAGGGGAGACCGATCCCGGTCGATCTTCTTGACCGGGGGAACTCGATCCTCCTTCGACTCCTCGGCAATCTTCAGGGGGAAAGGGGATATATCCTCCCCTGACATATTCATATATAGGTTGAGACTATTTGCCGGGGTCGCCACTTGGGACAGCAACTTGTTTCCCCCGCTTCCTGCGGAGTCCCAAAACCCCTTCAACTCCTGACTGTCGGCCGGTGGTGTTGCAGGCTTCTGGTCAGGAGTCACCTTCTCAGAGGGAGGTTCTTCCTCCTCTTTCCTATCTTTATCCTCGATGTGAGGGGGGGTGTCGGTGGGACCCGCCACCCCCAGGGGTTTGATCACGTCGGAGGTCGCGGAACCGACCTCCTTGGCACCCACGTCCTCCCCATTGGGCCGGGAGGAGGGGGCACCATCGTCGGAGGTCGCGGAACCGACCTCCTTGGCACCCACGTCCTCCCCATTGGGCCGGGAGGAGGGGGCACTATCTACCTCCATCTTTCCATCTTCCCCCTCACTATCCCCTGTGTCTTCCCCCATCTGCACCACCTGATTATCTTCCCCATCTCCCCCGACGTCCTCGTCTCCACTGACATCCTCACCATCCTCCCCATCTCCACCGACGTTCTCCTTGGAGGCGTCAGCGGCCAGAGGAGGGGGGTTCTGGGCACCCTTGGAGGTGTCAGCGGTGGGAGGAGGGGGAGGGGCTTTGTTAGCCAGAGGAGTAGCCTGGGGCTTCGACCCCGAAGCCGCTGGTGTCCACTTTGTGGACATTGCAACCATGTTGGCGAATGTTAGCTTGCAGTTCTTTAGCACATGCCCTGCTTGGTTACAGTGCGAGCACTTGACAGCATTTGTGCAATCGTTTGCCAGGTGCCCCAACTCCAAGCACTTGGAGCACTTGATTGCCTTGCAATCGGCCACAAAGTGGTCCTCGCTGCCACACTTGTGGCACATTCTCGGTTGCCCCGAATACTTGAAGGAGACGATGTCCTGTCCAATCCTAACAGTGTTCGGGATGTGACTCCTCAGTGTCATTTTATACTGTCTAGTGCCCGATTTGATCTCGGGGTAGCCCCGGCTAGCACAAGTGAGGAACTTGCCTGCCTCCACTACCCCGTAAGCCTCCAATCGGGACCTGATAAACCCGTCGTCGAGCTCGAGGGGAATCCCGAAAGCCGACACAATGACAATGCCAGCTCCGAACGTTTCCACATCGACCTTCGGGTCCGCCACCAGAGATGGACACGCTTTCTGGAGGTCAGCCCTTGATTTAAAGGTGACCTCGAACGTTCCCTTTTGCTTACGCTGGATCCCCTCCACATGATTTTTGGGATCAACACCGTGATGCTGCAGTAACGTGATCACGTCTGCAAACTCATTCTCTGAAGGTTTGAAGAACGTGATTGCTACACTCCTTTGCCTGGCAAAGGTGCTAAGCTTGGAGTGGGCAGGGGGCATGATGCTCCACGCGTTCTTGTCTAAATGAATCCAAAAAGACGGGTTTAGAACCCTTTAAGACAGTTAGAAAGGAGATCCGGTTTCCCGGGAACCCCTTTCACAGCCTCCGCCTGGAAGCCCAAAATAACCCGACACCTAGGTATCTGGGTCACCGAGGGTGGCCCGCTCGCCTTGCCCGAAAACAATACAGACGGGCGATACCAACTCCCCGCGTGTTTGGGGGGGAGGATAGGTACCAAGGTATCTGGGCACCGTAGAAGGCCCAAAAACAATCAAACTGCAGGGAAAAATTTTCCCAACAAACTCCCCAAGTTTCTCCCGGTTGGCTATAGCCGTATTGGAGATACAGGCGACAGCCGTGTTGGAGAAACCACAACAACAACGTGGCCGAGAGGACCGTACCACTACCGACCGCCGCTTACGGTGGGGGTGTGGAAAACAAAATCCTCCCAAAACACAACAAAATCACAAACTATCTGAACATTAAACGGGTGAATTTGACGGGACGAACCTTCCCTACCTCCAGCTGGAAGGGGAATGTTCTCCGTCCAAGCAGAACGGAGAAATCGCCCGTCAAAGTTCGACCGCCAGCCTCTACCCCCGTCAAGCGGAGTGGAGGGCTTCGTGACACCGAACGTAGCCCGAGAGAGGGGTCCGGTGCCAGCAAAACCGCTCTAACTTCGCCAAATATCAACGCAGAAGCCAAGGAAAACTACCATAACAGACCTGGGAAGCCCAGCAAACCAACTACCTAAACCATGGGCCTCGGTTCTCGCTCCTACCACCCGAAAATGGCAGAGAAAGCCCCTTCGACCCGGAGCACGATGCAGAAGCGTGGGGACGCTACGCATGCGATACTACACTTCTCTACTACACTTGATCTTAGCCAAAAGGCCGAGAAGCGATAAACCGGTTGAGCTTGACCGCTAGCCCCCCTCCCCCGGGAACGAGCCAAGTTCACGTGGCGAGCTATGCATCGCAAACAGCTTCAAGCTTGAACATAAAGCAATTAGTGCCCGCACACCTGGCGCGCCTTCTCTCCTTCATAATCTCTTCAATTTGGTTGACAAACGGAAGCGCTCTACTTTATGTGGACGAACCACGGACTACACCCAAAAACACACATCACGCGCTCCTGGCTCGTCCTGGCTCTTCCTGGCTCTGCCTAATTGGTGCAAAGAAGCGACTACGTCACACCAACGCAGAAAACGGGCTCCTTAGGGTTCAAAGCCGAGCCAAGGGCGGGTAGACAAGACAACAAGGCAATGTTGTTGTTCGCGAACAGCGTTGCCATTGTTGTTCGCCAGGAGGCGCGCGCCCGCGGTTCCCTTACATCATTCATCTTCACAGGGCGGGCGGCGTCTGCTTTTCCCCTTAACTTCGATGCCTGTGGTGGATTTTTCAAGTCCGCCGGACCTTGTCGATTCGGCCTGAAGGTCCGCAAAGGGGAGAGGAAGGTCGCATGCAGCCAGCCCACTAAATTTACGGAAGGAATTAAAAGGAGCGAGCGAGAAAGCAGCAGCGGTGGGCGAGGCGGCTAGCTGTGCGTGTGTACGTATCTCTCATACGTTGATACGAGGCGCGCGGGCGCTTAGATTCCCGATTCCTACGTTTAACATCGAATTACGTCCACATCGCACTGCTTTCGTCAGAATCGAACCACAGACAGACGTCCTGGAATTTTCCACTGCCTCTGCGTGCTCTCCCGACCTCTCCCGGCTCTTGGTGGCGCTGTTGCTTGCTCCAGTTCCAGTCTGAAAGTAGAAGAAAGATAAAATGCGAAAATTAAACATGTACAGTAGAGTTGGGGGATGTGAGAGCTATAAACGCAGTAAGGTTCAGTATATATACTCGTAACACGTATGCACATACTTCAAACGAGTACAGACTGCTGATAAATCCACATTGCTGGATTGCTGGGCCAGTTTGGTGGTTTGTGTATGTGTGCAACTTATTTTGGATTTGTAAGGGGATGGACCGAATCTCAGAAGTACTGCAATACTGAGCCGATCCGCGGTCAGGACGGAGCAAGCTCCTAGTCCATGACCAAAGTCAAAAAATCAATTTAATCTAGATTCCCCGATGGGGAATGTATCAGAGATTAAACTGATAAGAACAGATACTACACTTGATCTTAGCCAAAAGGCCGAGAAGCGATAAACCGGTTGAGCTTGACCGCTAGCCCCCCTCCCCCGGGAACGAGCCAAGTTCACGTGGCGAGCTATGCATCGCAAACAGCTTCAAGCTTGAACATAAAGCAATTAGTGCCCGCACACCTGGCGCGCCTTCTCTCCTTCATAATCTCTTCAATTTGGTTGACAAACGGAAGCGCTCTACTTTATGTGGACGAACCACGGACTACACCCAAAAACACACATCACGCGCTCCTGGCTCGTCCTGGCTCTTCCTGGCTCTGCCTAATTGGTGCAAAGAAGCGACTACGTCACACCAACGCAGAAAACGGGCTCCTTAGGGTTCAAAGCCGAGCCAAGGGCGGGTAGACAAGACAACAAGGCAATGTTGTTGTTCGCGAACAGCGTTGCCATTGTTGTTCGCCAGGAGGCGCGCGCCCGCGGTTCCCTTACATCATTCATCTTCACAGGGCGGGCGGCGTCTGCTTTTCCCCTTAACTTCGATGCCTGTGGTGGATTTTTCAAGTCCGCCGGACCTTGTCGATTCGGCCTGAAGGTCCGCAAAGGGGAGAGGAAGGTCGCATGCAGCCAGCCCACTAAATTTACGGAAGGAATTAAAAGGAGCGAGCGAGAAAGCAGCAGCGGTGGGCGAGGCGGCTAGCTGTGCGTGTGTACGTATCTCTCATACGTTGATACGAGGCGCGCGGGCGCTTAGATTCCCGATTCCTACGTTTAACATCGAATTACGTCCACATCGCACTGCTTTCGTCAGAATCGAACCACAGACAGACGTCCTGGAATTTTCCACTGCCTCTGCGTGCTCTCCCGACCTCTCCCGGCTCTTGGTGGCGCTGTTGCTTGCTCCAGTTCCAGTCTGAAAGTAGAAGAAAGATAAAATGCGAAAATTAAACATGTACAGTAGAGTTGGGGGATGTGAGAGCTATAAACGCAGTAAGGTTCAGTATATATACTCGTAACACGTATGCACATACTTCAAACGAGTACAGACTGCTGATAAATCCACATTGCTGGATTGCTGGGCCAGTTTGGTGGTTTGTGTATGTGTGCAACTTATTTTGGATTTGTAAGGGGATGGACCGAATCTCAGAAGTACTGCAATACTGAGCCGATCCGCGGTCAGGACGGAGCAAGCTCCTAGTCCATGACCAAAGTCAAAAAATCAATTTAATCTAGATTCCCCGATGGGGAATGTATCAGAGATTAAACTGATAAGAACAGATACTACACTTGATCTTAGCCAAAAGGCCGAGAAGCGATAAACCGGTTGAGCTTGACCGCTAGCCCCCCTCCCCCGGGAACGAGCCAAGTTCACGTGGCGAGCTATGCATCGCAAACAGCTTCAAGCTTGAACATAAAGCAATTAGTGCCCGCACACCTGGCGCGCCTTCTCTCCTTCATAATCTCTTCAATTTGGTTGACAAACGGAAGCGCTCTACTTTATGTGGACGAACCACGGACTACACCCAAAAACACACATCACGCGCTCCTGGCTCGTCCTGGCTCTTCCTGGCTCTGCCTAATTGGTGCAAAGAAGCGACTACGTCACACCAACGCAGAAAACGGGCTCCTTAGGGTTCAAAGCCGAGCCAAGGGCGGGTAGACAAGACAACAAGGCAATGTTGTTGTTCGCGAACAGCGTTGCCATTGTTGTTCGCCAGGAGGCGCGCGCCCGCGGTTCCCTTACATCATTCATCTTCACAGGGCGGGCGGCGTCTGCTTTTCCCCTTAACTTCGATGCCTGTGGTGGATTTTTCAAGTCCGCCGGACCTTGTCGATTCGGCCTGAAGGTCCGCAAAGGGGAGAGGAAGGTCGCATGCAGCCAGCCCACTAAATTTACGGAAGGAATTAAAAGGAGCGAGCGAGAAAGCAGCAGCGGTGGGCGAGGCGGCTAGCTGTGCGTGTGTACGTATCTCTCATACGTTGATACGAGGCGCGCGGGCGCTTAGATTCCCGATTCCTACGTTTAACATCGAATTACGTCCACATCGCACTGCTTTCGTCAGAATCGAACCACAGACAGACGTCCTGGAATTTTCCACTGCCTCTGCGTGCTCTCCCGACCTCTCCCGGCTCTTGGTGGCGCTGTTGCTTGCTCCAGTTCCAGTCTGAAAGTAGAAGAAAGATAAAATGCGAAAATTAAACATGTACAGTAGAGTTGGGGGATGTGAGAGCTATAAACGCAGTAAGGTTCAGTATATATACTCGTAACACGTATGCACATACTTCAAACGAGTACAGACTGCTGATAAATCCACATTGCTGGATTGCTGGGCCAGTTTGGTGGTTTGTGTATGTGTGCAACTTATTTTGGATTTGTAAGGGGATGGACCGAATCTCAGAAGTACTGCAATACTGAGCCGATCCGCGGTCAGGACGGAGCAAGCTCCTAGTCCATGACCAAAGTCAAAAAATCAATTTAATCTAGATTCCCCGATGGGGAATGTATCAGAGATTAAACTGATAAGAACAGATACTACACTTGATCTTAGCCAAAAGGCCGAGAAGCGATAAACCGGTTGAGCTTGACCGCTAGCCCCCCTCCCCCGGGAACGAGCCAAGTTCACGTGGCGAGCTATGCATCGCAAACAGCTTCAAGCTTGAACATAAAGCAATTAGTGCCCGCACACCTGGCGCGCCTTCTCTCCTTCATAATCTCTTCAATTTGGTTGACAAACGGAAGCGCTCTACTTTATGTGGACGAACCACGGACTACACCCAAAAACACACATCACGCGCTCCTGGCTCGTCCTGGCTCTTCCTGGCTCTGCCTAATTGGTGCAAAGAAGCGACTACGTCACACCAACGCAGAAAACGGGCTCCTTAGGGTTCAAAGCCGAGCCAAGGGCGGGTAGACAAGACAACAAGGCAATGTTGTTGTTCGCGAACAGCGTTGCCATTGTTGTTCGCCAGGAGGCGCGCGCCCGCGGTTCCCTTACATCATTCATCTTCACAGGGCGGGCGGCGTCTGCTTTTCCCCTTAACTTCGATGCCTGTGGTGGATTTTTCAAGTCCGCCGGACCTTGTCGATTCGGCCTGAAGGTCCGCAAAGGGGAGAGGAAGGTCGCATGCAGCCAGCCCACTAAATTTACGGAAGGAATTAAAAGGAGCGAGCGAGAAAGCAGCAGCGGTGGGCGAGGCGGCTAGCTGTGCGTGTGTACGTATCTCTCATACGTTGATACGAGGCGCGCGGGCGCTTAGATTCCCGATTCCTACGTTTAACATCGAATTACGTCCACATCGCACTGCTTTCGTCAGAATCGAACCACAGACAGACGTCCTGGAATTTTCCACTGCCTCTGCGTGCTCTCCCGACCTCTCCCGGCTCTTGGTGGCGCTGTTGCTTGCTCCAGTTCCAGTCTGAAAGTAGAAGAAAGATAAAATGCGAAAATTAAACATGTACAGTAGAGTTGGGGGATGTGAGAGCTATAAACGCAGTAAGGTTCAGTATATATACTCGTAACACGTATGCACATACTTCAAACGAGTACAGACTGCTGATAAATCCACATTGCTGGATTGCTGGGCCAGTTTGGTGGTTTGTGTATGTGTGCAACTTATTTTGGATTTGTAAGGGGATGGACCGAATCTCAGAAGTACTGCAATACTGAGCCGATCCGCGGTCAGGACGGAGCAAGCTCCTAGTCCATGACCAAAGTCAAAAAATCAATTTAATCTAGATTCCCCGATGGGGAATGTATCAGAGATTAAACTGATAAGAACAGATACTCTTTTGAAGTATTTATACTGAATCACTTCAAGTATCACTTAGTTCTCATCTTGTTTACGCAGCCTTAAGGCGCTCATATCCACTGATACACTCTAGATCAAATTGACTTTCACAGATCGGCTCAGCATTGCTGCACTTCATCCCACCCACCACTCTCGGTCCATCCCCAGACACTATGTAATATTTTTGGGTTTTGTATTTTATAATTTTTTTGGGTTTTCTATTTTTGACCTAGCCAACTAAGACAGAGTGGCTAGGCCTACAACTACTCTTGAGTACATGCGAGATTGCTCCAAATAGAGCCAAACAAACAATAAAACATTCAAAACTTAAGGGTCACGTGGGCAACATCGATGTCAGCCCACGAGTGACCATCAGCCCAGGTATCGTAGAAATTCCCAGGCCCCAAACGAGCAAACTCGAAATTCAGCCTATCTCGCAAAGCTTTCGCCAACGCCTCGCACACATTCGCACCAGAAGATTGTCTGTCTTCAAAGACAGCCTCACAGCGGGAGCGCCAGATACTGGACTTTGCCATACTACTGATCACTTCCAAAACCTTGCGAGTTTGGGCTGGGACGCCCTGGGGGACAATGCCATACAACGCAAAGGTTCTGGACACCTGAAAGTTTCTGCACAGGTACTTGTGGGCAGTGGCCTCCACCCACAACCAAACCTCCGCGGCCACTGGACAGTCCCAGAACAGATGACCCACGCACTCCGGCTGTGAGCAACCCCTCCTGGGACATGTACTGCTAGGGAGATAGCCCCGCCAAGAATTTAACTTCAACCTCGTCTTCAGCGAATTGTGAGCCGTGTGCCAGGCAATCATTCTATCCCACTTGAAGACAAGGGGATTGTGGATGACCTTCCACACTCTGTCCCAATCTACCTGAGGGTTTAACTGAACACATCTTGGCGGGGAACTTGCCTGTTCTGAAAGATACCTGTACAGAGAAGCTGTAGTACAAGCCTTCCATTCTGCAGAGCCCTCGATGTCAGAGAGGGAGAGGTACTGGGAAATGGCTTCATAATGGGGCGGACGATCCAACGAGTGAGGCGAGGAGTTGCACCACGTCGTCGGATCAATCCTCCTGAGCTCGACCCCAAGCCAATACTTACAGAAGCAGCTACAAGGGTGCTGTGGGTCGGTGAAGACCTTCCTCACAGTCTTTAACATTAAGGCCTTTGCCTTCAAGGGGATGGAGACAAGGCCAACTCCACCCTGCTCTTTGGGCAAGAGCAGGGTCTGCCTTTTGACAAGTTCCGTCTTACCATCCCACAAGAACCCGAACATTGCCTTCTCCAACCGACTTCGAACCGAAGCCGGAAGGGGATAGACCGGCGCTGTATACCACAGCGTGGCGGCCGCTAAAGAATTTACTACTAAGGCCTTCCCCAACAGGGTGAGCTTCCTCCCGCTCCACTGGTCCAACTTGGCCTTGAATTTGGCAAACCGTTGGAGCCACGCCTCCTCAGCGAGCGGGACGTTGCCAATCGGTGTCTGAAGCAGTTTCAGTGACACCGAGTTCCAGCACTTGATCGGATACGGCTGGTCGGGCCTTCCCTTCCAGCCACCAAGCCACAACGCCTCTGTCTTCCCCATGTTAAGTTTGGACCCTGTGCCAGATTCAAACTTAGATATTAAGGAGAAGGTGCGATCAATGGAGAGATCGTCTGTCAGGACGACAGTGTTGTCGTCCGCATATTGCACTATCTTGGTGTCCCTGCCCGAGCCCCCAGGGAGGTGCACTCCCTTTACTACACTTGATCTTAGCCAAAAGGCCGAGAAGCGATAAACCGGTTGAGCTTGACCGCTAGCCCCCCTCCCCCGGGAACGAGCCAAGTTCACGTGGCGAGCTATGCATCGCAAACAGCTTCAAGCTTGAACATAAAGCAATTAGTGCCCGCACACCTGGCGCGCCTTCTCTCCTTCATAATCTCTTCAATTTGGTTGACAAACGGAAGCGCTCTACTTTATGTGGACGAACCACGGACTACACCCAAAAACACACATCACGCGCTCCTGGCTCGTCCTGGCTCTTCCTGGCTCTGCCTAATTGGTGCAAAGAAGCGACTACGTCACACCAACGCAGAAAACGGGCTCCTTAGGGTTCAAAGCCGAGCCAAGGGCGGGTAGACAAGACAACAAGGCAATGTTGTTGTTCGCGAACAGCGTTGCCATTGTTGTTCGCCAGGAGGCGCGCGCCCGCGGTTCCCTTACATCATTCATCTTCACAGGGCGGGCGGCGTCTGCTTTTCCCCTTAACTTCGATGCCTGTGGTGGATTTTTCAAGTCCGCCGGACCTTGTCGATTCGGCCTGAAGGTCCGCAAAGGGGAGAGGAAGGTCGCATGCAGCCAGCCCACTAAATTTACGGAAGGAATTAAAAGGAGCGAGCGAGAAAGCAGCAGCGGTGGGCGAGGCGGCTAGCTGTGCGTGTGTACGTATCTCTCATACGTTGATACGAGGCGCGCGGGCGCTTAGATTCCCGATTCCTACGTTTAACATCGAATTACGTCCACATCGCACTGCTTTCGTCAGAATCGAACCACAGACAGACGTCCTGGAATTTTCCACTGCCTCTGCGTGCTCTCCCGACCTCTCCCGGCTCTTGGTGGCGCTGTTGCTTGCTCCAGTTCCAGTCTGAAAGTAGAAGAAAGATAAAATGCGAAAATTAAACATGTACAGTAGAGTTGGGGGATGTGAGAGCTATAAACGCAGTAAGGTTCAGTATATATACTCGTAACACGTATGCACATACTTCAAACGAGTACAGACTGCTGATAAATCCACATTGCTGGATTGCTGGGCCAGTTTGGTGGTTTGTGTATGTGTGCAACTTATTTTGGATTTGTAAGGGGATGGACCGAATCTCAGAAGTACTGCAATACTGAGCCGATCCGCGGTCAGGACGGAGCAAGCTCCTAGTCCATGACCAAAGTCAAAAAATCAATTTAATCTAGATTCCCCGATGGGGAATGTATCAGAGATTAAACTGATAAGAACAGATACTACACTTGATCTTAGCCAAAAGGCCGAGAAGCGATAAACCGGTTGAGCTTGACCGCTAGCCCCCCTCCCCCGGGAACGAGCCAAGTTCACGTGGCGAGCTATGCATCGCAAACAGCTTCAAGCTTGAACATAAAGCAATTAGTGCCCGCACACCTGGCGCGCCTTCTCTCCTTCATAATCTCTTCAATTTGGTTGACAAACGGAAGCGCTCTACTTTATGTGGACGAACCACGGACTACACCCAAAAACACACATCACGCGCTCCTGGCTCGTCCTGGCTCTTCCTGGCTCTGCCTAATTGGTGCAAAGAAGCGACTACGTCACACCAACGCAGAAAACGGGCTCCTTAGGGTTCAAAGCCGAGCCAAGGGCGGGTAGACAAGACAACAAGGCAATGTTGTTGTTCGCGAACAGCGTTGCCATTGTTGTTCGCCAGGAGGCGCGCGCCCGCGGTTCCCTTACATCATTCATCTTCACAGGGCGGGCGGCGTCTGCTTTTCCCCTTAACTTCGATGCCTGTGGTGGATTTTTCAAGTCCGCCGGACCTTGTCGATTCGGCCTGAAGGTCCGCAAAGGGGAGAGGAAGGTCGCATGCAGCCAGCCCACTAAATTTACGGAAGGAATTAAAAGGAGCGAGCGAGAAAGCAGCAGCGGTGGGCGAGGCGGCTAGCTGTGCGTGTGTACGTATCTCTCATACGTTGATACGAGGCGCGCGGGCGCTTAGATTCCCGATTCCTACGTTTAACATCGAATTACGTCCACATCGCACTGCTTTCGTCAGAATCGAACCACAGACAGACGTCCTGGAATTTTCCACTGCCTCTGCGTGCTCTCCCGACCTCTCCCGGCTCTTGGTGGCGCTGTTGCTTGCTCCAGTTCCAGTCTGAAAGTAGAAGAAAGATAAAATGCGAAAATTAAACATGTACAGTAGAGTTGGGGGATGTGAGAGCTATAAACGCAGTAAGGTTCAGTATATATACTCGTAACACGTATGCACATACTTCAAACGAGTACAGACTGCTGATAAATCCACATTGCTGGATTGCTGGGCCAGTTTGGTGGTTTGTGTATGTGTGCAACTTATTTTGGATTTGTAAGGGGATGGACCGAATCTCAGAAGTACTGCAATACTGAGCCGATCCGCGGTCAGGACGGAGCAAGCTCCTAGTCCATGACCAAAGTCAAAAAATCAATTTAATCTAGATTCCCCGATGGGGAATGTATCAGAGATTAAACTGATAAGAACAGATACTACACTTGATCTTAGCCAAAAGGCCGAGAAGCGATAAACCGGTTGAGCTTGACCGCTAGCCCCCCTCCCCCGGGAACGAGCCAAGTTCACGTGGCGAGCTATGCATCGCAAACAGCTTCAAGCTTGAACATAAAGCAATTAGTGCCCGCACACCTGGCGCGCCTTCTCTCCTTCATAATCTCTTCAATTTGGTTGACAAACGGAAGCGCTCTACTTTATGTGGACGAACCACGGACTACACCCAAAAACACACATCACGCGCTCCTGGCTCGTCCTGGCTCTTCCTGGCTCTGCCTAATTGGTGCAAAGAAGCGACTACGTCACACCAACGCAGAAAACGGGCTCCTTAGGGTTCAAAGCCGAGCCAAGGGCGGGTAGACAAGACAACAAGGCAATGTTGTTGTTCGCGAACAGCGTTGCCATTGTTGTTCGCCAGGAGGCGCGCGCCCGCGGTTCCCTTACATCATTCATCTTCACAGGGCGGGCGGCGTCTGCTTTTCCCCTTAACTTCGATGCCTGTGGTGGATTTTTCAAGTCCGCCGGACCTTGTCGATTCGGCCTGAAGGTCCGCAAAGGGGAGAGGAAGGTCGCATGCAGCCAGCCCACTAAATTTACGGAAGGAATTAAAAGGAGCGAGCGAGAAAGCAGCAGCGGTGGGCGAGGCGGCTAGCTGTGCGTGTGTACGTATCTCTCATACGTTGATACGAGGCGCGCGGGCGCTTAGATTCCCGATTCCTACGTTTAACATCGAATTACGTCCACATCGCACTGCTTTCGTCAGAATCGAACCACAGACAGACGTCCTGGAATTTTCCACTGCCTCTGCGTGCTCTCCCGACCTCTCCCGGCTCTTGGTGGCGCTGTTGCTTGCTCCAGTTCCAGTCTGAAAGTAGAAGAAAGATAAAATGCGAAAATTAAACATGTACAGTAGAGTTGGGGGATGTGAGAGCTATAAACGCAGTAAGGTTCAGTATATATACTCGTAACACGTATGCACATACTTCAAACGAGTACAGACTGCTGATAAATCCACATTGCTGGATTGCTGGGCCAGTTTGGTGGTTTGTGTATGTGTGCAACTTATTTTGGATTTGTAAGGGGATGGACCGAATCTCAGAAGTACTGCAATACTGAGCCGATCCGCGGTCAGGACGGAGCAAGCTCCTAGTCCATGACCAAAGTCAAAAAATCAATTTAATCTAGATTCCCCGATGGGGAATGTATCAGAGATTAAACTGATAAGAACAGATACTACACTTGATCTTAGCCAAAAGGCCGAGAAGCGATAAACCGGTTGAGCTTGACCGCTAGCCCCCCTCCCCCGGGAACGAGCCAAGTTCACGTGGCGAGCTATGCATCGCAAACAGCTTCAAGCTTGAACATAAAGCAATTAGTGCCCGCACACCTGGCGCGCCTTCTCTCCTTCATAATCTCTTCAATTTGGTTGACAAACGGAAGCGCTCTACTTTATGTGGACGAACCACGGACTACACCCAAAAACACACATCACGCGCTCCTGGCTCGTCCTGGCTCTTCCTGGCTCTGCCTAATTGGTGCAAAGAAGCGACTACGTCACACCAACGCAGAAAACGGGCTCCTTAGGGTTCAAAGCCGAGCCAAGGGCGGGTAGACAAGACAACAAGGCAATGTTGTTGTTCGCGAACAGCGTTGCCATTGTTGTTCGCCAGGAGGCGCGCGCCCGCGGTTCCCTTACATCATTCATCTTCACAGGGCGGGCGGCGTCTGCTTTTCCCCTTAACTTCGATGCCTGTGGTGGATTTTTCAAGTCCGCCGGACCTTGTCGATTCGGCCTGAAGGTCCGCAAAGGGGAGAGGAAGGTCGCATGCAGCCAGCCCACTAAATTTACGGAAGGAATTAAAAGGAGCGAGCGAGAAAGCAGCAGCGGTGGGCGAGGCGGCTAGCTGTGCGTGTGTACGTATCTCTCATACGTTGATACGAGGCGCGCGGGCGCTTAGATTCCCGATTCCTACGTTTAACATCGAATTACGTCCACATCGCACTGCTTTCGTCAGAATCGAACCACAGACAGACGTCCTGGAATTTTCCACTGCCTCTGCGTGCTCTCCCGACCTCTCCCGGCTCTTGGTGGCGCTGTTGCTTGCTCCAGTTCCAGTCTGAAAGTAGAAGAAAGATAAAATGCGAAAATTAAACATGTACAGTAGAGTTGGGGGATGTGAGAGCTATAAACGCAGTAAGGTTCAGTATATATACTCGTAACACGTATGCACATACTTCAAACGAGTACAGACTGCTGATAAATCCACATTGCTGGATTGCTGGGCCAGTTTGGTGGTTTGTGTATGTGTGCAACTTATTTTGGATTTGTAAGGGGATGGACCGAATCTCAGAAGTACTGCAATACTGAGCCGATCCGCGGTCAGGACGGAGCAAGCTCCTAGTCCATGACCAAAGTCAAAAAATCAATTTAATCTAGATTCCCCGATGGGGAATGTATCAGAGATTAAACTGATAAGAACAGATACTACACTTGATCTTAGCCAAAAGGCCGAGAAGCGATAAACCGGTTGAGCTTGACCGCTAGCCCCCCTCCCCCGGGAACGAGCCAAGTTCACGTGGCGAGCTATGCATCGCAAACAGCTTCAAGCTTGAACATAAAGCAATTAGTGCCCGCACACCTGGCGCGCCTTCTCTCCTTCATAATCTCTTCAATTTGGTTGACAAACGGAAGCGCTCTACTTTATGTGGACGAACCACGGACTACACCCAAAAACACACATCACGCGCTCCTGGCTCGTCCTGGCTCTTCCTGGCTCTGCCTAATTGGTGCAAAGAAGCGACTACGTCACACCAACGCAGAAAACGGGCTCCTTAGGGTTCAAAGCCGAGCCAAGGGCGGGTAGACAAGACAACAAGGCAATGTTGTTGTTCGCGAACAGCGTTGCCATTGTTGTTCGCCAGGAGGCGCGCGCCCGCGGTTCCCTTACATCATTCATCTTCACAGGGCGGGCGGCGTCTGCTTTTCCCCTTAACTTCGATGCCTGTGGTGGATTTTTCAAGTCCGCCGGACCTTGTCGATTCGGCCTGAAGGTCCGCAAAGGGGAGAGGAAGGTCGCATGCAGCCAGCCCACTAAATTTACGGAAGGAATTAAAAGGAGCGAGCGAGAAAGCAGCAGCGGTGGGCGAGGCGGCTAGCTGTGCGTGTGTACGTATCTCTCATACGTTGATACGAGGCGCGCGGGCGCTTAGATTCCCGATTCCTACGTTTAACATCGAATTACGTCCACATCGCACTGCTTTCGTCAGAATCGAACCACAGACAGACGTCCTGGAATTTTCCACTGCCTCTGCGTGCTCTCCCGACCTCTCCCGGCTCTTGGTGGCGCTGTTGCTTGCTCCAGTTCCAGTCTGAAAGTAGAAGAAAGATAAAATGCGAAAATTAAACATGTACAGTAGAGTTGGGGGATGTGAGAGCTATAAACGCAGTAAGGTTCAGTATATATACTCGTAACACGTATGCACATACTTCAAACGAGTACAGACTGCTGATAAATCCACATTGCTGGATTGCTGGGCCAGTTTGGTGGTTTGTGTATGTGTGCAACTTATTTTGGATTTGTAAGGGGATGGACCGAATCTCAGAAGTACTGCAATACTGAGCCGATCCGCGGTCAGGACGGAGCAAGCTCCTAGTCCATGACCAAAGTCAAAAAATCAATTTAATCTAGATTCCCCGATGGGGAATGTATCAGAGATTAAACTGATAAGAACAGATACTACACTTGATCTTAGCCAAAAGGCCGAGAAGCGATAAACCGGTTGAGCTTGACCGCTAGCCCCCCTCCCCCGGGAACGAGCCAAGTTCACGTGGCGAGCTATGCATCGCAAACAGCTTCAAGCTTGAACATAAAGCAATTAGTGCCCGCACACCTGGCGCGCCTTCTCTCCTTCATAATCTCTTCAATTTGGTTGACAAACGGAAGCGCTCTACTTTATGTGGACGAACCACGGACTACACCCAAAAACACACATCACGCGCTCCTGGCTCGTCCTGGCTCTTCCTGGCTCTGCCTAATTGGTGCAAAGAAGCGACTACGTCACACCAACGCAGAAAACGGGCTCCTTAGGGTTCAAAGCCGAGCCAAGGGCGGGTAGACAAGACAACAAGGCAATGTTGTTGTTCGCGAACAGCGTTGCCATTGTTGTTCGCCAGGAGGCGCGCGCCCGCGGTTCCCTTACATCATTCATCTTCACAGGGCGGGCGGCGTCTGCTTTTCCCCTTAACTTCGATGCCTGTGGTGGATTTTTCAAGTCCGCCGGACCTTGTCGATTCGGCCTGAAGGTCCGCAAAGGGGAGAGGAAGGTCGCATGCAGCCAGCCCACTAAATTTACGGAAGGAATTAAAAGGAGCGAGCGAGAAAGCAGCAGCGGTGGGCGAGGCGGCTAGCTGTGCGTGTGTACGTATCTCTCATACGTTGATACGAGGCGCGCGGGCGCTTAGATTCCCGATTCCTACGTTTAACATCGAATTACGTCCACATCGCACTGCTTTCGTCAGAATCGAACCACAGACAGACGTCCTGGAATTTTCCACTGCCTCTGCGTGCTCTCCCGACCTCTCCCGGCTCTTGGTGGCGCTGTTGCTTGCTCCAGTTCCAGTCTGAAAGTAGAAGAAAGATAAAATGCGAAAATTAAACATGTACAGTAGAGTTGGGGGATGTGAGAGCTATAAACGCAGTAAGGTTCAGTATATATACTCGTAACACGTATGCACATACTTCAAACGAGTACAGACTGCTGATAAATCCACATTGCTGGATTGCTGGGCCAGTTTGGTGGTTTGTGTATGTGTGCAACTTATTTTGGATTTGTAAGGGGATGGACCGAATCTCAGAAGTACTGCAATACTGAGCCGATCCGCGGTCAGGACGGAGCAAGCTCCTAGTCCATGACCAAAGTCAAAAAATCAATTTAATCTAGATTCCCCGATGGGGAATGTATCAGAGATTAAACTGATAAGAACAGATACTACACTTGATCTTAGCCAAAAGGCCGAGAAGCGATAAACCGGTTGAGCTTGACCGCTCCCCCCTCCCCCGGGAACGAGCCAAGTTCACGTGGCGAGCTATGCATCGCAAACAGCTTCAAGCTTGAACATAAAGCAATTAGTGCCCGCACACCTGGCGCGCCTTCTCTCCTTCATAATCTCTTCAATTTGGTTGACAAACGGAAGCGCTCTACTTTATGTGGACGAACCACGGACTACACCCAAAAACACACATCACGCGCTCCTGGCTCGTCCTGGCTCTTCCTGGCTCTGCCTAATTGGTGCAAAGAAGCGACTACGTCACACCAACGCAGAAAACGGGCTCCTTAGGGTTCAAAGCCGAGCCAAGGGCGGGTAGACAAGACAACAAGGCAATGTTGTTGTTCGCGAACAGCGTTGCCATTGTTGTTCGCCAGGAGGCGCGCGCCCGCGGTTCCCTTACATCATTCATCTTCACAGGGCGGGCGGCGTCTGCTTTTCCCCTTAACTTCGATGCCTGTGGTGGATTTTTCAAGTCCGCCGGACCTTGTCGATTCGGCCTGAAGGTCCGCAAAGGGGAGAGGAAGGTCGCATGCAGCCAGCCCACTAAATTTACGGAAGGAATTAAAAGGAGCGAGCGAGAAAGCAGCAGCGGTGGGCGAGGCGGCTAGCTGTGCGTGTGTACGTATCTCTCATACGTTGATACGAGGCGCGCGGGCGCTTAGATTCCCGATTCCTACGTTTAACATCGAATTACGTCCACATCGCACTGCTTTCGTCAGAATCGAACCACAGACAGACGTCCTGGAATTTTCCACTGCCTCTGCGTGCTCTCCCGACCTCTCCCGGCTCTTGGTGGCGCTGTTGCTTGCTCCAGTTCCAGTCTGAAAGTAGAAGAAAGATAAAATGCGAAAATTAAACATGTACAGTAGAGTTGGGGGATGTGAGAGCTATAAACGCAGTAAGGTTCAGTATATATACTCGTAACACGTATGCACATACTTCAAACGAGTACAGACTGCTGATAAATCCACATTGCTGGATTGCTGGGCCAGTTTGGTGGTTTGTGTATGTGTGCAACTTATTTTGGATTTGTAAGGGGATGGACCGAATCTCAGAAGTACTGCAATACTGAGCCGATCCGCGGTCAGGACGGAGCAAGCTCCTAGTCCATGACCAAAGTCAAAAAATCAATTTAATCTAGATTCCCCGATGGGGAATGTATCAGAGATTAAACTGATAAGAACAGATACTACACTTGATCTTAGCCAAAAGGCCGAGAAGCGATAAACCGGTTGAGCTTGACCGCTAGCCCCCCTCCCCCGGGAACGAGCCAAGTTCACGTGGCGAGCTATGCATCGCAAACAGCTTCAAGCTTGAACATAAAGCAATTAGTGCCCGCACACCTGGCGCGCCTTCTCTCCTTCATAATCTCTTCAATTTGGTTGACAAACGGAAGCGCTCTACTTTATGTGGACGAACCACGGACTACACCCAAAAACACACATCACGCGCTCCTGGCTCGTCCTGGCTCTTCCTGGCTCTGCCTAATTGGTGCAAAGAAGCGACTACGTCACACCAACGCAGAAAACGGGCTCCTTAGGGTTCAAAGCCGAGCCAAGGGCGGGTAGACAAGACAACAAGGCAATGTTGTTGTTCGCGAACAGCGTTGCCATTGTTGTTCGCCAGGAGGCGCGCGCCCGCGGTTCCCTTACATCATTCATCTTCACAGGGCGGGCGGCGTCTGCTTTTCCCCTTAACTTCGATGCCTGTGGTGGATTTTTCAAGTCCGCCGGACCTTGTCGATTCGGCCTGAAGGTCCGCAAAGGGGAGAGGAAGGTCGCATGCAGCCAGCCCACTAAATTTACGGAAGGAATTAAAAGGAGCGAGCGAGAAAGCAGCAGCGGTGGGCGAGGCGGCTAGCTGTGCGTGTGTACGTATCTCTCATACGTTGATACGAGGCGCGCGGGCGCTTAGATTCCCGATTCCTACGTTTAACATCGAATTACGTCCACATCGCACTGCTTTCGTCAGAATCGAACCACAGACAGACGTCCTGGAATTTTCCACTGCCTCTGCGTGCTCTCCCGACCTCTCCCGGCTCTTGGTGGCGCTGTTGCTTGCTCCAGTTCCAGTCTGAAAGTAGAAGAAAGATAAAATGCGAAAATTAAACATGTACAGTAGAGTTGGGGGATGTGAGAGCTATAAACGCAGTAAGGTTCAGTATATATACTCGTAACACGTATGCACATACTTCAAACGAGTACAGACTGCTGATAAATCCACATTGCTGGATTGCTGGGCCAGTTTGGTGGTTTGTGTATGTGTGCAACTTATTTTGGATTTGTAAGGGGATGGACCGAATCTCAGAAGTACTGCAATACTGAGCCGATCCGCGGTCAGGACGGAGCAAGCTCCTAGTCCATGACCAAAGTCAAAAAATCAATTTAATCTAGATTCCCCGATGGGGAATGTATCAGAGATTAAACTGATAAGAACAGATACTACACTTGATCTTAGCCAAAAGGCCGAGAAGCGATAAACCGGTTGAGCTTGACCGCTAGCCCCCCTCCCCCGGGAACGAGCCAAGTTCACGTGGCGAGCTATGCATCGCAAACAGCTTCAAGCTTGAACATAAAGCAATTAGTGCCCGCACACCTGGCGCGCCTTCTCTCCTTCATAATCTCTTCAATTTGGTTGACAAACGGAAGCGCTCTACTTTATGTGGACGAACCACGGACTACACCCAAAAACACACATCACGCGCTCCTGGCTCGTCCTGGCTCTTCCTGGCTCTGCCTAATTGGTGCAAAGAAGCGACTACGTCACACCAACGCAGAAAACGGGCTCCTTAGGGTTCAAAGCCGAGCCAAGGGCGGGTAGACAAGACAACAAGGCAATGTTGTTGTTCGCGAACAGCGTTGCCATTGTTGTTCGCCAGGAGGCGCGCGCCCGCGGTTCCCTTACATCATTCATCTTCACAGGGCGGGCGGCGTCTGCTTTTCCCCTTAACTTCGATGCCTGTGGTGGATTTTTCAAGTCCGCCGGACCTTGTCGATTCGGCCTGAAGGTCCGCAAAGGGGAGAGGAAGGTCGCATGCAGCCAGCCCACTAAATTTACGGAAGGAATTAAAAGGAGCGAGCGAGAAAGCAGCAGCGGTGGGCGAGGCGGCTAGCTGTGCGTGTGTACGTATCTCTCATACGTTGATACGAGGCGCGCGGGCGCTTAGATTCCCGATTCCTACGTTTAACATCGAATTACGTCCACATCGCACTGCTTTCGTCAGAATCGAACCACAGACAGACGTCCTGGAATTTTCCACTGCCTCTGCGTGCTCTCCCGACCTCTCCCGGCTCTTGGTGGCGCTGTTGCTTGCTCCAGTTCCAGTCTGAAAGTAGAAGAAAGATAAAATGCGAAAATTAAACATGTACAGTAGAGTTGGGGGATGTGAGAGCTATAAACGCAGTAAGGTTCAGTATATATACTCGTAACACGTATGCACATACTTCAAACGAGTACAGACTGCTGATAAATCCACATTGCTGGATTGCTGGGCCAGTTTGGTGGTTTGTGTATGTGTGCAACTTATTTTGGATTTGTAAGGGGATGGACCGAATCTCAGAAGTACTGCAATACTGAGCCGATCCGCGGTCAGGACGGAGCAAGCTCCTAGTCCATGACCAAAGTCAAAAAATCAATTTAATCTAGATTCCCCGATGGGGAATGTATCAGAGATTAAACTGATAAGAACAGATACTACACTTGATCTTAGCCAAAAGGCCGAGAAGCGATAAACCGGTTGAGCTTGACCGCTAGCCCCCCTCCCCCGGGAACGAGCCAAGTTCACGTGGCGAGCTATGCATCGCAAACAGCTTCAAGCTTGAACATAAAGCAATTAGTGCCCGCACACCTGGCGCGCCTTCTCTCCTTCATAATCTCTTCAATTTGGTTGACAAACGGAAGCGCTCTACTTTATGTGGACGAACCACGGACTACACCCAAAAACACACATCACGCGCTCCTGGCTCGTCCTGGCTCTTCCTGGCTCTGCCTAATTGGTGCAAAGAAGCGACTACGTCACACCAACGCAGAAAACGGGCTCCTTAGGGTTCAAAGCCGAGCCAAGGGCGGGTAGACAAGACAACAAGGCAATGTTGTTGTTCGCGAACAGCGTTGCCATTGTTGTTCGCCAGGAGGCGCGCGCCCGCGGTTCCCTTACATCATTCATCTTCACAGGGCGGGCGGCGTCTGCTTTTCCCCTTAACTTCGATGCCTGTGGTGGATTTTTCAAGTCCGCCGGACCTTGTCGATTCGGCCTGAAGGTCCGCAAAGGGGAGAGGAAGGTCGCATGCAGCCAGCCCACTAAATTTACGGAAGGAATTAAAAGGAGCGAGCGAGAAAGCAGCAGCGGTGGGCGAGGCGGCTAGCTGTGCGTGTGTACGTATCTCTCATACGTTGATACGAGGCGCGCGGGCGCTTAGATTCCCGATTCCTACGTTTAACATCGAATTACGTCCACATCGCACTGCTTTCGTCAGAATCGAACCACAGACAGACGTCCTGGAATTTTCCACTGCCTCTGCGTGCTCTCCCGACCTCTCCCGGCTCTTGGTGGCGCTGTTGCTTGCTCCAGTTCCAGTCTGAAAGTAGAAGAAAGATAAAATGCGAAAATTAAACATGTACAGTAGAGTTGGGGGATGTGAGAGCTATAAACGCAGTAAGGTTCAGTATATATACTCGTAACACGTATGCACATACTTCAAACGAGTACAGACTGCTGATAAATCCACATTGCTGGATTGCTGGGCCAGTTTGGTGGTTTGTGTATGTGTGCAACTTATTTTGGATTTGTAAGGGGATGGACCGAATCTCAGAAGTACTGCAATACTGAGCCGATCCGCGGTCAGGACGGAGCAAGCTCCTAGTCCATGACCAAAGTCAAAAAATCAATTTAATCTAGATTCCCCGATGGGGAATGTATCAGAGATTAAACTGATAAGAACAGATACTACACTTGATCTTAGCCAAAAGGCCGAGAAGCGATAAACCGGTTGAGCTTGACCGCTAGCCCCCCTCCCCCGGGAACGAGCCAAGTTCACGTGGCGAGCTATGCATCGCAAACAGCTTCAAGCTTGAACATAAAGCAATTAGTGCCCGCACACCTGGCGCGCCTTCTCTCCTTCATAATCTCTTCAATTTGGTTGACAAACGGAAGCGCTCTACTTTATGTGGACGAACCACGGACTACACCCAAAAACACACATCACGCGCTCCTGGCTCGTCCTGGCTCTTCCTGGCTCTGCCTAATTGGTGCAAAGAAGCGACTACGTCACACCAACGCAGAAAACGGGCTCCTTAGGGTTCAAAGCCGAGCCAAGGGCGGGTAGACAAGACAACAAGGCAATGTTGTTGTTCGCGAACAGCGTTGCCATTGTTGTTCGCCAGGAGGCGCGCGCCCGCGGTTCCCTTACATCATTCATCTTCACAGGGCGGGCGGCGTCTGCTTTTCCCCTTAACTTCGATGCCTGTGGTGGATTTTTCAAGTCCGCCGGACCTTGTCGATTCGGCCTGAAGGTCCGCAAAGGGGAGAGGAAGGTCGCATGCAGCCAGCCCACTAAATTTACGGAAGGAATTAAAAGGAGCGAGCGAGAAAGCAGCAGCGGTGGGCGAGGCGGCTAGCTGTGCGTGTGTACGTATCTCTCATACGTTGATACGAGGCGCGCGGGCGCTTAGATTCCCGATTCCTACGTTTAACATCGAATTACGTCCACATCGCACTGCTTTCGTCAGAATCGAACCACAGACAGACGTCCTGGAATTTTCCACTGCCTCTGCGTGCTCTCCCGACCTCTCCCGGCTCTTGGTGGCGCTGTTGCTTGCTCCAGTTCCAGTCTGAAAGTAGAAGAAAGATAAAATGCGAAAATTAAACATGTACAGTAGAGTTGGGGGATGTGAGAGCTATAAACGCAGTAAGGTTCAGTATATATACTCGTAACACGTATGCACATACTTCAAACGAGTACAGACTGCTGATAAATCCACATTGCTGGATTGCTGGGCCAGTTTGGTGGTTTGTGTATGTGTGCAACTTATTTTGGATTTGTAAGGGGATGGACCGAATCTCAGAAGTACTGCAATACTGAGCCGATCCGCGGTCAGGACGGAGCAAGCTCCTAGTCCATGACCAAAGTCAAAAAATCAATTTAATCTAGATTCCCCGATGGGGAATGTATCAGAGATTAAACTGATAAGAACAGATACTACACTTGATCTTAGCCAAAAGGCCGAGAAGCGATAAACCGGTTGAGCTTGACCGCTAGCCCCCCTCCCCCGGGAACGAGCCAAGTTCACGTGGCGAGCTATGCATCGCAAACAGCTTCAAGCTTGAACATAAAGCAATTAGTGCCCGCACACCTGGCGCGCCTTCTCTCCTTCATAATCTCTTCAATTTGGTTGACAAACGGAAGCGCTCTACTTTATGTGGACGAACCACGGACTACACCCAAAAACACACATCACGCGCTCCTGGCTCGTCCTGGCTCTTCCTGGCTCTGCCTAATTGGTGCAAAGAAGCGACTACGTCACACCAACGCAGAAAACGGGCTCCTTAGGGTTCAAAGCCGAGCCAAGGGCGGGTAGACAAGACAACAAGGCAATGTTGTTGTTCGCGAACAGCGTTGCCATTGTTGTTCGCCAGGAGGCGCGCGCCCGCGGTTCCCTTACATCATTCATCTTCACAGGGCGGGCGGCGTCTGCTTTTCCCCTTAACTTCGATGCCTGTGGTGGATTTTTCAAGTCCGCCGGACCTTGTCGATTCGGCCTGAAGGTCCGCAAAGGGGAGAGGAAGGTCGCATGCAGCCAGCCCACTAAATTTACGGAAGGAATTAAAAGGAGCGAGCGAGAAAGCAGCAGCGGTGGGCGAGGCGGCTAGCTGTGCGTGTGTACGTATCTCTCATACGTTGATACGAGGCGCGCGGGCGCTTAGATTCCCGATTCCTACGTTTAACATCGAATTACGTCCACATCGCACTGCTTTCGTCAGAATCGAACCACAGACAGACGTCCTGGAATTTTCCACTGCCTCTGCGTGCTCTCCCGACCTCTCCCGGCTCTTGGTGGCGCTGTTGCTTGCTCCAGTTCCAGTCTGAAAGTAGAAGAAAGATAAAATGCGAAAATTAAACATGTACAGTAGAGTTGGGGGATGTGAGAGCTATAAACGCAGTAAGGTTCAGTATATATACTCGTAACACGTATGCACATACTTCAAACGAGTACAGACTGCTGATAAATCCACATTGCTGGATTGCTGGGCCAGTTTGGTGGTTTGTGTATGTGTGCAACTTATTTTGGATTTGTAAGGGGATGGACCGAATCTCAGAAGTACTGCAATACTGAGCCGATCCGCGGTCAGGACGGAGCAAGCTCCTAGTCCATGACCAAAGTCAAAAAATCAATTTAATCTAGATTCCCCGATGGGGAATGTATCAGAGATTAAACTGATAAGAACAGATACTACACTTGATCTTAGCCAAAAGGCCGAGAAGCGATAAACCGGTTGAGCTTGACCGCTAGCCCCCCTCCCCCGGGAACGAGCCAAGTTCACGTGGCGAGCTATGCATCGCAAACAGCTTCAAGCTTGAACATAAAGCAATTAGTGCCCGCACACCTGGCGCGCCTTCTCTCCTTCATAATCTCTTCAATTTGGTTGACAAACGGAAGCGCTCTACTTTATGTGGACGAACCACGGACTACACCCAAAAACACACATCACGCGCTCCTGGCTCGTCCTGGCTCTTCCTGGCTCTGCCTAATTGGTGCAAAGAAGCGACTACGTCACACCAACGCAGAAAACGGGCTCCTTAGGGTTCAAAGCCGAGCCAAGGGCGGGTAGACAAGACAACAAGGCAATGTTGTTGTTCGCGAACAGCGTTGCCATTGTTGTTCGCCAGGAGGCGCGCGCCCGCGGTTCCCTTACATCATTCATCTTCACAGGGCGGGCGGCGTCTGCTTTTCCCCTTAACTTCGATGCCTGTGGTGGATTTTTCAAGTCCGCCGGACCTTGTCGATTCGGCCTGAAGGTCCGCAAAGGGGAGAGGAAGGTCGCATGCAGCCAGCCCACTAAATTTACGGAAGGAATTAAAAGGAGCGAGCGAGAAAGCAGCAGCGGTGGGCGAGGCGGCTAGCTGTGCGTGTGTACGTATCTCTCATACGTTGATACGAGGCGCGCGGGCGCTTAGATTCCCGATTCCTACGTTTAACATCGAATTACGTCCACATCGCACTGCTTTCGTCAGAATCGAACCACAGACAGACGTCCTGGAATTTTCCACTGCCTCTGCGTGCTCTCCCGACCTCTCCCGGCTCTTGGTGGCGCTGTTGCTTGCTCCAGTTCCAGTCTGAAAGTAGAAGAAAGATAAAATGCGAAAATTAAACATGTACAGTAGAGTTGGGGGATGTGAGAGCTATAAACGCAGTAAGGTTCAGTATATATACTCGTAACACGTATGCACATACTTCAAACGAGTACAGACTGCTGATAAATCCACATTGCTGGATTGCTGGGCCAGTTTGGTGGTTTGTGTATGTGTGCAACTTATTTTGGATTTGTAAGGGGATGGACCGAATCTCAGAAGTACTGCAATACTGAGCCGATCCGCGGTCAGGACGGAGCAAGCTCCTAGTCCATGACCAAAGTCAAAAAATCAATTTAATCTAGATTCCCCGATGGGGAATGTATCAGAGATTAAACTGATAAGAACAGATACTACACTTGATCTTAGCCAAAAGGCCGAGAAGCGATAAACCGGTTGAGCTTGACCGCTAGCCCCCCTCCCCCGGGAACGAGCCAAGTTCACGTGGCGAGCTATGCATCGCAAACAGCTTCAAGCTTGAACATAAAGCAATTAGTGCCCGCACACCTGGCGCGCCTTCTCTCCTTCATAATCTCTTCAATTTGGTTGACAAACGGAAGCGCTCTACTTTATGTGGACGAACCACGGACTACACCCAAAAACACACATCACGCGCTCCTGGCTCGTCCTGGCTCTTCCTGGCTCTGCCTAATTGGTGCAAAGAAGCGACTACGTCACACCAACGCAGAAAACGGGCTCCTTAGGGTTCAAAGCCGAGCCAAGGGCGGGTAGACAAGACAACAAGGCAATGTTGTTGTTCGCGAACAGCGTTGCCATTGTTGTTCGCCAGGAGGCGCGCGCCCGCGGTTCCCTTACATCATTCATCTTCACAGGGCGGGCGGCGTCTGCTTTTCCCCTTAACTTCGATGCCTGTGGTGGATTTTTCAAGTCCGCCGGACCTTGTCGATTCGGCCTGAAGGTCCGCAAAGGGGAGAGGAAGGTCGCATGCAGCCAGCCCACTAAATTTACGGAAGGAATTAAAAGGAGCGAGCGAGAAAGCAGCAGCGGTGGGCGAGGCGGCTAGCTGTGCGTGTGTACGTATCTCTCATACGTTGATACGAGGCGCGCGGGCGCTTAGATTCCCGATTCCTACGTTTAACATCGAATTACGTCCACATCGCACTGCTTTCGTCAGAATCGAACCACAGACAGACGTCCTGGAATTTTCCACTGCCTCTGCGTGCTCTCCCGACCTCTCCCGGCTCTTGGTGGCGCTGTTGCTTGCTCCAGTTCCAGTCTGAAAGTAGAAGAAAGATAAAATGCGAAAATTAAACATGTACAGTAGAGTTGGGGGATGTGAGAGCTATAAACGCAGTAAGGTTCAGTATATATACTCGTAACACGTATGCACATACTTCAAACGAGTACAGACTGCTGATAAATCCACATTGCTGGATTGCTGGGCCAGTTTGGTGGTTTGTGTATGTGTGCAACTTATTTTGGATTTGTAAGGGGATGGACCGAATCTCAGAAGTACTGCAATACTGAGCCGATCCGCGGTCAGGACGGAGCAAGCTCCTAGTCCATGACCAAAGTCAAAAAATCAATTTAATCTAGATTCCCCGATGGGGAATGTATCAGAGATTAAACTGATAAGAACAGATACTACACTTGATCTTAGCCAAAAGGCCGAGAAGCGATAAACCGGTTGAGCTTGACCGCTAGCCCCCCTCCCCCGGGAACGAGCCAAGTTCACGTGGCGAGCTATGCATCGCAAACAGCTTCAAGCTTGAACATAAAGCAATTAGTGCCCGCACACCTGGCGCGCCTTCTCTCCTTCATAATCTCTTCAATTTGGTTGACAAACGGAAGCGCTCTACTTTATGTGGACGAACCACGGACTACACCCAAAAACACACATCACGCGCTCCTGGCTCGTCCTGGCTCTTCCTGGCTCTGCCTAATTGGTGCAAAGAAGCGACTACGTCACACCAACGCAGAAAACGGGCTCCTTAGGGTTCAAAGCCGAGCCAAGGGCGGGTAGACAAGACAACAAGGCAATGTTGTTGTTCGCGAACAGCGTTGCCATTGTTGTTCGCCAGGAGGCGCGCGCCCGCGGTTCCCTTACATCATTCATCTTCACAGGGCGGGCGGCGTCTGCTTTTCCCCTTAACTTCGATGCCTGTGGTGGATTTTTCAAGTCCGCCGGACCTTGTCGATTCGGCCTGAAGGTCCGCAAAGGGGAGAGGAAGGTCGCATGCAGCCAGCCCACTAAATTTACGGAAGGAATTAAAAGGAGCGAGCGAGAAAGCAGCAGCGGTGGGCGAGGCGGCTAGCTGTGCGTGTGTACGTATCTCTCATACGTTGATACGAGGCGCGCGGGCGCTTAGATTCCCGATTCCTACGTTTAACATCGAATTACGTCCACATCGCACTGCTTTCGTCAGAATCGAACCACAGACAGACGTCCTGGAATTTTCCACTGCCTCTGCGTGCTCTCCCGACCTCTCCCGGCTCTTGGTGGCGCTGTTGCTTGCTCCAGTTCCAGTCTGAAAGTAGAAGAAAGATAAAATGCGAAAATTAAACATGTACAGTAGAGTTGGGGGATGTGAGAGCTATAAACGCAGTAAGGTTCAGTATATATACTCGTAACACGTATGCACATACTTCAAACGAGTACAGACTGCTGATAAATCCACATTGCTGGATTGCTGGGCCAGTTTGGTGGTTTGTGTATGTGTGCAACTTATTTTGGATTTGTAAGGGGATGGACCGAATCTCAGAAGTACTGCAATACTGAGCCGATCCGCGGTCAGGACGGAGCAAGCTCCTAGTCCATGACCAAAGTCAAAAAATCAATTTAATCTAGATTCCCCGATGGGGAATGTATCAGAGATTAAACTGATAAGAACAGATACTACACTTGATCTTAGCCAAAAGGCCGAGAAGCGATAAACCGGTTGAGCTTGACCGCTAGCCCCCCTCCCCCGGGAACGAGCCAAGTTCACGTGGCGAGCTATGCATCGCAAACAGCTTCAAGCTTGAACATAAAGCAATTAGTGCCCGCACACCTGGCGCGCCTTCTCTCCTTCATAATCTCTTCAATTTGGTTGACAAACGGAAGCGCTCTACTTTATGTGGACGAACCACGGACTACACCCAAAAACACACATCACGCGCTCCTGGCTCGTCCTGGCTCTTCCTGGCTCTGCCTAATTGGTGCAAAGAAGCGACTACGTCACACCAACGCAGAAAACGGGCTCCTTAGGGTTCAAAGCCGAGCCAAGGGCGGGTAGACAAGACAACAAGGCAATGTTGTTGTTCGCGAACAGCGTTGCCATTGTTGTTCGCCAGGAGGCGCGCGCCCGCGGTTCCCTTACATCATTCATCTTCACAGGGCGGGCGGCGTCTGCTTTTCCCCTTAACTTCGATGCCTGTGGTGGATTTTTCAAGTCCGCCGGACCTTGTCGATTCGGCCTGAAGGTCCGCAAAGGGGAGAGGAAGGTCGCATGCAGCCAGCCCACTAAATTTACGGAAGGAATTAAAAGGAGCGAGCGAGAAAGCAGCAGCGGTGGGCGAGGCGGCTAGCTGTGCGTGTGTACGTATCTCTCATACGTTGATACGAGGCGCGCGGGCGCTTAGATTCCCGATTCCTACGTTTAACATCGAATTACGTCCACATCGCACTGCTTTCGTCAGAATCGAACCACAGACAGACGTCCTGGAATTTTCCACTGCCTCTGCGTGCTCTCCCGACCTCTCCCGGCTCTTGGTGGCGCTGTTGCTTGCTCCAGTTCCAGTCTGAAAGTAGAAGAAAGATAAAATGCGAAAATTAAACATGTACAGTAGAGTTGGGGGATGTGAGAGCTATAAACGCAGTAAGGTTCAGTATATATACTCGTAACACGTATGCACATACTTCAAACGAGTACAGACTGCTGATAAATCCACATTGCTGGATTGCTGGGCCAGTTTGGTGGTTTGTGTATGTGTGCAACTTATTTTGGATTTGTAAGGGGATGGACCGAATCTCAGAAGTACTGCAATACTGAGCCGATCCGCGGTCAGGACGGAGCAAGCTCCTAGTCCATGACCAAAGTCAAAAAATCAATTTAATCTAGATTCCCCGATGGGGAATGTATCAGAGATTAAACTGATAAGAACAGATACTACACTTGATCTTAGCCAAAAGGCCGAGAAGCGATAAACCGGTTGAGCTTGACCGCTAGCCCCCCTCCCCCGGGAACGAGCCAAGTTCACGTGGCGAGCTATGCATCGCAAACAGCTTCAAGCTTGAACATAAAGCAATTAGTGCCCGCACACCTGGCGCGCCTTCTCTCCTTCATAATCTCTTCAATTTGGTTGACAAACGGAAGCGCTCTACTTTATGTGGACGAACCACGGACTACACCCAAAAACACACATCACGCGCTCCTGGCTCGTCCTGGCTCTTCCTGGCTCTGCCTAATTGGTGCAAAGAAGCGACTACGTCACACCAACGCAGAAAACGGGCTCCTTAGGGTTCAAAGCCGAGCCAAGGGCGGGTAGACAAGACAACAAGGCAATGTTGTTGTTCGCGAACAGCGTTGCCATTGTTGTTCGCCAGGAGGCGCGCGCCCGCGGTTCCCTTACATCATTCATCTTCACAGGGCGGGCGGCGTCTGCTTTTCCCCTTAACTTCGATGCCTGTGGTGGATTTTTCAAGTCCGCCGGACCTTGTCGATTCGGCCTGAAGGTCCGCAAAGGGGAGAGGAAGGTCGCATGCAGCCAGCCCACTAAATTTACGGAAGGAATTAAAAGGAGCGAGCGAGAAAGCAGCAGCGGTGGGCGAGGCGGCTAGCTGTGCGTGTGTACGTATCTCTCATACGTTGATACGAGGCGCGCGGGCGCTTAGATTCCCGATTCCTACGTTTAACATCGAATTACGTCCACATCGCACTGCTTTCGTCAGAATCGAACCACAGACAGACGTCCTGGAATTTTCCACTGCCTCTGCGTGCTCTCCCGACCTCTCCCGGCTCTTGGTGGCGCTGTTGCTTGCTCCAGTTCCAGTCTGAAAGTAGAAGAAAGATAAAATGCGAAAATTAAACATGTACAGTAGAGTTGGGGGATGTGAGAGCTATAAACGCAGTAAGGTTCAGTATATATACTCGTAACACGTATGCACATACTTCAAACGAGTACAGACTGCTGATAAATCCACATTGCTGGATTGCTGGGCCAGTTTGGTGGTTTGTGTATGTGTGCAACTTATTTTGGATTTGTAAGGGGATGGACCGAATCTCAGAAGTACTGCAATACTGAGCCGATCCGCGGTCAGGACGGAGCAAGCTCCTAGTCCATGACCAAAGTCAAAAAATCAATTTAATCTAGATTCCCCGATGGGGAATGTATCAGAGATTAAACTGATAAGAACAGATACTACACTTGATCTTAGCCAAAAGGCCGAGAAGCGATAAACCGGTTGAGCTTGACCGCTAGCCCCCCTCCCCCGGGAACGAGCCAAGTTCACGTGGCGAGCTATGCATCGCAAACAGCTTCAAGCTTGAACATAAAGCAATTAGTGCCCGCACACCTGGCGCGCCTTCTCTCCTTCATAATCTCTTCAATTTGGTTGACAAACGGAAGCGCTCTACTTTATGTGGACGAACCACGGACTACACCCAAAAACACACATCACGCGCTCCTGGCTCGTCCTGGCTCTTCCTGGCTCTGCCTAATTGGTGCAAAGAAGCGACTACGTCACACCAACGCAGAAAACGGGCTCCTTAGGGTTCAAAGCCGAGCCAAGGGCGGGTAGACAAGACAACAAGGCAATGTTGTTGTTCGCGAACAGCGTTGCCATTGTTGTTCGCCAGGAGGCGCGCGCCCGCGGTTCCCTTACATCATTCATCTTCACAGGGCGGGCGGCGTCTGCTTTTCCCCTTAACTTCGATGCCTGTGGTGGATTTTTCAAGTCCGCCGGACCTTGTCGATTCGGCCTGAAGGTCCGCAAAGGGGAGAGGAAGGTCGCATGCAGCCAGCCCACTAAATTTACGGAAGGAATTAAAAGGAGCGAGCGAGAAAGCAGCAGCGGTGGGCGAGGCGGCTAGCTGTGCGTGTGTACGTATCTCTCATACGTTGATACGAGGCGCGCGGGCGCTTAGATTCCCGATTCCTACGTTTAACATCGAATTACGTCCACATCGCACTGCTTTCGTCAGAATCGAACCACAGACAGACGTCCTGGAATTTTCCACTGCCTCTGCGTGCTCTCCCGACCTCTCCCGGCTCTTGGTGGCGCTGTTGCTTGCTCCAGTTCCAGTCTGAAAGTAGAAGAAAGATAAAATGCGAAAATTAAACATGTACAGTAGAGTTGGGGGATGTGAGAGCTATAAACGCAGTAAGGTTCAGTATATATACTCGTAACACGTATGCACATACTTCAAACGAGTACAGACTGCTGATAAATCCACATTGCTGGATTGCTGGGCCAGTTTGGTGGTTTGTGTATGTGTGCAACTTATTTTGGATTTGTAAGGGGATGGACCGAATCTCAGAAGTACTGCAATACTGAGCCGATCCGCGGTCAGGACGGAGCAAGCTCCTAGTCCATGACCAAAGTCAAAAAATCAATTTAATCTAGATTCCCCGATGGGGAATGTATCAGAGATTAAACTGATAAGAACAGATACTACACTTGATCTTAGCCAAAAGGCCGAGAAGCGATAAACCGGTTGAGCTTGACCGCTAGCCCCCCTCCCCCGGGAACGAGCCAAGTTCACGTGGCGAGCTATGCATCGCAAACAGCTTCAAGCTTGAACATAAAGCAATTAGTGCCCGCACACCTGGCGCGCCTTCTCTCCTTCATAATCTCTTCAATTTGGTTGACAAACGGAAGCGCTCTACTTTATGTGGACGAACCACGGACTACACCCAAAAACACACATCACGCGCTCCTGGCTCGTCCTGGCTCTTCCTGGCTCTGCCTAATTGGTGCAAAGAAGCGACTACGTCACACCAACGCAGAAAACGGGCTCCTTAGGGTTCAAAGCCGAGCCAAGGGCGGGTAGACAAGACAACAAGGCAATGTTGTTGTTCGCGAACAGCGTTGCCATTGTTGTTCGCCAGGAGGCGCGCGCCCGCGGTTCCCTTACATCATTCATCTTCACAGGGCGGGCGGCGTCTGCTTTTCCCCTTAACTTCGATGCCTGTGGTGGATTTTTCAAGTCCGCCGGACCTTGTCGATTCGGCCTGAAGGTCCGCAAAGGGGAGAGGAAGGTCGCATGCAGCCAGCCCACTAAATTTACGGAAGGAATTAAAAGGAGCGAGCGAGAAAGCAGCAGCGGTGGGCGAGGCGGCTAGCTGTGCGTGTGTACGTATCTCTCATACGTTGATACGAGGCGCGCGGGCGCTTAGATTCCCGATTCCTACGTTTAACATCGAATTACGTCCACATCGCACTGCTTTCGTCAGAATCGAACCACAGACAGACGTCCTGGAATTTTCCACTGCCTCTGCGTGCTCTCCCGACCTCTCCCGGCTCTTGGTGGCGCTGTTGCTTGCTCCAGTTCCAGTCTGAAAGTAGAAGAAAGATAAAATGCGAAAATTAAACATGTACAGTAGAGTTGGGGGATGTGAGAGCTATAAACGCAGTAAGGTTCAGTATATATACTCGTAACACGTATGCACATACTTCAAACGAGTACAGACTGCTGATAAATCCACATTGCTGGATTGCTGGGCCAGTTTGGTGGTTTGTGTATGTGTGCAACTTATTTTGGATTTGTAAGGGGATGGACCGAATCTCAGAAGTACTGCAATACTGAGCCGATCCGCGGTCAGGACGGAGCAAGCTCCTAGTCCATGACCAAAGTCAAAAAATCAATTTAATCTAGATTCCCCGATGGGGAATGTATCAGAGATTAAACTGATAAGAACAGATACTACACTTGATCTTAGCCAAAAGGCCGAGAAGCGATAAACCGGTTGAGCTTGACCGCTAGCCCCCCTCCCCCGGGAACGAGCCAAGTTCACGTGGCGAGCTATGCATCGCAAACAGCTTCAAGCTTGAACATAAAGCAATTAGTGCCCGCACACCTGGCGCGCCTTCTCTCCTTCATAATCTCTTCAATTTGGTTGACAAACGGAAGCGCTCTACTTTATGTGGACGAACCACGGACGCGGTAAAAATAGGGATGGATACACGCGCAACATTTGAGTAAATCAGTTACATGGATGGACTATGAAAGGGTTTTTCAAGACCAACAATCCTGTTTTGGCTCACACTCAATTCGGCATCATTCCGCGACATTTAAGTCCAAATTTACATTGATCGTCGTACTTCATCCTGTTAGGAGTTAAAGATGACCGATGAATGAAGATATTAGGAGTTTAAGATGAACGACGAATGAAGATATTCATATTTTTAGCAAAGAATGACTGACGCATTATACCCCAATCCTACCCCTCTGGCTGAAAACATGGTGATTCTTCATTATCATACTAGGTACTCATTACTTGGCTTTACTAATAGCAATACTCTGTTCCTTCATACTTATATTCAACATATACTTATATTCACTTCAAAATATAGGGAGGGAGCTTTGTTTCTGCTCATTATTCATTGTCTGCTTTTATTAACTTTTCAAAAATCAACAAATTGGAAACAGTGCCTATGGAATTAGAGCCTTTTATTCTGGTACTAAAAAGCCCTATATTGGTTAATCACTGATCACTAATCTAACATACTCAAAAATAAACAAATGGAGGAAGTGATTCAGATTCCAAAAACTTTAGGAAAATTATGGTACATGTATTTGAAGTCTCATTTATGTTCCTGTCATCAGTTCACTGTTCAAACTGTTCCTGTATGTACCTGATATAACGTTTAGCAACACACCCCTAGGCGCAAATAACCTCAATGGAATGGAGGTTATTTGCGCAGAAGTCAATCAGAACAAAACATAACGAAATCAACACAAGAAATCAACACAAGTAAGCAAATACTAAATTACCAGCAGTTTATTGGTAGACTATGGAAAAGACTTGCAGCATAGATAGAATTTTAAAAATTACAGAATAGTCTTAAAAATGCAACATTTTTCAGTCATACATATTCATCTAATGATTGATCTTACATCTCTTTAAAAACTCTTCTTATCTATTCAAAAGTAATACAAACACACTTTAAGGCTAAGAAATTACAATTCAAGATTTGTAACTGTATATACTTAGCTAGAATAACATATAGTATGGCCTAATTCGAATTTGCAATCAAGCACTTGATGGAAGTAATGATATTAGGAATGTTTTTCAAATGTCATGCGTATTGAAAGCATATTGAAAATCTGATGCCAAGTTTTTATCAGCATTCTGTACCATTTATACATTTTGTTAAACATCTCCATATATGCATTTTGCTGTCCATTTTGTCAACAGTCATTTTGTTACTTCTCCATTTGTTACAGTGTCTTTTTGTATTTCATTCAACATGTCTCTTTGAAGCTACTAATATGTATACTCAGGATTTAAGTACTTGTACAACATTAAACAAATAATACATTCTATGCAGTAATAATATCATTACACACAGGTCATATTGGATCAAACATAAGTTGAAAACCACACAATTGAAACTGGCTACTGAAAATAACTGTATAATGCAAGAATGAGTCTGCGTAAAAAAGGAAGGCACTTTTACATCACCTCCAACCCAGAAAGCTGGAATGTGTAAACAGGGTATATTTCATTTAAGTAGAGATACTGTTATACTGTACTGTTAGTAACTATTTTCTGCAGTATATGTTGTATAAGCAACAGTTTCAAAATGTGGGATATCAGGAAGAGGTGACTAACACTTAACTTAGTAATCTAAGCTAACAGGACTTACCTAATATACATGGCTGTATGTAATGGCTTATCTAATATACATGGCTGTATGTGTCACTAGTGAGTGTGCATTCTAAAAAGGTCAGATACAAGACCTGTATCTAAGCTTAAAATATATCTACTATCACTAGTTCCTATTCTAACTTACTGTACAACTAAGTGGAAGCCTATGCAAATCAATAAGACCTTACCATAGAAGTAAATGGCTGGCATGTAAGGTTTGGTGCAGTGCAGGTAGTAATTTGGAATGTGCTCTTTGTTCCAAAAAAATGTTCGGAATGATAATGTGTCAACGTCTCCATATCTCGGTGTATTATGGAATGGTGAGTATCCAATGATCACCTACTGTGTTGGGTTATGGACTAAGGCATATTCATATTCGCATATTTCCAAACTCCAGAAGTTATCTAAAGCTATTAAAGTGTAAAAATTTAAAAACAATTTCACTGTAAATCTAGAGTCATTTGTAAGATTGACAGGATTTTAAGAATTTTAAGCAATGTTTCTGTAGGATGTGAGAAATTAAGCAAATCAATGCCTCCATTACAAGGGGTTGTAAGTGAAAGTTCAGTTGAAATCATTCCTATCAATGCCATCATTTCTGCAGTATGTTTTCACTGCACCTTCTTCAACCCCCTTCCCATCAGACATGCAAACACTGTTAACACCATCTTTGGCTTGACTTCCACCAGGTCCTCTGGCAGGGCGTACACGCGAGCACCGATCTTCCTGGCCATGGAGATGGCGTACTTGGCGTTTGACTGCCTCTCGTCAGGATTCGTCCCATCACGAACGTTGTTATAGTTGATAGATCCGGGCTTGATGGCGTCGATAAGATCCAGTACCACACGGCTGGAGCTGATCTCTGGATCCTGGAAGCTGCTGAGAGAAGTCTCCTTCCCGGCTTCTTGTAACTACACAAAGGTCAAATTACAAGCAATTAGGAAAAGACAGTCAAACTAAGTCGACCTAAGCAGACAGTGACCCAGTAACCAGTGACCATCACCTTCACAATAATAATCTGACTGTCTACATACTGGAGTGAGAAGAGTGAGAAAAATGCATTTTCATTTCATCATAGAAACACACAGAATACTGTAAATCACTTAAAGAAATATAGCGGTTGGGGGAAAAGGGAATAGGTCACGGCACTTCCTTGAAATATTAGTAATTAAAGCTGTTGACTAGTGACTGTTAAATCAGCTAAAATTAAGTTATAGGTAAGAAATCAAGAATTACAGATGAGTGGCCAAAGACACTAGTCAGGGTAATGTTGAAGTAAGTAAGTAAGTAAGTAAGTTAGTAAGTAAGTAAGTAAGTAAGTAAGTAAGTAAGTAAGTAAGTAAGTAAGTAAGTAAGTAAGTAAGTAAGTAAGTAAGTAAGTAAGTAAGTAAGTAAGTAAGTAAGTAAGTAAGTTGTTCACTCACAGTGGTGTTAACCCAGTCAACAATCTCCTTGTCTTTGATTTTTTCATCTGATCCCTTCAGGTTCTGCAGCAGGGCCAAGGTGTAAGCACGCATCAGCTGCCACACCACCGCTAAAACAAAAGTAGCATACAATTAGAACATCTCCGATCAGAATGTGAATGATCAAAATAATAACAATAAATGCACAATGGATATTTCGCTTCACCAGAATGTTAGATTAGTTTCAAAATCATTGTATAGCATACCTGGACTATTCCACTATTAAAGTATTACATTTGTATTACTATGAAAGGGACAGAGACAAAAAAGTTAGCACTACGAGTACGAGTGATCGCCGTTGCTTAGTGTACCACCAAAGATATATTACAGTAGACATTCTAGCCTTGTCCAATTGACATAAACTGGACACAATTAACAGTTAGATACTAGGCTTAACACTTCTACATGTCGTCTACGTGTGATATCCTAAACATACCCAGTGTCAATGTCTCATTGCCGTCGAAGATGTCCTTGCCACCCACACCGACCAGAGAGAACTTCATGTCCTTGCCGAGCTCGACGGCATATTCACAGTTTTCCATCTTCTTCATGTTCCCTCCCAAAGCTTTGAACTTCTTGTTGACACGGCCCCAGTCAACAACTCCTGGCTTTACCTACAGTGGCAGAGATGTGTAAGACTGTTCACTGCACTGTACATTAAATAGTTGTGTTTGATTGGAAACTTTTGAAAACTTTGGAAAAGAAATACCATGATATCATTTAAAATTGGAGCCATTGGAAATAAGAGCT
This sequence comes from Branchiostoma lanceolatum, assembly GCF_035083965.1. Lineage (NCBI taxonomy): Eukaryota > Metazoa > Chordata > Leptocardii > Amphioxiformes > Branchiostomatidae > Branchiostoma > Branchiostoma lanceolatum. The sequence continues at coordinate 39,760,971 of NC_089722.1, forward strand.
AAATAATGATAGCATAAGGAACTCGGTGATGAACAGAATAATATAGTGACCAACTGAGAACCACTAAGGGACAAATAAACCAAGTTCATTGTGAATACTGGCTTATGAATAAATTATAGATAAATCAGTAAAATACATTGTCGGAACAGTCGAAAATCTGGGTTGTGTTATTGACAAGTCTAGCCAAAACTATTGCACAGTCTAGCCTAAGCTTTATTTACCTTGTCATATGTCTGGAAGAGGATGAGGCCGTCCATCATGTCGTTGTAGAGATGATTGACATACGGGCTGACCCCTAAACTGTTCATCCAGTTACGGAAAGTCTTCTCTTCACGTGTCTCCTCCAGTCCTAAAAGAGAAAGGTACAACATGCTAAGAATAAGGACTGTACATTCAAAATATAAACACCTGATAATAAACCCTGTACCTGTTAAATGGTTTAGGTACAGGTCTGGACAGTACCAGTACCTGTCAGTACCCGTACAAACTAAACCAGTAGTAGATCTTTTTGATAGGTAAATTCAATGTATGACAATGACTATTTTGACTTAAGAAAAGCTTTTTAGATAAAGAATATTTAGTAAAATTGGTAAGGTACTCAGCCCTATACATAACCATGCAGACATTTCAATATGTCATCATGTTACAAATACATGTACAATGTAACAGAGTGGAGTGCATTTTAATTTGTCTGATCCGTGAATTACAAAAATGTGAATTCAAAGGCAAAGATTGTGAAGTGTAGGTAAGTAGGAGTCTAGGAGACAATGAGACACCACAGGCCAGCAGACTTGTAAGGAGACATGCCGCAATCCACGAGGTAACATACTCAGCCTTTTCATGACAACTCCTGTAATGTACGTATGATTTACTCCTGTATTGCAGCAGTTACAAACAAAACATGGAAGGTGTTAAATTCAATTGACTTATGTTATTGGACATGAAACTCTTATAATTAAGGTGTCATTCTATATCTGACAAGTTTACCAGATTCTAGGTGCCATTATGCTGAAACAATGTGGGATGATTTGTACAGGCAGGCAACACCTGTAACTTACAATTTTTCGTACAATCGCAAAGTAAATGGCATGTATTCTTGGGATTCTTCAAAATTCGGCTGTCTTGTTATAGAAAAGCCTGCTGTGGATCCTTGTTGGTTGCCAGTTGGTTGTGCTTGGAGATTCAAAATAGTATGATGTCCCATGACGGATATGACCGTGTCTAACGTAAGGACTGTACCACAGTGAGTTTTCTAAAGAGGGGAGAGGGGCACTTCACCCTGACAGTATTTTCCCGCCCATTTTAACTTGACTATCCACCTTTTAACTTGTCACTCCTTAATCTCCAAGCAGATCTACACGGGGCGCGAAAATCGTAAATGCTAGCCAGAGAAGCTCCTAGCAGTTACGATTTTTGCGCCCCGTGTAGATCTGCTTGGAGATTAGTCGCTCCTTTCCTCATGCAATTATTTTCCTCCAAAAAATGTGTATGGTCTATATGGCTGAATTACTATGTGTATGTAATGTTCATAGTATACATGAACTCCCTAGAATTCAAACTGTATCCAACTATTTTCCAACTATTTGCCAACTATTAGCAACTCCTTTATAACTCCTTCATTGATGGCAGCTAGCTGACCAAGACTTAATATAATACACACATACACACAAACAATATTCCAAACTTTTAATAAATGTAAGACTTGATATAATACACACATACACACAAACAATATTCCAAACTTTTAATAAATGTAAAATACACATAAATGCAAAAAGTGACACACTACAACATGCCAGGTACATAAAACCATGTGACCCTCTCTAGAAAGTAGGACAGTCTTACCTTCAATGTCTGGCATCTCTTCAGGCAGGTCCAGGGCTGGCCAGGTGTTGAACAGGTTGGCAACAAAGGCTGTGTTCAGCTTGGAGTTCCCCCGAACAACATCCTTCGGTGTCACAAAGGCCCTGACAGGGTAAAGATCACAAGCTGGACTCAGCAACTCTTACAAGGTTACATATAAGGGGGCTCGATAAATCAACATTGACCTTCATCTTCACACATCTCAAATATCACAATCTATCCAGAGATTCTTCAATATGCTGACCACAAATATCATACGTGCACATGCACACACACACATCTCAAAATCAAATATCACAATCTATCCAGAGGTTCTTCGATATGCTGACCATATGCGCACGTGCACGTGCACGCACACACACACACACACACACACACACACAAACAAACACACACACACACACACACACACACACACACACACACACACACACAATAACTCAATTTTTTTCAAAGTTATCTGGCTTTGTTGAGACAAGGAAAGAGACTAGGTTAATAGATAACAGATCTCTGAGTGTTACTAATGAATGTCACTGAATGTGAATGACACATTTCACATATCTGCATTACTACAAAATATTTTTCAAGATTCATCAATATCATATCATGTCGGGCTGTTTCCTGTATTCAGAGCAACATGTCATGAAACATTATTGCTAAATTGACTTTGTAATCACTCAAAAAAAGATAGCATGTACAATCTACAGCCTTATAAGTTATACTATTACCTGCAGTCCAGCTTTTCTGCGTTCTGCAGCATGAGTTCCGCGCGCTGTTCTGGGTCGTTCTCGTTCAGAGGTCCAAGGTCAACCCCTCTGTCAGGAGGGGCAATTTGATTCAGCAGATACGTGTAGGCTTCGGAGTCCTACAATAGGGGGGGGCAACTTTCCGTTAGAACTCAAAACACAAAGTTTTTCAAGCTAACAGAGTCACCAAAATCAGGGCTTTTTCTAAGGAGGGATGCCACGCCCTCATACTTTCCCCTTTCCCTGGAGAGCAGCTAGGTTCTCTGACAAGCAAGGGGACCATACTAAGCCACAAGTGTCCAACCTGTCTGACAGTAATTTTGCCCCTCAGGAAGCCGTTAGAAATAACTTCAAATTCCACTGCTTGGTCCGACTCACTCCAGCACCTCTTTGAATTATTTTTTTGGAGAAAAAAAACTAAATATATACATGTCTCCAACATTGAGGCAACAAACCTAATTACCTTTCAACAGCAACATATAATAATCATTCATATCCTAATAATATAATTGTGGAGTCATGAATTTTTCACAAACCGATTAGTAATAGAGAAATGCTGACATAAGAGCTGATTATGACATTTCAAACTCCCTACCTTAATGTCTCCTCCAAAGTTGGTGATAGTCTTGTCTATGCCAGCGTTCTTCAAGTGATAGTTGACCCAGCGCAGTAACAGTTCCTCTGGGGACAGTTTCAGCAAGTCTTCCATGTCTTCCCCATCCATCAGAAGCTGCACGAGTCCTGCGAAACAACATGTCCAGGAAAATGTCAGACACTCAGCCAGGCTGTTAGCTAGCAGGTCGTCAGCTCTATTCTGGACGCCCAACACTAAATACGAAAAAGAAATTAGACGCTCTCCTTTTGTAGGGGACACCAAGAAGGTACCCTGTTTCCATGGCAATTACATATATCTGTAGTGTAGGTGTGTTTTCCAACATACACTGTGACTCAGATCAGACACTGGGACAGCATAAAAATTGACTGCTATGCAAAGCTACTGGGTAATTGTTATCCATAGAGCCAATTGGGTAAGGCTTGTTTCTTTTCACATCATTTTTGTTACTTGATATATTGTTGATCTGACTTTTGTACATAAAATAAGCAATTAACTGCTTTTAGCCCATTCCTCGTAAAATGAATGTCAATAAAACTAAATATATTTGAATAGTAAGGAGAAATTCATATTCCTTACAGCCTTTGATAAACTGATAAGCGAGAGGAAGTTGAAAGTACTAGAGTATACTAGATGTTCATATATGCACAAGTCATGAATATGTACATGGTTGTTAACATGTGACCTATGCTTAGACCAGTGGGGCGAAAATGTACAATACAGGTCTTCTTCAATATATTGTGTTCTGACCTGGGTTGTGCTGCAGGTCGATCTGAGCGAACAGGCCGATCCTGATGATCTGCCAGAGCAGCCCCAGCACCAGGTGAGGCTTGCCCTCCTGCAGGTCCACCGCCCCGATGTTCACGATGTTGCAGCCGATGGCGCTGGCGGAGTTCAGGGCCAGGTTCAGGTTCTCTGTGGTCTTGTACTGGTTCAGTTTGGTCTTGTTGATTGCACGCTCGTCGATGGTATCAGGGCACGACAGGTTGATCATTTTGCTACATGACAAATGATAAGAAATGCTTTTAATTTTGAGAAAAGCTGGTGGCACAGCAAGAAAGGGGTGAGCAAATATAACCACATTGATATATTGAACATATGCTACATGACAAATACTAAGAAATGCTTTTAAGAAAGTGGCATGGTGGCCTTGTTATCAATATTAGGGTTGTTGACTCAGAACTTGGAGGTACTGAGTTCGAATACTAGACAGGGAAAGGTACTTTATTATAATATTACACAAATTTCCTCACTCAACTAAGGTGTGAGTACCTAGCTTCATCTATGATGTCTATGGCACGACAGGTTGATCATTTTGCTACATGAAAAAAGCTGGTGGCACGGCAAGAAAGGGGTGAGCATACAAATGTTAGCTGAGGAGAAAGAGGAGTGATCCAAACAACTACCATGCTGGCATAACAAATATAACCAACAAGATCTCTGTATGAAATGAAAGATAAAGCCAAAAAACTACCATGACATAGCAAAACAAATTGGTCGTATGGATAAGTGTGATGGGTTTTTTAACATCTCCAAAATGCGACTCACCAGAGAAGAATGCCGTCCTGGATTTTGGTCCACAGCTCGTCTGTATTGACATCAATGTCCAAGTAGGGCTTGCAGTCTTCATCGTTGGCCAGGTTGCTGTTGATCCAGTCGGCGAAGGCTGTTTTTTCCTCCTCTGAGTAGGAATGCGTGGTCCCTTCCACCGAGACGCCAGACATGCCGCCCTTCTTCACAATGCCCTGCTTTGTGGCCACGGCCTTCTTAAAGGAATGAGCAATGTGGCTGGACTTCATGTCAGCATACACCTGGAAAATAAGTACGGATACATTTATCAGATCATCCCTGGAACATTAAAAACCATTCATATGTTTATCCGTTCAGTTTCCTTACTGTTTCTGTAGCAGGGCATATTTTTACAAATTATAGGAAGGGGTTGCTAGCACTTCCCCTTTGATATGCTTGAGGCACCTCCTCGAACACAGGACCTCACTTTTATGGGGGTGACTGGTGCAGCCCCAACCAAGACGCTCTACCCAGGAGCTCAGCTGTGAGGCTGCTACCAGTCCCAGTAGGAACATCAGTAACAGAAAAAAATATGAACAGTTTGAAATGATTTTTTCTTCTGAAAATTACTGTATTATGTTAAAAGATTTGTACAGTGAAATGTGTCAAAACATTTGCACAGGGGCTAAAAACAAACTTCATTGGACTATTCCATTGGGGTCAGAGTAATAAGTGACCTTGCAAAAAGGTTACATGTTTCTACCAGTTACAGTACTTAGCTTTTTATTGTTAATTTTCATGTTTTTTCAGGAGGTCAAAATATACTTTTCTGTGAAAATAGAAAGAGTGTGCATGTTGGCTTGATCAGATGCATTTGTCAGCCACACTTGGATGAATTTGACACCCCTACAAAGTACCTGTCAAAAGTACTGAATTGTTTGACTGAGTCTGAAATGTGATGCAAGTTACAATTCTAAAAATATTTTCAGCACAAGTTGTCCTTGTAGTTGGAAGGATGAACTAGAAAACTGTTAAAATCAATGTCAAACATGTCAGTTTAATGGTCACTCCCTACACTCAGTACTAGTGCTAGTGCAGGCCTGAAACATGAACTATTTACAGACTGGGCAAACCCTGCCCATTTGGCAAACAAGCCCTGTGTGTGTACTATTGTACACTGTACATACAGACCTCGCTCAGGCTGTACTGACACACATGCTATATACATGATGTTACCAAGTAGGCATTCCATTAGCATACTACGTATCAAACAATTTGTCTTTCACAGATACATCGTATTCCCGTGCATGTATTATATACATGTACAACAACTAGTACTAGTACAAGACTTAAATGCTTGTTGCAGATCCAATGAACTAATATCTGCATACTATCTCTTCTACCCAGTAACAAGATTAAGGAATGTACACTGCTGTATTTAAAACACAAGCCATCAAACATGATTAAATATTTATTGCAATAATGGAAGCTGTCTCGCTATTCCAAGTTTTCAAGTGGTGTACTGTATGCAACATTATCAGTAATTACCATCCCATTATAGAAATTTAAATAGATGTAAGGTTTTTAGTTGTTTACTGTTTACTGTTTGTTGACTGAGGTTGCTACTAAGTTTTGTCAAATTAAAAAAAATGCACACATGGAAGGAAGGCACCATATCTATGCCATATCGGCATACATAGATTCCCCCTGTAAGCACTTGCTCTGTATGGTCCATGCAATCATAGTGCTTTGACCATTGATAGAGAGGCACCAATCACTTTGGGCTATTAACTCTATCATTATCAAACTCAGGAGGGGGTGTGTGTATAATTTCCTTGGGAGCATGTTGGCCCTAGAGCCAAGAAGCTGGCCGGTGTAGGCTCTGGAATCAGTCTAACTCAGGGGGCCTGTTGAGGAGTGATGTATAATTTCCTTGGGAGCATGTTGGCCCTAGACTAGAACTTAGAAGCAAGAGGCTGGCCTGTGTACAGTGTAGGCCCTGGAAACAAACTTAGTCAAAAGGAGCTGTGTTATTTTCTTGGGGACAGTACTAGTCAAACTCAGATGGACCTATATAGTATTTGTATGATTTCCTTGGGAGCATGTACATGTATTGTTGTATGCCCTGGAAACAGTCTGGTAGCCAGGCTACAAGAAGGCGGCACCACACAACAACAACCATCCTCCACATCATGGCACATGACCTCATCTCACTTCCTCCAGCCCCCATGGCCAGCTGGACATATATGGAAGTTTAACACATGGCTTCCTGCCTCAACACATGATCTCACCAGATTTCCATTGTAGCAGCGTGACTAATGTTTGCTACTGTGAAAAGAACAACTACCACTAAGTATAAACCATGAAATGTGTCATGAAATGTGTCCTGCAAGCAGAATGGCTACACCTGTTAATTACACACTTCAATTATTCATTCTGAAGTCTTTGTTGCCAAGTTTTAGACCACCAATTCCTCCGGCTCTGTCCAAGGATGAACAAACTGATATGCAGTAAAAACAAGTGAACTAAAGTTGTTAAGAACTTACATTTGTATTAGCAGTACAAAGTCCAGGGTAGGCATGTGGAATCTATGCTTCCCCACAACTGTACACATGTGATGGATTGATTACAGGATAACAGATTCTTGTTGAATGAGTTGTGCAGTTATATAATCAACTGATGACAGAAAAGTTTTTATCATGACTACATGTACCTGTTGTCTAGATCTAAATATGGAGGAGCTTCTAGCACAAGCCTCGGACTCTGGTATTAAATCTGTACATGTAAAAGTATAACACACCACTTATCTAGAACAGTTGGGCTGAAACCCAGAGAAATACAAATAGAAATAGCAAAGCCACCCTGCACTTAGTCATATACTTGAAAAAGTAACATGCTTCACCTCAACATGAGGACTTTCACTTGATAGGCTTTGATGCTGGGCTAAAATCTTCATACAGTCCTTTCATGTGTAAATAATACAACAAATATCCCAGAATGTGCATGAGTTTCATGATCTATATTATAATTTTCAAAGTTGTGATTGGCAGATTTTTAAGTCAGCTATAAATACGGCTGGAAATACATTATTCTACCTGCATATACAGATTAGTAGTTATAGTACAGGTAAATTTGACCATAGAGTAGTAGTAGCATTTCTGATAGGAATTTGTTAAACTTGCTGAGAAGTTAGAAAATCTAAAGTTGTATATTGAAAAGCCTACTAGTATCTAATGTTCAGAGATTATTCAGATCTAAGTCATTCAAGATGGTGACAGGAGCATCTATTTATGCATCCCCAAAAGCAACAAAGAATGGTGCAGATGAAAGGTACATGGTGTAGTGAGAATTCTGATATATTTACATATGCATAAATGACACTAAAGCTTGCGTGCTAGAATGTACGTCAGTGTTGACAGGGTACTTGACTTCTGCACCCGCACATTCCTCCGCACTTGTGTCGCCTTTTAACATAGAGACAGACTTTTCAAAATACTTCTTGTCAGTGTTGAAAGCCTGTGTTGTTGTGATGAAAATTTCTACAAGCAAAACGGGAAAAACCTTGATCATATCTTTTTTCAAGCAAGTATCATCAAATAGAATTTTCTGGAGGATTTATTAAGTCATGTCATCCACCAAAGTGCCAGGGCTTGGAACACTTTACTTGCTGTTTTTTGTAAGCTCCATACGTGCATAATAATTAGCTTGAATAGTAGTTTTAACCTGTAATTGTGAAATGTGCAAGTTGTTTGTATTTTTTATGCGATCTCAATTTTTTTCCTGTCAATCACAGGTTGGCATTGATTTAGAGCAGGAACAGTGTGTCCTGACCACAGTACTTCGACACTGGTTTGTGACAGGCCCCAAATCAAAAGCATTTAGAGAAAGCCTTATTCATTGAAGACAGACCCCAGACATACATGGATTGATCCTAACTGCTGAGAAAATTTATCAAGCTGTTAGTGTTACCAAATCTTCACTAATCTAAAAGTAACAGCATTTGATTAATCAGTGTCTTGCACCCCCATTCCAATCCTGACATCACACACTACAGGCCCTGGGGATCTCCTAATAACTCTGCTAAAATGTCACAAATGCAGTACTTTCCGAGATAAAAGAAAGTCTACCCTTCAGTAAGCAATTGAAGTATGTCTATGTCTATATCCCTATTTAGAGAATGACCGACCAAATTCCAATTGGGGATTACGTTGTACATGTTGTAATTAGTTCAATCTCCAGTCCATGTTGGAATTAGTTCAATCTCCCTCCTCTGTCCTTGACCCACAGGGCTGGACATACCACCTGCACATGCAGGGTAGCTCAGGTAATAGCCTGGATGCCAGACCCCCGATCTCTAAAATATCCATCATGTGGGGTACACACCACACGATAGATGTTTTGAGAGATTGGGGGTCTGGCATCCAGGCTATTCACTCAGGTAACATTTCAGCTGTGCAGGTGTTTTTGATATCTGGTAACCTGCACCAGATCTGCACTGGTCCATGATATAACATGCCCCAGGGCTACTACTAGTACTACCAGGGTGAACAAATTTTAGGCACAGGTACAGGTTTAGGTACAGGTCCTGTAGCACTCAGCATTTGGGAAAGAGTATGGTAGTTAAACATACACCGCTACCAGTAAACTAGCCCAGAGGAGCGGAGCTTGGGTAGCGAACGGAAAGCTAATATTAGTACTAATAAGGCTGGATTCCAGGCTACAAAGTTGTGCCCAGGGCTGCCGAAAAGGAGACGGGTGCCGCCTTATGCACCGTCTGGTGCGGGGAGGACTTAAACTTTAACTGTTAACTGAGCTACATGTTCAGTACTTGTTTGAATTAATTGCTGATCTTCAATAAGCATGTTTGAACTGAAACAACATAATGTTTATTTGTCCCATACACATAAGCCCTACAAGTAAGAGATCTATATATAGTAGTGACCACAACAAGAGCTACAGTTGTATGAGGTGTCATTTTCATGAAAACAAAGATACTAAAGAGTCTAGATGTGGTTTCAGTGCACTGCCATGGTAATTTCATCTGTCAAAGTTGCCATCCCCTGACCTGTCATCCCAGCCAGGCTTAAACTTAGGGCCAATTTACATACAGCTTGTCTAGATATCTGGACTGCAGATATCTGCCAGGCGACAGCTTTTTTCTGTGTCTAAACAGGAATTTTATGGTCTTAATGAGGTTTTTTTAGATGTCGGGAAAATTTCAGCCGACCACTCTGAAGCATTCGCCCGACAACTCAGCGGGAGTCCCCGACCGCTCCAGCCGGACGTCTAAACAGAATGTGTCGCGTAGTAGACATCTGGAGGTCGGGGTTCACGCTAGTTTGCATATTTGGCGGGCGATAAAGCGGGAAAACTTCTTAGCATCAAGGACCATTTGTTCCCAAACGGACGACGGACTTCTTTCGTGATGCCAGATCGTTCGGTGGATCGGCCCTCCCCCCTCCGCCGCGACAAGGGCAGCGAGTAGGAACGCAGCGTTGATTCTGACCGGTCGCTGTCGTCTTCCTCGGTACCTCAAACGCCTCTTACGCTCAACCCTTGCTTGCTGCCTCATGTTTAGCCACACGCGAGTCAGATAAAGAAAGAATACCATATTCATCATGACGAAAAACACAGGCGGTTCTCCCGCCATTTTGAAACGCACGCAAAAGGTTAAATAGGGTCACGAGTGCAATCAGCGCGCTGCGTGAGTCCTGCGGTACTTCCGTGTATAAATGCGTCCAGATATCTAAGGCTCAGATGTCGGCGGATTTTTAGATATCTGAAAAAACTCTGTATAAATTGGGCCTAATTAGTGGGATTTGGTACAGCCTTCGGTCACAGTAATTATCTATGCTCCACAGGCACATTATTTATTTATTCATCTAACCCCCTGCAAGCAATTAGGTCCAGGTTCAATGTCATGAAGTGACCAAAAATAAATTCCATCCTTCACAATAACATTCTTGACACATCATGTACCAAGCTGCAAGAACTAAAAATAGATGGACTGAAATGCGAAGAAAATGAGCAGTGCAGGTAAAACCTGTCTGGTGCAGACACATTGTAATGTTGAATTTTACCTGTACCAATGCAGGCAAACAGAAAAATCTTTGTGAACCCCAAGTCTTACTTCCAGAAATGATGATTTTGTCCTTTTGTTGTGATGTTTTCAGGTATGAAAGGAAGTAGGGGATACACTACCTTCATGATTCATCCTAAGAAGTATGCATAATTAGACTGTGTAACTGCAAAAAGTATGTTATTGCATTGTACCTTATATTCTTTTTCATAATATATGCATTTCTTACAAGGTAAAGATGATCTCAGTTCAAAATTGAATTTGCTGCATATAAATTCAAATATTGCAGCACCTCTAAGGCTCTAACTGATATTATCAATCATTCCAGTCATGTCACTTTTCTGTAAACTGACAAGTAGACATGAAAGTTAAACCAACACCTAACAGCACTTCCCACTTTTAGAACAGATCCACTGGTTATGATGAACTGTCTGTGCTTTTAGGTGATGTTGGGCAAAAAGGAAGTATGGCAACAATTCCTTGATCTAACCAAGCATGCATAATTGGACTGTTCAACAAGTGCATCAATTCTATTCTACCTTACATTCTTTTTCATATGCATTTCTTATGAAGTCAAAATGATTTTGACAATTTGAGTTAAAATTTGAATGTTTTGCCTGTAAGTGTATAGCAGCATCAGCTCTAACTGACACAACCATCCCATTTAGCCATTTTACTTTTCTGTAAACTGAAACACCTGTGACCTGACAGCACTTCCCACCTTTAGAATAGATCCACTGATTATGATGAACTGTCTGTCCTTTTGTGATGATGTTTTGAAAAGGAAGTATGGCAACACTTCCTTCATCTAACCAAGCATGCATAATTTGACTGTTCATCAAGTGCATAAATTGCATTCTTCTACCTTACATTCTTTTTCATATGCATTTCTTATGAAGTAAAAATGACTAACTGTCTTGCCTCTCACCATCTTAAATTTACTTGATATGACCATTCAATTCAGTCAGGTCCCTTTTCTGTAAATTGACAAGTGAGTCCTACCAAAAAAAAATGTTGTGTTTCTGGTTAGGGTCCTGAAAATATAGGGTTCGGGAAGATTCTCTTTTCTGAGGTTTTTTTAGAGATCTTGGCCGAAGTGATACAACAAATACATGTTAGCCATGTAAAACAGACATGCATTGTACAAGCACAAATATATCAATCAACTGAACAAAGAAGTACAATGTTTACCACACATTCTTACATCAATTGTTCAAAGCCCTAATCTGTTGACAGAGTTTGAAATATGTAGGAAGTGTGTTTTGAATCACTCATTAGATCTAGATCATCTAGTAGATACCAGATTGAAAATTATGTCCCTTGACTTGACATATCTATGACCCCTAGGATCCCAAAAAAGAAGGCCAGGGTCAGTATGTTTTTGCTAGGGTCAGAAACATAACGTCAGCAGGTGAGAATTACTGGTTTCAAAAAAAAAAAAGAATCTCCTATATTCCATATTTTCCTAGGCCTAAGAAGAAATGAAAGTGGAACACCTGCGTCAGTGACAACACTTCCCACTTTTAGAACTGATTGACTGATTATGATGAACTGTCTGTCCTTTTGTGGTTGGGCAACAGTTCCTCTGTCTAAAATGCTAACCAAGCATGCACAATCTAACTGTGCAACAAGTGCATAAACTGCATTCTACCTTACATTCTTACAAAATTGAATCTGTTGCCTCGTACATAAAATATTGCATCACCTATAAGCATAACTGATATGATGATTTAATTCCATCATTTCACTTTTGTGTAAACTGACCAGTAAGAAGAAATGAAATTGAAACACTGGACTTCACTTCCCACTTTCAGAACAGATACAGTTGATTATGATGAACTGTCTGTTCTTTTGTGGTGATGTTTTGAAGAGGAAATTGGGCAAACTTCCTTCATCTAATCAAGCATGCATAATTAGACTACAGCAACAGGTGCATTCATTGCATTCTATCTTACATTCTTTCTCATTTGCAATTTTATCTTCTAATTGATACCGTGAGTCAGAGAATTAAAAAGATACAAAATTCAGGTAACCATTACCCTGTTGTTGACATTAGTGGACAGGTATTAGAACTGGTTACATGTGGCTGTGTAATCTTTACAAACAACTCTGAATCAGTCTGCATCTGTGTAGCCATGTACATGTAACCGCCTTTCAGCATAACAGTAAACACACCAGCTTTTAAATTATAGGCCCTCGGCGCAGCAGCAGCAGCTGATTATATTACACTGAACCACCTGCCACACCTAACCTTTGCACATCTAGCTGTAAGCGTTAACATTGTTTAAAGCTATCTGGCGAGGATGCTCCTATACTAGTACACTGCGCTAGTACTTGAATGCAACAAGCTCCATACTGAGATCTAGGAAATTGCTCATTTTTTTACACATTAAATTAATCCTAGGTTGATAACTTTGGACATCAGGTGTACTTGAAAACATGACTATGACTGCCATGACTGCCATTTTGTCACTATATGTACAAATGCATCTACGGCACTTCAGCTAATGACTTTGATAAGAAATAACTTGCTCAGTTATGTCGGCACTTCTTCATCAATGAATTACTGGTAAGATTTATGGTGTAATCAGTAACAACATAATCGTGGCTGACATCATGGGGACACCCCTCCCCTAATGTAAACTCATCTGTGTAATGTGCACAGAGACCACTCCCTTCACAAGTACTGCACCTGTAACAGCCATGATGACACACCTGCTACTCACCAAGCAGAGGAGGGGTTGCGACTGGTTTTTGACGTGTTTCTAGGCGTTTTTGTCGGGCTTTCTACTTTGTCATTTTATTTTTGTCCAGCCAACCCACAAAATTGCACCTGAAACAGGCATGATGACACACCTGCTGCAAGTGGATGCTTAAGTAAGGGCTGGTTCATGCATTCTAGCGAGGGGGTTGCTGCATGGGTGTTTCCGTTTATACTTTACTGTAAATGCATTTTAAGTTAGAAGGGATTTCATTTCGCTGAAGGGAGAAAATGGAGTGTTTGTGGTTGTTTATGTTGGCAGTTGAAACAATGGAGTAGGCAGGCAAAAGGCAATTTTGGCAAAGTTCGCAGTGAAGTGAAGGGACAAAAACCGTGAACAATAAACCATTGCGACAATTTTAGCATGTACAGTACCCTTGACACTACATTCAGAAAGGCCATCTGCAAGTTAGCTCCTTACAAATTACAGGAAATTTAAACAACTTAGCCTCGGGCTTGGAGAAAAAGGCATGCTGACAACGTTACTATAAGAAAAATTCATACATGGGTCATTTTGATGGGATTTCAGTTTCTGTCTGGTTAACTGGGTGGTGAGATGTGCCCAGCAGCAGTCATGGTTGTTTTCTCTAACCAACTGGGCGACCCAGGGCTGACCTGACACATCAAACTTCATGTCACCACTAAGACAACAAGTTGGACCAGCGAAGGTTTGCAGAAGCCAGAAGGCATGTCTGTGGCCAGAAACACAGACGCATTTCTAAACGATATGCCTCGTGCTAACCGTTGTTGAACTGGGACTCAAATAAGTCCTAACCTTTTTAGCCTTTAAACTATCGTACAAACGCAGTAAAGTTTAGCTTGAGTGACGTTCTCAACCAGGGCTCCGTTTGCTTGCTAACCCCGTCATGGTTCCGCCCAGCTTCACTTCCTTACGAGTGAACCCTTGTATAAATTTATCACTAGTATACAGAACAGTTGAGGGAGCCCCCCACCCCACCTCCACGACTAGAGTATCTCGTGTAAGACACTTAAACATACCGCGACAAACTCCTCGAAGTCGATGGTGCCATTTTTGTTCTTGTCGAGTTCCGCCGTGAGCTCGCGGAGCTTGTATCCGGGCAGGTCCTCCCCGCAGGCCCGGAACAGAGCGCCCAGCTCCCCGGTCGAGATCGAGCCGCTGTTGTCCACGTCGATCTCGTTAAAGCTCGCCATGAGCTCGTCCAGAATTTCCGGCTGGATCACGGAGAAGCGGTTGCTCAGGTCGTTAGACATGGTGCTGGTGGTTGCGTTGGTAGAAGTTTTGTACTCTCGGGGTGGTTTTTAGTTCCTGTTCTTGATGACCAGCGAGACGCGAGATTCTGGGTTCGAACCTCTTGAACCAAAACGAGGCTGAGGTCTAGGGGTCAACAGCAATTCTCCGCGGAGCCTCATTCTCCAGTCAGCTGGCAGCTGGGTGGCCTGTAACAGCCTATTTCTACTGCCATCTGAGTGTGCCTGTTCCTACAGTCAGTTGAGTGTACCTGTCAACACTGAGCCTGTTGCTACAGCCAGCTGAGTGCCTGCATTTCTGTCGACATGGCCTGTTCCTAGTATAAACCAGCTCAGGATGTGCCTGTAGGTGTGCCTGTTCACAGTGCCTGTGCCTGTTCCTATAGCCTGTGCATGTTCCTACTGAGTCTGTGTGCATAATTCTACAGTCACCGTGCAATGCCTGTTCAAAGAACCTGTTCTCCTATGTACTGTGAGCCTGTGCTCTAGTTCTATAGTCTGTAAACCCCCTATTAGGGGTATCGCAACTCACAAATTACAGTACTGGACACATTTTTGTAGCCTCCGCTCACCGAGTGATGCTGGTGTTAGAGAATTTCTGTTTTTGAGCTTGTGTTCTCTCTCTGATCCTTGCCATATCTGATTGTGAATAATATATTACAAACAGTGACTAAATGAGAGCCCCTGCGCTGTTTGGGACTTCTAGCCATAGATGGAGGGCCAGGAACGTCCAGTTCTTGATGAAACTGTCTTGGATCCGGCCTTGCCACCTTGGAAGAAGAACGCTTCGAGCTGTTGCCAAGTGGACTTTATTGAAAAGCCAATCACCTACCAGGAATTCTATCAGCGGTACCTCCGACCCAACAGGCCATGTCTGTTTGGAAGCCATGTCACCAGCAAGTGGCGCAGCAGAAGGGAATGGGTGAGCAAGGATGGAAAACCCAACTGGATTGCTCTCAAACAAATGTTTGGTAAGCAATTAAGGCACTGTCTAGCCTAATAAGTCTAGCCTCCTTTGCAGGCCTTCTAGGAGCACTGATTCACGATGCGGAGGGGCACAGAATCGGCATTAGAACCTGGCCCATGCTATGTTGAAAATCACCTGTCAGAGCTCCTAAAAAAATGAATTACTGGAAGTTCCAAGCCAATCACATTGCTGTTAATAGCCAAGAGGCAATGTGATTGGCTGACAACTCATATATAGCCTCCTTGTATGCATGAGTCATCCTCTGTGAGACTTTAGTACTAGTAGCCTCCTTTGCAGACTTTCTGGAACGGCGGCGTATATATTTTGGGGGGTAAGCAATTTCTTACACAGGCCAAGGTTCTCCAATGCCAGCTTAGGGACTTTCGCAGCCGAGGGAGTTATGTCACCGAGGGACGACCACCTTTCTCGGCGACGAAAGTCCCTAATTATAAGCTGGCATTAGAGAACCTTGGCCCATGTAAGAAATCGCGTAACACCCCCCCCCCCCAACATATTCGCCGTTCCAGGAAGTCTGTGAAGGAGGCTAATAATGCAAGGCTATAGACAAGTTTACATTTACATAATTTAACATTTACAGCAGTTGATCTAGCAGCTCATGTATATTTGATTAGTGTCCATGCTTTGATCAGTAGGCCATGTCACTCAGAGGTAATATGTGAGAATTCATTAATATATGATGCCGCTGAGCATCTCTTTTACGATCAGATGTCACATATGACTTTATTTATCTATTTAAGGTCCAAGTGTCCCATGAATAAAGGTTTGTGAGTCATGGACTGTTATTATACAAATTGTACAATCTAGTTCAGAGAGACTGATAGATGTGAATGAATACGAAGAATGGTTTTGAATTTATTGCACTGACCAGTTCAGGTGTGACAGACATGCCTTTGAAGCCTTTGAAGATTATGTGTGATATGAAGACATTTTTTGTGATTTTTTTCCAATTCTGTTTTATTCAATTTTACATGTAACAAAGAAAAGTGAATATTAACTGTTATCTTTTATTTTGTTTGTAGGGACGCTGACTGTTCCAGTGGCTGACTGTAAGAAGGTGGAATACCAGGCACAGCCCAAAGAAGACATGACGCTGGCAGAGTTCTTGGACTATTGGCAGGACTTGTACAGAAGTGAACACGACCCCAGCAAGCCATGTTTATACCTAAAAGACTGGCATTTCTGCAGGTATAGTAACCTAATACTATATATATGATATATTAATCAAAGTGTCAGGAATCAATCTACTTTTAATCCTAGCATTGGAGAGAAGATATTGTTGCCACGCAATTTTTCTTGCATATTTCCAGTGGCCTTAAATTTGCACGTAAGATGTCACTGCATCTTCAACATAACAGGTTCTTCAAATTAGTACTGGCATTACACTAGTACTGTACCATACACGGGGGTACAGGTGGAGGGCATAAGAATTAATCAAGATGATAGAAGCTTTTTCAGTGGCCTTAAATTTGCACTTAAAATGTCACAGCATCTTCACCATAACAGGTGCCTCCAATACATCATAATACTGGCACTACACTGTACCATACAAGGGGTTACAGTAGGAAGGCATATTAAAGAATAAAGATGATAGAAGTTTTTGCAGTGGCCTTAAATTTGCACTAAAGATGTCACTGCAAACATAAAACCACCATGAGAATTTGTAACATTTACAGTTTCAGTATAATACGGGCTATTCTAAGGTACTTTCTTGTGTTATTTGCAGGTCTGTCCCAGACTATGGTGCGTATGAAACTCCGGTGTACTTCCAGTCAGACTGGCTGAATGAGTTTTGGGATCAGCGATACCATGGTGAGGATGACTACCGGTTTGTGTACATGGGGCCAAAGGGCTCATGGTGAGTACTGTAAGTGCGTTTAAGTTTGCAGAGATTAATTTTTTGCAGTAGGGAGAAAATGTAGTGCCTGTGGTGGTTGTTCACAGTTGAAACACTTAGGCAAAGTGTTTTTGAATGCTGTGGTTTTAAATTCGCGGTGAAGATGTTACCTAAGAAACTACAAACATTAATAAACCACAGCAAAAATTTACAAACAGTTACAGTACTAGAATGTCGATTGTCAACAAACCCCTGATTGATCAAAATGTTTTAATGTGATTGGTGTCGCAAAATAGCTAGCAGGGTGCCGGGTGGGTTACATGAACAAGGTGTCTAGATAAGGCTGGTATAATCAATCTGCAGAACTTAATATCATTAGCTACAGCTATGACTGTTTCAAAGTTCAGATGTTTGGCATGGCAAGGGATTCAAATTCAAATACAGCATAGCATATACTAGTATCTAATCACCTGAAAGACGAGTGTCCATGCCACACTTTCTAGTATATAAAAGGATTATGTCATTACAGAGTTACAAATTGAATTCACTTGTTCATTTTGAGCCCATAATGAGTAGTCTAGTAAACACTTGTTCTATTAGCACACAATAATGTTATCTACACAAAGTCCAAATATTACACAGAGGTCTGAGATTTTAAAATCTTGTTGTGTTTCCTCAGGACGCCTCTCCATGCAGATGTGTTCCGGTCCTACAGCTGGTCAGCCAACATCTGTGGACGGAAACAGTGGCTCTTCTTCCCACCTGGCCAAGAGGAACAGGTGACTGTGGTTACAGAATATTTCCCTTCTTGCCTTCTGTATTGACATGACATCCAAAAAATGGTCCAATTTCTGAAAACAGAATAAACTTTCTTGGAATTTACCTTAAAATGGGAAATGTTCACATTGGTATATGTTTGGAGGTGTCACAGTGGACTTAAAACCACTGCAAATGATCCATTTTCTTCCTGCCTCGTAACCAAATCCCTGTTACATGTATATGTTAACATTTCCTTTTTTACACCATACTGTGATGTTACTTGAATACATTTGCAGTGTGTTGTATGACAAACCGTTAGAGTATTCTTTGGTAAAAGACAATAGATTATCATCTCATGTTTTATGTTATGATTGATATTAGCTAACTTTTTTTTCACTCAGCTATGTGACACTACTGGGAATCTTGTGTACGATGTGAGATCAGAAGAACTGCTGAACTCCAAAAGATATCCCCACTACCAAAAGGACACCAGGCCCATTGAAGTTATTCAAGGTCCAGGGGAAGTTGTGTTTGTGCCCAGTGGCTGGCACCATCAAGTGCATAACTTGGTAAATAAAAACACAGCCTTATCTTTATAGACTTTGCTTTAAAAGAAGGTATCTCACCGGACTACATCAAATTGCAATAGCCATTCGATAAGGCCTTAAATGGTGCAAATGGCCAGAAAATGGCACAAATGCTGCACAATCACTGCCAATCTCTTTTTGATGAATGTTGATAATTATCAATGAAAGTTGGTGCAATTTGCTAGCGCATTTTGGCTCAAAAGAGAAAATATTTTGATGAATCTAATGTATTACAGTCAAATCTGAAAAGCGTAACTTGCATATTTTTTTAGTGATGTGACAGAACAGATAATGCCTATTGTATGTGAGCAGTAGAAATATGCAACACCATGACTGATAGTTTCCATTGTCTACAGGAAGACACCATCTCTATAAACCACAACTGGATTAACTGCTGTAACGTCCACATGATGTGGTCCTTCCTGCAGTCGAAGTTGGGCAGGGTGCAACAGGCCATCTCAGACTGCACAGATATGGAGGACTGGCACGAACATTGCCAGGTTAGTACTCACGGCTCAACAACTAGGACTGGATAGAATGGGTTTAGGATTACTCCAGGACCTGTATCGTTCCATAAATAGTTTGATCAGGTAAGTAAGTTACTGTAGTACAAAGTTCTTTGTACACAACCAAGTGTTTTATTCAAGCTGACATTTCAGTGACCATCTGAACATGATAGTACTAGTAGTAGTAGGTAGCTCATGGGGCAATGTTGTTTGTTTTGGACTGCATCTGTGAGCAGCAACACGTAGCTGCAATACGATATAGAACCAGTCAATTATTGCCTTAAGTATAGTCAAATATTTTGCCTGTGCATTGTATGTCAGTCAAGGGAAAATTGGCAAAAGTTGCCACAATGATCTAGCACTATTAGGCACAGTCCAGTGAGATATGTGCTTTACTGCAGTTTTTTAATGCTAACTGTATTCTAAACCCTGGCTGTAGGTGATGCTGAAGGCCAGTAGTGGGATAAACTATGAGGAGTTTGTGGACTTCCTGGCTTGCATCGCTGACCGGAGGCTTCAGGACCTAGCCACTTCTGAAGAAGGTGTGGAGGTAAAACACCCCTGGCGTCATCACCACAGACTGGACCTCCGCACACTGTCCTCCCTCCTGTCTGTCATCATGGCAGACCAGGATTGTCAGCGTTTGGGTTCAGTGCAGTCTAAGATCGACTCACTGAAAAGGACGCTAGAAAAGCTTGATCCTTAAAAATGTGCTTAAATCTATGCACAAATACTTTCAAACTGCATTGAACTGTCCTCATGCCAGACCACAGGAATGTCAACATTTGGGTTCAGCAGTGCAGTCTAAGATCAACTCCCTGAAAAGGACACTGGAAATACTTGACCCCTTAAGAAATGTGATGGGATTTAATGTATGAACAACCGTCAAAAGTGCAATGAACCAACTTTCAACAGGAGCACAACTTGTCTGCCATGGACTGATACAAGCAAAGAGCTTGCTTGGGTTTGGATTCAACAGCACAGTCTGAGGTGGACTCTGGAAAAACTCAATCTTTAAAAATATGATGTTATTAAATTTATGTGCAGCTGTCAAGCTAAGAATAAAGAATTTATTGTTTGGTATACCATGTTCTGTGTGTTCAGTCATTTTTCAACCTTCCTCAGGCCACTTAATATTTCATATAAGACATGAAGGGAGCTTTTTCTTTGAACATTGCATCAGTTTCGGGTAACTGGGGGATGTCATCCATCAGATCAAATAAGTATGGCCAGTAACTTGGGTTCAGTGTGTTTTGTATTCAAAAGCTCCATCAGGAATGGAGGACGTAGTACTGCAGAAGTATCCTGGTAAGCTCAGAAAGGTGAGCAAGTGATGTATCTTTATTGTCACAGAGGATAGTGAGTGTGTGAGTGAGTGAGAGATCTAGAGGGAATCCAAAATTGCAAGACATAGGACTTTTGGATTAGAATTACTAGCAAACTAGCCTCCCCCTACTCCAAAGGTAAACAAAAATGTTTTCATAGCCCCTCCCTTAAAACATAAAATCTAGACCATTCCATGGCAAAGTGAAATAAATTTTCAATTTGCTTTTATTGATGTCAGGGAATGGCTTATGGACTTGCATGAAACTAAGTGAAACATTGTTTCAAATTGAGAAGGACAGAAAACCGAGAAGGGCGGAGAAAACTGGTTGCCAGATCTTGTCTGTGTGGTCCCCAAACAGACTAAAGGGTAGATGAGAGGAGAGAACAGGTGTCCTCGAGCCGAAATGTAACTTAATCTCTTTCCTTCCTGAAATCGCTAGGTGGCAGTTTTCCACGGTAAACAAAAAACAAGGATTATTCTATAACGAATCAAAGGGGTGTACCCGTTTTGAAATTTTGTTAAAGCTATCAAATATGATTTATACTGCACATTCGAAGTGCCTACATGTAGGTAAGACATTCACAATTCAATTGTAATCTTTTATTTCATTTGGTTCTATGTAATGGATAATAAATAGCGTAAATTGACCCAACTCCCCTGTACTTAGCCTACGTGGTTTGGCCTTAAGTATTTCCGGTCAGCGTCCATGGCCATCACAACACCTGCAACTGCTACATGTCTCCACGACAGTCAACAACTGTTCAGTCTCTGGACATGTGGGACAGCGTGTCCGTACTGTAGACAACCTGACATCCCCTTTCCGTGCAGAATAACGCGTCCACTCCACATGTGGCGCCAGAGTACGTCTCCATGGATCCGAGTTTTTACGGGAGACGCTGATCAAAAGTAATGGGAAACTCGGCCTTCAAGAACGGTAAATATTTCGCGTTTGTCACAACATATTATAAATGTAGCAATAAATGAGTAAGGGTTAAGAGACGGAGGTTAGGGTTTGGGTTCAGGTTAGGGATCAGGGTGTGAATGCACGCTGTTTTCAGGGACTGAATTGGGAACTTTTGATCTCGCAACCCTGTTACGCAACGTTTATCACGTTTATCATCATATCACCCCTGGCACTGGAAACACAGATAACATCATCGTTGTTTACAGATCAGTTAACGCTAGTATATGATTTACCATACTGAGGTGGTAAAGCTGTCAGAACTTTATAGACTTTGTTGCCATGGCAATTTTGTACGGAGTATAGTGGGGTTTGATAGCTAGGTTCACTTTGTACCTTGTTACCATCATTATCATCAGCATCTATTCCCTTTCCTTTACTTACTAGTGTCTGCAATGGTGATATTTTTTCAGAAGCACCATCTTTTATTGGGCAAATACCGTAAAGTGTATAAGATATCTTGCTTCACATGTACAATGTAGGGGCTGCATGCCTTTTTGTTTGTAAAAAATTGTTCGTTTGCTTGCATTGCATACTCTTAGACTGCCTCATGGCGTAAAACACCAGGTTTGTACTAAACACTACTAGTACAAACTGCATATCAGGACTGATTTGTCTGATCCACTCTCACCGGGATGGACCCCTACATAAACCTGTGACTTCTTGATCTCGCAAGCCTACCCACTTTGACCATTTGACAGTCCACAGTTACATTATGAAGGGGATGGGAATCATTCACAAATTGTCACCTCCAAGCCTCATGAAATCACCAGCTTTGATACAAAAGTCTTGCTTAATGTGTTTGGAAGCTTCTGAATTTAGAAGGATTCTGGAATATATAGCCATGATAGTAAGCCATCCCTCCAGACTTGGGTGTAGACCATTGTCAGGACCACAAAACATTTACAGGCTCCCATGTAGCATTTATTGGGAAATAATTGTTTCCATATATATACTATGGTTAGAGACAATTGCTTATCTTGTTTTGTATCCATGGAAGTTGAAGATTAGAAAATCCAGAGTTTCATTGTTGATATATGTATTGCATAATGATGATTTGTTCCATTCACTGCAGTTTTGTTTTCCAAAAATCCAACAGGTGGTCGAGTGAAGCTGGTAGGAACAGCCAACCAGTATATTGACAAGGTATGTATAACGTTGTTATTGTCACAGTGTAATTAGTCATAGTTTGTGTTTTTATATGTGAAACCAAGGATACCTGAAAAACAGGCTTGCCTGAGTGTATTTTCCTTGCATAAATAAAAAAAATATTTAAAAACAAAAAAAGTAGAAGAAAGTGAATAAAAGGGCCCACTAGCTATAGCTATAGCATATCTCTATTATATTATACGGCGGTAGAAGGTCTAGTATTTGTATTTTTGTAACTCCTGTTGGGAACATACATAATGTTCATGATTATGGAGTTGCGAGGGAGTGAGTGTGTGTGTGTGTGTGTGTGTGTGTGTGTGTGTGTGTGTGTGTGTGAGAGAGTGTGTGTGTGTGTGTGTGTGTGTGTGTGTGTGTGTGTGTGTGTGTGTGTGTGTGTGTGTGTGTGTGTGTGTGTGTGTGTGTGTGTGAGTGAGTGAGTGAGTGAGTGAGTGAGTGAGTGAGTGAGTGACATTTTGACATCAGAGGTTAATCATGTAGATTGTGCAATGCTGATGTTTTTAACAAGATAGCCTAAATGAGCAGTAACAACAATTGCAGACTTTGGATTTTCTTAATGATTCGTTTGGACTGCATGAATTAAAAGTTGAGTCACCATAAATTGATAGTCAACATGTCTACAACTACGATGCTAATATATCCTACCTAATCTTATCCTTCCAATGTTGTTCCTCAGGTCAGGTTCAGTGAGACTGATCAACTAGAACACTTACCAGGTAAGTCCTGAAGTTTGGGCAATAGCACACAGGTAAATCATCGTCTATTAAGTTGGGGCTGCTCCTGTCTTTCGGAAGGGATGTAAAATGGGAGTCCCATGTTCAAGGAGGTACTTTGTTGGAAAAAATTAAAGGGGAAGGGCTAGCAACCCCTCACTAGAATTTAGTGTAAAAATATAACGTTACCCTGCTTTAACTGAAACAGCAAGCGCACCATTGTGAAGGTAAACATTATGTATTTGCCTGCATATATGTTACCTGTTTAGTTTTATAATACATTTTCTAATGATGAAAATTTTTTCACAGATAGTAACCTGGGAGTGGTGGGGCTGGCAGGTGGAGACCAGAACTCTGCACTAGCGCTGGACTCGGTTCAGCAAAAAGAACGTCTTCCTGACATGTCTGCCGTAAACGATCAGACTCCGTACCTGACCTCAAACGATTCAAAAACGCACTCAAGCGAGCTTGAGGCAGGGGGTGAATTAGGGGTTACTGTGAACAGTGAAGTGGACACAACAAAGTGTCCACAAAGTCCCCTTGAAGTCACTAAGAACATGAACCAAGCAGAGTCCTTAAAGTGTAAGACACCGAACGGCATCCAGGTAACTGGAGAAGGAGCTCTGACACAACAACACCTTCCTCATGATATTAAAGAAAAACAGAAAAGCATTCCTGATTTGGAGAGCCAGGAGAAGGACATGTCACACGCCAGCAATACATCCGACTTGCCTCTGACCGCAGTGCCGCCCAGACAGCTGGGCAGGACAGAGACTCGCTACTCCCTTCCCGAGGACATCGTCTTCGTTCTAGACAAAGTCAAGGGTTCACAGTTGCCAGACTTGGACAGGAAACCGTCTGTCGTCGTTACCGACAGTCAGAACACAGTCTCGCCGTCAGGACCGGAGGAAACGTCCAGGAGTAAGGAACTTTTGGATCGTCCCATTTACCCGAGCTTGCCTTACTCACCGTATGCCTCCCCCATGGCATCACCCAGGTTAACACCCAGGTACCCACGCAGGCCAGCCACCGAGTCTCACACAGTCAGCATCATGGACAAGGAGGTATGTTGGGTGCCTTTCTCATGTATTATGTAAAAATATTACAACTTACAAGAAGGATGTGCCTGTAGCTCAACTGGTAAAAGAGTCACAGTTGAGGTCCTGGTTCCAATAAGTTGGTAACTGGGAGACCCCAGTTTAATCCTGGGTAGGACATCTTGTTTGGGGCTGCACCCATCTTTCGGAAGGGACATAAAATTGGGGTCCCGCGTTCTAGGTCCCTTGATCACGTTAAAGGGAAAGGGCTAGCAACCACTTCCTCGAAAGATATATACCCTGCTACTGAAATAGCAAGGAAATGTCCTGCCCTAAACTAGGCACTATAAGGGTCTGAATGAAATAAGATGAGATTGATAAGAATTATTAAGATATCTTACCAGACTGTCCAAATTATTAATTAATGCTACTGTGTTTGTTTACTTTCCCAAACAGGACTTCACCCAGCTCAATCAGTACAGACTGAAAGAAGAAATAGGAAAGGTATGGCTTCAACAATAAGGTCTTGTCTTTGCCACAGTGCTTGTGTGTGTACTATATATATGCGTGCATGTTTGTGCATATGTTTGTGTGTGTGAGTGTGTGTGCATGCATATGTAAATGTGTGTGTGTGCATGTATGTGTGTGTGCATATATATGTGTGTGCCTAGGCCTGTATGTGTGTGTGTCTAGATGTTAGTGCGTAGTATCTGATGCTCGTCCACTGATGATTTGATGTATGAATATTTTCTCCATTACCCAGGGTGCCTATGGTGTTGTCAAGCTAGCATATGACGAAAAAGACGACACAAACTATGTGAGTTGACACTCATGATAAATCTTATTATAGGTCACAACAATGTGCTGTTTGATGATTCAAATGATTAATGGATTTGGGGTTAGGGGAAAGGAAAAATGATAATTTATGGTCACGTTATGTCCAGTTGATGGAGTTGCATGGACAAGTCTGTATACATTACTTTGTTTTGTAAATCCTCAAAACATTATTTGGTCAACCATTAACACAACATCCACAACCTTGATTGCTAGTCTATACTATGATATAACTGTTTCTTTACACAGGCAATGAAGATTATTTCAAAGAAAAAACTCATCAAAAGGGATTTTTTCCGTAAGTATTATAACTTGCTTCTGTTGTTATTTAGTGTCATTAAGGGGGCACACTCCAGTTTATGTCAACTTGGGTTTCAATTCGTGGCTGCATGCCCTCAAGTCTAGGGACTGTTTCTTCCAGGGAATTATTCTGAAGCAAAGTAACTGTTTATGGGATGGATGAACACTCATGATCCTTTTATATAGCTACAACACCAATTACTGATTTTATTTTTCTTCAACCTCTCTAATTTTGGTAAACTTGACAGAAGATCATTCTATAGTCTTCTGGTCAAAAAGAAGGCTCAAAATTTAATCCCAAATCTCCCGTGTGTGCTCAGGACGCCCTCCTACCCGGGGCGCCGGCGGACGGTCAGCAGCAGCCAACTCCAGCAGGGGCCTGCAGCAGATCTACAAGGAGATCGCCATCCTTAAGAAACTCCACCATCCCAACATTGTTCACCTCAAGGAGGTAAGAAAGTTAATTGTGATCACATAACTACACTGTTGGTATTATACAGCTGTCTGCCACTAGGCACTGCAAGGGTGACTGAACGAATCTGTATCTTTAGGTCTGATGCCTCTGAACTCTGGAGCAAAATGTTTTCATTCTTAGTTAATGATATTTGATTATTGTATCTTGTATAATGATGGTTACATTGTATGAACCAAGCAAATGTATGATGACTGTCATATTCAAGATTTACAGTAAAATGTGAAATAATTACAGTATCTATTGTGAGAAGTCAAGGAAATCACTATGGACTACATGTATGTAATATACATACTTGTATACCTCTTAGATATCACTCATAGAATCTTTGTGACTGTGTATGTATGACATATGATATCTAAAAGCTTCATATTGTTTCGGAATCCCTACTTGTACAGGTGTTAGATGATCCACAGGATGACTACCTTTACCTGGGTGAGTAAGACATGTAAACATTAGGACTGTGATGTAAGGTCAATGGTTTGGAGTAACCCAAACTAATTTGATAAGGCCCCAGATACCCAGTGACATGTATAGACTGCACCAGATGGAACTTAAGACAGTCATATGCATAGTGTGTAGGTCTAAAAAAAGAATAAGAGAAAGAAATACTTTTACTCGGTCTGAAACTTAATGCTCAACTCTGTCGTGTTTTTTTGCACCAGTAATTATTTCTTTGTTTCTCTTTACAGTTTTCGAACTTGTTGAAAAGGGGTAAGTCCAGAATCTTGTCTATTCTTGGGCAATTTTGATTTGAAGAATAGCATACCACTAGGTGTAACTGTGCATAACTAGTGTAAGTTGAGTAATAAGCCCTGTTCATGATCCATTCACAGTCCAGTGCTGGAGGTCCCCACCAACGACCCTCTGTCTGAGGACCAAGCTAGGGAATATTTCCGTGATGTGCTTCTCGGCCTGGAGTATTGTAAGTGCAGTTTTGACCCTTCTTCTGTCATTTCTAATTCCATCATTTAAGTGGGATATAACGTCATGTACGATGTACTTTTGACAGATGATGTCGATCAATGAGAAGGCTGCATTTTCCCATAACCACTGACCACTTATTAAAAGGTTCACATTGGACCAATTTTTAAACGTCACACAACTATTACATGAGGGGGTACTGTTTAGTTTTAGTTTTATTCTGAATTAAAATGAACTTTCTGTTCTGTACTCTGATACTGTATACATGGAAGGTAAGCGGGTCATTAACCCTATATTGTCTTCTACAGTGCAATATCAGAAGATAGTCCATGGGGACATCAAGCCTTCCAACCTGCTGTTGGGTGATGATGGACATGTTAAGGTGAGATTTCCTACCTTTGGCACTGTTTATCAACTACCAGTGTACATCTCTTCATAATACAGCAACAGCTTATGACATAGCTTCTGGGTGGAGAGGGATAAGAGAAATTATAGGTCTATTGATATCTATCTTTTTTATTTGTTTTGCATAGCAGATAAAGCACCTTTAGGCGTAGCAACACCAGTTTTGTATATAGGTACTTGCAGCATAAGACCAGACTGTAAGGTTTGGGCCACTCACACTGGGAACGACCGGTACCCCTATTCTTTACGATCGAGTGTGGGGGAGACCTTCGACTTTACATCCCAGCCGAGAAGACGTACCTAAGCGGAGCTAAATACTAATTTTCACCTGAGTAGAGTGAGGAAACATGTGCCTTTCCCAAAGGCACAACACTGGGGCCTGCTAGGGATTTGAACCCATAACCTTTAGCCTTTAAGTCCACAACCCTAACCACAAGACCACCATCCCACCATATCTTCCTCACTGGTTGCTGCAAGTGTCCAATGCAATATATTTCTCTACCAGGATATTTCTGAGGTATTAACTGGTGTTTTGCCTGTTAGATTGCAGATTTTGGGGTCAGTAATGAGTATGACGGAGTTGACGCCCTGATGACCAGCAGTGTGGGCACGCCCGCCTTCATGGCACCGGAAACACTGTCAGGTGGGTCAGTCATTGACTCAGGGTACATGGGGCTGCCATTTCACTAGATACTTTATTAGGTTCTGATAGTTTGCAGGGAGACATAGCTACATGTGCATCATGATGTAGACAAACAAACATACTGGTACTACAATTTGTGCAAGTCTGGTAGTTGTACAATTATTGATGCATAAGTGTGTCGTTGATATGTATACTCATGTACATCCAGGGTTCAAAATTATTTTGAAAATTAGGTATTTTTCTTTACCGTTATGAGATCTGTTTTATGCATAATACACATCGACATGCATGTGTACATGAGCCTTAGTTGACAGACATTCAAAGGTACTGCACAACATATAGGTACCTCTTCATTATGTTAAATACATGTAGGGCTACATGGATGCTTCAGTCAGTTGGGTGAATTTTTTCCCTATACATTTCAGAGTCTACTGACAAGTACAGTGGAAAGGTAGGTACATTGTATATTAATAAAAATGATATTCTGGAACACGCAACTTTCTTGCATTCATTTTGAAGAAAAGTTAAGTCTCTTGAGTGCTTGTTTTGATCATGACATGAACATGTTTCGTTTGCAGGGTCTGGATGTCTGGGCCTTGGGAGTCACTCTGTACTGTTTTGTGTATGGCCATGTAAGTAAACACACCATCTTTGGGATTACCTCTCACATTTGAGCAACCTTCAAGTAATCCAAATGACATTTCATGTTAAGTCAAAATGACATTTGATCTTTCATATTAGCCAAGATTTGTCAGTACACAAAAGGTCATGAAAATTTGTACGAACCTTATAGGTTAGTTTATTCACACGTTACAGCAAACTGATCAATTTGAATAAAATCATAACCTCCATATGCATGTTGGAGCATTTTAGATTTAGACTTATGGTGTAGTATATCTAGACTAAGTACAAATCATGTGTTGTCATTTTCAAAATGGCTCAAATCTAGATCTCAATAACTTCATTTCTCCATGTCATGAAAATTTGTACGAACCTTTTGGATTGCTTTATTCATGCGTTACAGCAAACTACTCATGATCAATTTGAATGAAATCATAACCTCCATATGCATGTTGGAGCATTTTAGATAGACTTATATTGTAGTAAATCTGGACTAAGTATAAATCATGTGTTGTTCTTTTCAAAATAACTGCCATGCATATTTGTGCATTTTAGATAGACACATGGCGTAGCAAATCTGGACTAAGTACAAATCATGTGTTATTCTTTTCAAAATGGCTCAAATCTAGACTTGATTTCTCCATGTTTGTTCACCCTGCAGTGTCCGTTTGAAGACACCTCCATCCTGGCACTGCACACGAAGATCAGGACTCAGGACCTTACCTTCCCAAACAGGTAAGGCAAAAAAAAATTGTGTGAGGCATCCACAAAATGGTGCAAACTTTAAAAAAAGATACTGTACATTCATTTTGTTTGCGGTTGGTACAAATGGGTGCAAAACAATGCATCACTGTAAATTTTGATGAATGTTAATCATGGTACTTTTTGCTTTTAATTTTGTGGCAACACTGCAATTTCCAATTATAAAGTTATCTTGTATCTGATTTTGAGCTGAAACCGAGAATGTGGCATTCCGGGTATGGCCATTTTGTTTTGTAGAGGCATTGTATTTTACCCGTGCGTCGCACGTAAGTGTGACCGCTAGGGAAAAGTGGCAAAAATCCCAAAGTTGGCGCAATTTCAAAGCGCAATTTGGTGCAGTTCAGTGAGGGGATGAAATTGAAAATGTTGTTCAATGTGAAACTAAGTGTTGTGATGTCTGTACAGGTGTGATGTGAGCGTAGGTCTGAAGGAACTACTGCAGAAAATGTTGGACAAGGATCCGCTGTCCCGAATCACCCTCCCAGATATCAAGGTCAGTAACACACAGGCTTCCCAGTAGGGTTAGTAGGGGACGTCATTTGATGACTTTAAGACATATTCAGCGGTTGACATGATTTGGAGGATTCCAGACTTTTTCAGACAGCACATTTATGCTGGTAGGACTAAGTACAATGTACATTGTAGATACAAACTAAGAAAACAGGGAAATACAAAGTTTAACAAAGAAAATAGAGAAATACAAACTGCTGCACAAACTTCACCAGCTGTTACGCCAAAGGATGGTTATACTGGTACATGTAGGTACAGAAACTAAGATAGAGAAATACAAAATAAAGACATAATAATTATATACTCTAAGGCAATTATAC
Organism: Branchiostoma lanceolatum; assembly: GCF_035083965.1. Lineage (NCBI taxonomy): Eukaryota > Metazoa > Chordata > Leptocardii > Amphioxiformes > Branchiostomatidae > Branchiostoma > Branchiostoma lanceolatum. The sequence goes on from NC_089722.1 coordinate 39,791,442, forward strand.
ATCTTGCGGGTTTGCAAATGAATTGTACTTCATTATCATATATACTACCAATTGAAAAGTTTTTTGTGGGATAATCCAGTGTTTTTCCTGCCAGTCACCTTCCATAACTGATTGCAGGTTGACCAGTGGGTTACTGAGGAAGGTGCGCTCCCCCTACCCACTGAGGCTGAGAACTGCACCCTGGTGGAAGTAACTGATGACGAGGTGACCAACTGTGTGAAACAAGTGCCCCAGCTCAACACATTGGTAAGTCTTTGTCAGGACATGACCTAACCAAAAACCAACTTGAAGTCTCATGACAATCCATCCATAGCTTCTTGACTTATGCTGATAAACCATGTACATCTAAACATACATACATTGATACATGTAAGTTGAGTACATACATACATACATAAATGCTACAGAATAAATACTTTTGTCCTCTTAGTAAATAGTATACTATACAATAGAACACTTTCTTCTGGAGCTGAGCCCCCCCCCCCCCTTAATTTCTGAAGCGCTACTCACATGCCAAAACATGTCCATATGTAATTTACTAGTTTAAATTCAAAACTTGTTTATCAAAATGCACTCTTCATTAAAACATTACCTCCTTCATGAAGGTAAGAAAGAGAGGCTTAAAGAGAGAAAATTGTCTTGAGAAATGTCTGACAGTTCCCATTGTCTGTTTCAGATCTTGGTGAAGAGTATGCTGAGGAAGCGGTCCTTCTCCAATCCTTTCAGACAAGGTGAGGGTTCGGCATCCCCATAGACTCACGGTGGCTGGAGGCTTCCCTCTGTCCAGGTAGACCTGTCTTTTTCAGATGAAGAAAAGGACGTCCTTTTACATGATTAACATGATTTTTTACCGTATTTATATCCAAGGAAGCATATTCGTGCACACTGTGGCAGGCCCTGATATTTACAAAGCTTATATATATTTATCAAGTGTTGATTTCTGTGAAGGACAATATTGTCAGATGTGTGGAGTGATATACATGTGCACATCTTTTGACACCACTACTTTCATATTTACACCAGAGGTGACTTAATGATTTGAAGTTAGATTTAAATTTACCGGCAAATATACATGTATGTTGAAATGCAGTAATTTACTTTTTAATTTGGTTAAATTCAGTTTCCTTGCCATCAGAAATTTTGGCCTCTGAGATTTAATCTTTGAAGTTGCAAAGATGACAGGGCATGTACATTTGTATGTCAATTATATCTAATGACTTTTCTTTCTACCTCTCTCCTTGAGGGAAAAACGTAGTTTGTTCTTTGACATTGAGATATATGTGCTGACATCTTTGCTGACAGAAGCAGTGAACGAGGATTGTGTACAAATTGTCTCGAATGGTATGTCTAAGACTTGGTGCATCTAAGTTACAGTATACTGGGCATCAGTCTGAGAATTTTCATGACATGAATTTAACACAATGCATTTTTCTACTGACGGCAATTTTTCTAGAAATTTCTAATCAAGACTTGTATAAACGCATGTATATTGGAACGTCTGTTCAATTTGCTGGCATGTAATGACTATAATAGTACTGTAAATGCATTTTAAGTTTGTGGTGGTAGAATGTTCTTGTGGCCATGGGTTTTGCGGTAACCTCTTCACTGTGAACTTAAAACCACTGCATAGATGCTTCTTCTGTCTTCTGCCCACCTATACTTACCACCTTGTTTCAACTGCGAACTAAAAACCACCCCAAACACTCTGTTATATCCCTAGCGCGAAATCAAATCACCAGGAACTTAAATACATTTACCGTACTTCCTAAAGCCAATGTCGGGTTTAGGTAAAGACAGCTGTCCAAAATGTGGCTGATTTTTCAAGCTTTTTAAAAAAAGTTTAAAGAAACTCTCGGACCCAGATAGCACTAATTTGAACCGGGGCATGAATTTGTTAATCATGATTGTACAGTAGTTTCCCTGGCCACGGTACCTGAGTGCAGTATATACTACATGACATCATCGAGCAATCGCTGATTTTGTTAGCATCCTGGGTATCCGAGGACTGATAGCAAAATGTTTGTAGCAGATTAGTCTACTAATTGATATTTGAATTAAGAGAACAGATTGTTGATTGAAATGTAATTCTTGGGCATTCCACCTGATTTTTGCATCACCGTGACATCACTTGTATGCAGTGGCATTATTTACACAGGGACATGATTTTGTTCGCTGGTTTTCTGTGAAGTCCTGGATACGTCAATGGAAAATATGAAGTGAAATGTTGCAGGCTGACTAACAAATACTTCTAATATCTATGTTTCATTTTTTTGGGCTGAGAAATGTGAAGCCACTATATAATAGACATGTGCCATGGATCGTATCTTTTATCAAATTTAGACCACACTGATTTGATTTTGAATGACATCCTCTGAGTGCTTTAAAATTGATGAGTGCTTGTGACAAAATAATCAAATTGGCTGCAAATGAAAATTTCCTTCATTATGAAATCTAAGTGGTCAGGAAGGTTTTACAAATGACTGAACTTGCAAAGCAGCATATACCAAATGATGAATTCTTATGATTAACATATTCTTGGAAGACTTTGGAAAACTTCGCTGAGGCCTCAAAATCTATTTTGTGCAAGGAGTGAGTTCATGACAAAATCAGTACGTTTTGCAAAAGGATTAAACAGGCATTGTAGACATTGGTATCCGGTTTCTCATATTTTTGGCAATTTACGGCACATATTTGCTCATTTTGCAGATTCTTTGTGCGACTTATATAGCGTCATAATACTCGTATTAAGTTTTTTTTGGAAATGGACAAAAATTGATCTACCGCGGATGTCATCCATATATTCAAGTCAGCGTGATCTAACTTCAGAATGTAATATGATTATATATGACTGAGCTAATCAGTATCTTAACACACGTATCTCTAGTGTTACATGGAGCCTTATTTAATGTGACTGTACAGTAGCAAGAATGACTTGTTAGAATAATTGCCTGTAATGTTTATGTGATGTTGTAAGTTTCTACATTTACTTGAAATGAAGGCAAATTATGATCTGATCGGCATATTTTCAGATTTTTGTACGGACTCAATGCAGTATAATTGAGGTGATTACTTAAGCTGGATAGCATTTGATATTTCCATAATGTATATTCCATATCTAAGATCGATAACAACTGGACTCGAGTATTTGACTTTTGTTAGAGAATGATGCTATCCTGGCATACCATTCTATATTCCATGAAGTCATACCATGAGGATAATGTTTTATTTTTTTTTTGGTTATGATAAACCATGTATACATGTAGTGTAATTTGTTTGCTTAATCTGTGTCTGATTACATTGGCTTCATACAGTAATATTAATGTTAGTTTCAGTACTCCAAATGTAGTCAGAAACCAATGATACCACTTCATGATCTTACTCGTGCCTTGGACTTATAAGCTTTATACATTATAAAATGTGTCTACATGGGGCATTGTAATGATCAGCTACATGTATATTTATATCAGCCTATCAAATGGAATGTCCAAGGCACTACATGTACATGTATATGGACATTTCTTTGACATATAATTGTTTCTTGCATAGAGTACGTTGTATATACCTGTACCAGTACATGCATAGCTATGTTTTTTTTGTAAAGCGGGTATGTCACTGGACTGCACCAAATTGCACAAGGAAATTGTGCCATCGATGCATTTGTGTATGAACCCCAGATGAGCTAAACAAAATGGCTGCACCCGGAATGACACATTGTCAGTTTTGATACAGGATAAATCCGTTCCGAAGTGCAGTTCTGCCACAGTATTAGAGGTTAAAATTCATCAAAAAGAGACTTGCAGTCATGAAAGCATTGTTTGCTGTTTTGCGACAAATTGCGCCAATTGGTGGCACTATGTGAATTCCTGGTACAATAAGGAGCAGTTTAGTGAGATACCCGTCATGTCAATGCTACATCTACCTATTCAAAACTACATTGTTTGTGTACAACTAATTCATTCCACCGACAAGTGATATTTGATAAACTTAAATGGCAAATTTATAGTTTCCCTACAGATGGATGCCTCAGGGATCTGTAATACATAGCTGAAGTACCATGAGCAGGTATCTCACTGGGCTGTGCCTAATTGTACGAGAAAATTGCAGCATCTTTGCAACTGTTGTGCGACACAGGTGTAATACGTGACCTATAAAACACAAACGGTCGCCCCAGAATGTCACATTCTCAGTTTTGGCTCCAAAGCAGATGCAAGATAATTTCATTGGAAATCGCGTTGCCACTGAATAAAATGATATTCAATATTCATCCCAAAAAAAGATTTGCAGTGATTGCGCACCAGTATATGCACCATTTTACCAATTGCGAATTTTTCAAAATTTTCGCCAGTGGCACCAGTCTCCGAATGTCTTCGCAATTTCATGCAGTCTAGTGATATACCCACTTTATGATGATACCAGCATCACTCGAGCACCATACCCCACAGTTCAGCTGTCTTCCAGACAAATAAGCAGGTTGACAGAACAGAATTGATGACTCTGCTGCAGTTCCTCTGATCGTGCGTGTGAAGGTTTGGTGTACTAGTATATAGAGGGAGGTCATTTGTAATCCAGATATAACTCAACATATTGTAAACTGTCATTCCATATGAGATCATGTGCAATAATACTGATGCATAGTGTTTGTAGCCCATGACAATTGAATAAAGGTCTGGCCTTGCTACAGTGAATCTAGTTTCCGTTTGTATTTCTTTGCAATAACAATATGTTGGGCAGTTTCAGTTGTGTATTGTTAAGGCTGCTAGCTTGTTTTGTTGTATAGCAAGTTCAGGGGGGCCTTTTGAAAATTTGTCTGAATTTCACTCAAAACGTTGGTGAAGATGTTTCAGGTAAGACATATCAATGTTGTGTGTGGATAGTGTTGTTCAAAATCAAAAACAGGTGTATTTGTGTGTGTAATAGGTGTTGTGTTCAGAACTATGAAAGGGTGAGATTGTTTAAGGTTAGTGTCTATATAAGATTATGTTTTAAACAGTGTTCAGCACCAAGGACAGGCCACATGTCAGTATATGAACAACTGGCCTAATTTAATTTTTCGTCATGTAGTGCACAATCGCTGTTTATTGCGATATTAATCAACTCAAAAGCAATCAACAACTTTCTGTCATAAGTGAAAATTATCAATATTCAAGAACCGAAACCACACAAGATTGGCCTGAGAAGGGAAAGGTTCATTTGAGCACTTTTCCGAAAGAGAACGCCTGAGTCAAGGTATAAACGAATTACTTCCAACTATAATCAAACGGTTTGAATTCAAGACGGAGCAGGGGAGGAGGTGGGTTGAACTTTTCACGTTAGCAAGGAGAAAAGAACTGACTACTCTTGTCAAACTGAGAGACACTTAAATGAACGTGCCGTGAGCAAAGATAACAGGGTTGAGATCACGTAGTAACTGATGGCCGAAACAATTCTTTCATTGTAGCTAATTGCACAAAAAATTGAGGAAATTTTCCCCTGAAGTATCTATTTTTTCAATTTAGTACAATTATCTACCATCATGGAAGACTTTTTTTTTCATGGATGAAACTTGTGAGTAGCAATGTTTACTAGATGTAGTCGATTGGGCGACAGAATGATGACTGCTGAGACACAACGATTTACCGGTTTCGGCCTTTTATTCAAAAGTCTTCATCAGAATGTTTACTAGATGTGCAATAATTCCAGCTGTTGACAGAAAAAAATGACTGGTTGTATTTTGATGCTTGTACAGCTAAACAAAGCATGCTTCACCTTTCCAAACGGCGCAGTAGGATTGATGGTAAAACCAGTCATGTCAGAAGTGTTGTATCTGTGTCAATATTTGTTTTGAGCATCATAGAAACGCTCCGTGCTGTAGAGTCATTCCGTACATCCCCTTAGCCATATTTATTTCTACCATGTATTTCTACCACTGTATAAGCTCTACCTTAGACAGTAGATCTAGAGTTCAGAGTATTTGTTGTAATGTAAGGTGGTATACATTATTATTTATGTCACCGTTTTTATGCGATGCTGTTTATCAATTTTCAGTTTCTGCACAGAGACAATGCAAACATATAGAGTTATGATATTTTCTTGTTACGGTCAAAAATGCTATGACCAGATTAGAAACACAATCTTACAATGTGTCTCAGTCGTTTCTGTGAGTGCATATGGAAACGGAAGTGCAAGAAACGTTGGCCTGTGTGCGATATGATATTGCCCTTGATCCGTTGCTTGAAGCTCTGTACAGTACAGTACTTACCGGCAGTAGGCCAACTTGCAGGTGTTACACATAATGAAGAAATCAGAAAGAAATAAACAAAGCAAGCTTCTGACCAGCACGTATTTTCTGTTTCACAGTCTTCAATCTAATTTATTTAGGAATAGCTAGAGTGACATGCAAAAATGTAAGCTGTTTTGCTATGCGGAGTTAGCAGTCAACATGTTACATCTAATTGTCCTGTAATTGTCACATTCTAAAGGTATACTTAAGCTTCATCCACTTTTAGTTCTACTTTACAGAACAAGTCATCAAGTTAGATATTCTGTGACTTTGTCTATCAATACATCCATAAGTGTTAAGTGTTGAATTACTTGTCGGTGTTAAAAACGTGGTCCGTTGAGTTTCTTCAAAGCCACTCTAGGGGGCGTTCAGTAGCCGTCGCTGTGCGCGGCCATGAACAGGCGCCACAGTTTCTCCCAGGCGGCCTTGGTCACGTGGTCGCCGCATCCCGCGTCATCCAACACCTCGCACAAGGCTAGCTTCATCAGCTGGTGTGGAAAGATTTACAAGTAAAACTTAGACCCGGTTTACACAAGCGTTTCCAAGTACACTCGGAGCACACTACAAGTTATGTGTGCTCAGGCGAGGGTGCTTAACAGTCTTATTTATTCAACGTGGTATGCCAAGTGCCAGTCACCATATCATTATATTCTTTCCAGTGCCGCAGTTCTATATTTTTCATAACTGACAACTACAATCTACGGGTAAACTGGGTATTGTTGACTTTGAAGAATCTTTGGCGTCTCCTGCTAGTGTGACCATGTAACCAATGAAGAACACAGTCCCACCTCTCGGTACAACCGTAATAGAAAAGGAGACTAAGCTTTGCTGGGCATTCACGGGAGACTAGTTGGCCACAGAACAGCAAAAACTGCTATGACTCGAAAACCGGGGGGTGCACGACCAAGAGGACTACCCAAAGTCACCCTTTGAGAAACCACCGGCCAAAACGATGGTAAGCTATCATGATGAAACACGCTATAAGAAATGGCAGTAGCCGCACAAAACTGCCACCTCTGGAGAAAAAAAAACGCCAGAAGATCTAAAGCAATATAACGTTAAGTTGAGAATTGTTGATATGCTGACATACCTCGATTTTCTCGCTAGTCATGCCCTCCGCCTTGTGAATGCGTCCAACTTTCTTCACGGCCTCGTATCCACTTCCGTCCAAACCTTTGATGAAGTCGTCCAACACTTGAACCACCTAACATGGCAGATCAACGGGTTAGTTAATTCTGTTTATGTAGATTATGTATATATATATATATTAAATAAACAAATATCTACCCATATATAACATACGTTTACGTCCTGACCATTACAAAGTCCGGTACATTATTATTTCAAATGGTACCCCAATATATCGACTTTGTATGCTAGGCCCATATAGCTATGCCCCGAATTACGCGCGAAATGTGTGTAAATTGCCCCCAAAGAACTGCGCATGTGAGTTCGCGTTCACATTTGCACGAATCTATGGGTCCGTGTACCTATGTGTTCTGTCCAACACGACCTACATGTACATTCCTTTGCTTATATTAAAAGCGTTTGGAATTCTATTCAATAACAATGTGTTATCTTTCATGCAGATCTTCTTTTTGTGAACTGTGAAGATGTCAGCGTTACAGCGCTCCTCCGGGACCTAAAATGGCCGTCACTCCAGACTAGACGTCAGGACGCACGTCTGGTTATGATGTACAAGATCACAAACGGTCTTGTTGCTATCCCGCCCACTCGTCTCACCTCAGCACACGCACGTACCCGTACCAACCACGCCCATAAGTACAGAACCCTTCAACCCAAGGGTGACACTGCGAAATTCGCCTACTTTGCCAGGACAATAACCTGAGTGGAACAACCTCTCCGCTCACGTAGTAGACAGCCCCTCACCGGACACCTTCAAGAGCAGGCTGCTGTCGTCACACCCGTAGCCCAGACACTGCAGCTGCGCCTCACCCCGTCTGTGCGATACCCCTACTAGGGGGTTTACAGACTATAGAATAGAACTAGAACTAGAAGTACTGCCTGCCTCTCCTTACCTTCCCACCGTGCTGACGAAGGGCGGTGTTACCGGTGAGCTGGTCAAAAGGGATGTCTCTGAACTTCTTGAAGTTCGCCTTAGTAGATTTATTCTTCAGGAGCCTAGATGTTGGAAATACACAAGCGGAAGGCGTTTGACCACAAAATCCCATACATGCTTCTTTCTTCTTTATGAGCCGACGCTTTTTGTATTAGTGTAGTACTGGTGGACGTTCAGACTTCTTCAGGGGTTCAGACTTCTTCTGTAGTCTCTACCAGACAAACCGCGTCGGCTATAGAGAGAACATTTGCCGGGGGACTTTGGCCATGGAGGATAACATTCCCATGGTTGCAATATTGGAACCTATCTCCATAGCCGACCCCCTTCATACAGTTGACTCTATTTGGCCAATTTCTACTATTTTCCCAGCGACCCGCAGAGGCTGGTTGAGCCTACTTCTTCTGGGTGATCAGAAAGAAAGCACTCATAGAGAGGCCTAGAAAATACTGCAAGAAAAGAACGCGTGTCAAATCGTCACGAAGAGTAATGTGACTCCAGAAAGCTTACCTGAGGAAGACTTTCTCGCCTGCGTCTTGGAAGGACGGTTGGGACACTCTTGCCCAGGATTCCTCCACTGCTTTCTTCTCAGCAACATTCAGGCTCATTTTCTTTTATCTTCCTTCCTTTTTTACTCCAAATTTTCTCCTAAGGATAAAATCTGAAGGAATTTGATTGTGTTTTATACCAAGAAAAACATATTGACACTAGTAAAGCATTAATCAGTAAAACAATGTGGCTAATTAGTTTTAAACGCGTTTGAGTGTAAATTTCCACTACATGTAAGAGCACAATATAACAACATACCTTCTGCGTTTCCGTAAGACTGATGTGGTCTTGCTAAGGATGCATCCCGTTTTATATACCTAGCCGCACCGAGCTTGTCACGCAAGACGAGAACTGAGACCTTTATTATTTTTGTTAAGTGGTGACTAAGAACGAGGTTTCTGAGATGAATAAAGTTCAAGGTTAACAGACCAATAGAAGACTCTGCATATGAAGTTGCATATCATTCACATCAAAGTTAACATTATATTTGTATCCTTGCATCTTTATTTTCATATCAAAAACGTCCTTTTTGCGTGAAGAATGTTATAGAATGATATAATGTTCTATCAAGTAAAATGTCTACGTGCGTTTTGGCATGTCTAAGTCCTCGAACAGTTGGTGTACCGATAAACCTCTACATACCATTTGCTTACAGAGACTACCAAAGCCATTAGATACGCCACTTGGTACTGTTCCGCGTTATTACGTCTTCATTATTCGGGCTGTGCTAATCAAACTTTAACGGACTTTCAAGGTTCAAAATGGATCATAGAAATGACGGCTCTTTGCACTTCAAACATTTTGTACAGCAAGGAACAAAAGTACCAAAGAAAAGCACTTTGCCTTCGTTTTTCCCAACCAAACCATTCTAGTTCTGATGGTATACACCTCAAAGTTTAAGTGACCGGGCCCAGGGTAAGTGCACGGCCAGTAGCTTAAAGGCATCAAGAGCATTTTATGAGGCTTGAAACTTGAATAACAAAACTCCAATTTCTAGTCATTCCAACACATAGTAAATTTCAACAACATCATACCATTACATATCGACACTAAAGGAGCAAAGATACGATGTCGTTTGGTGTGGTGATAACTGATAGAAAATCCAAACCCTAATAGACTGATCCTGACTGTCGATCACAATTAGCGTTTCGACCAATGAGAGAGTGACTGCATGTCCGTCTAATATTTGCACCTCTATGTTTTAATTTTGCATTTCTACGTTTTGACGGAGGTGGGCGGGGTTATGGTATCGGTCTATTTACACTAGGCGCGTTACACTAAACTAAAAGATCACCATGTAGCATATTTTTGTGCCGCTTTTGAGCACTCTTGATAAGAAATCCGCACGAAAATGTGGCATTAATGTGGCGTAAACAGTGGCATTAAATGTCAATTTCATAAAGATTACAGCAACTAGAATATTTCCAGTTTTCAAGCCTCATAAAATGCTCTGGGTGTCTTTAAGAAAGGATTTCGAAGGTCCTGACTTACCACCCGAAAAAATTAAAATCTGTGAGCTCATTTCCAACAACTCGTGTAAACTTCTTCGTTTCATTCATTTTCAATTCTATTTAAGATATTTTGTATGGCAATAAACACATATCATCTCTATCTGAAAGCATTGATATCATAAAGGGTCCATTATTATGACATTCTTCAGGTCGATAATCAAGGTCAATAATAAATTTATTACATCTACAGAGGGTTGTGTCGGCCTTCATCTTTTAACCCTCATCCGACCGTATGGGGTCATATGTGCCATATAAACATTTTTTTGTTTGTTTATGTACATGTCTTACAACATCTGAGAAATTTTTACCGGGATTGGCCATTTTTTTGTGGGAGTTAAACTCTAAAGTGTGCGTGTTGTCCGCTGGGGTACAAACGGACCCCAGATGATTTTGCATTGTTTATTAGGCCACAGCAAGTAAATTTTATGGATGACATCCTCCGCAGACCCCAAAATTAATGAGATAGGGCGAAAAAAAACAAGGCGGGCCAAAAAAACAAGATTCCTATATTTTCAAATTTTGAGATCATAAATCTTGTTAAAAAAGAATTGAGGCGACGAAATATTATATCATGACCAACAGGTCTTTCATTCCTGTATTCAACCAATGAGGTTTCATATATCGTATAAAACCTCCTTGATTCAGCAGTAAACATGTCCTTGTAGATGTGTACTAGTATATATTGCAATAGACTAACTACAACAAATATAGAAAAGAGCTTGTTGTACCATCATCTGAAGCAACTAAACTGGCTATTCATGTGATGAAACACCTTGTGTAATACAGCTCAATTAACTAGACCCCCCCCCATTATTTGTATAATGTCCTTGCTAGAACAAATGCAGAAAACAGCTTGTTATTATACCATCATGGACAGAAACTACACTGGGTATTCATATGCAATGAAACACCTTAGACTGTCAACATTAAACTGTTCTTGAAGATGTGTATACAGCTCAATTAACTAGAACAAACACAGAAAACAGCTAATGTCATACCACCATGGGCAGGAACTACACTGGGTATTCATATGCAATGAAACACCTTAGACTGTCAACATTTATGACATATTTGCCAATTTTTCTGGCATATTGACCACCGTCGGAGGGCAATGAAATTTCTTGTTTTTTATTTCGAAATCAGGCGAAAATTAATGAGCGCGCTGATGTCATCCATCAAAATTACTTGCTGTGGCCTTACGTAATCTGAAGAAATTCCTGTCGAATAACAGAAATGTGCTATTATTGCCATTATAGCAACACTTAATTGCATGTTGCTTAGAAAAGTATGATACAGACTTTTTCAGAATACAGGTAGCATTTTGGTGTAAAATGTGATTTTTACTCATTTTACTGAAGACGACAAAAAGAGTCCGCATGTATGACTCAGATAGGTTTGGATACCAAGCTAGTTTTCTGTGCACAAAAGTTGTGCTAACATTAAAAGACCATACGCGTGTTTAGGAATAATTTCAATGCCGCCGCGAAAATATTATGTTTTATTTCACGCACTCACTTGGCAAGTATTGATAGGTAAGAAGCACCAACCAGATTTCGAGTGAAACACTTTTAATATCTGAACTAAGATCGATAAAGACGATACAACTGTGGCCCGATAGTGCCATCAAGAACATAGAAATACACCCCAGTCTAAATTGTTACTATTTGGTCAGGATTAGCAATTTGCCACTGTACATTGTCATAGGGAAAACAAGCATTGCTAAAAGTACTGTTTGTAGAAGGGACATGTTTGTAATATTGCGAGGAACTATCATTGATCACTACAAAAAGTATGATCAGACGTTGTAACTAGAATAAAACAAAAATTTAAACGGACAAAGACAATCCACAAATCGAGATAATATAACAGAGTTACAGAAGAGGTACATCGTCAGCGTAAAACATTGTAGTTACATAATTATACTAGCACGGGTTTTCAACAACATTTTCAAAATCGATCGACTAGTAAAAATTGTTTACATTCATAACATCGTTTACAAAGTTCTTACAACCTAACGGGATTAAAATGTATTTCATTCATCCTTTAAAACGGGTGGTTTTTTATACATCAGTTGATTAACCAGGTTCATATAAAAAGCGGAACGAACTTCGAATTCAATGTCTGAACGGATTGTATGATTTAAAGTTCAGCATTAACTAGACAGCTAGGCCATTCGGTTGGTCTTCTGGGGTGCCTTCTTCCTTGGTCTCGTCCAGAAGCAAGGTCGTCTCAGTGCTTTCAGCCACGTCAGTTCCCCCGACCACGTCCGGCTTGGCTGTCACAGCTTCATCTTCTGACGTCACAGTGTCATTTTTCTCTTCCTTGGCGTTTCCTTCTTCAACGAGTTCGCTGTTTGCAGTCTTTTCAGTTTCGTCCTTCGGATCCTGGCCGTTGCTGTCTTCAACAGAATCGCTCTTTTCAGCTTTGCCTTCTTCGCAGGACTTCTCGGGCACCTTTTCGGCAGCATCAGTCGGTTCTGCGCCGTCCTGGTTGCGCGAGCGCTTGAGCTTGCTCCACCAGATAGCAATTGGAAGTTTCACTGCCTTCGCTTTCTTGACATCTTGTGATGTGGCGTCCTCGGTGGCGGGTGCCGGCTTGGGCTCAGCAGGCTCGGGTTGGGACTCTGCTGCTGATGTCATGGTGGTCTCCACCTCTTCCGCTGGCGCCTCTTCGTTCTTGATGGGGATGCTCTTGGCGTTGCCGCGGACCCTGTTCCAGATGAAAAGCGTGGCGCCGCCTTTACCAAGCGCGCAGCACGTGACGTCAGCCGCTACGATGAGTATCAGCAACACGACAATGACGATAGCTGCCGTGCCGCCCGCCGACACGCCTCCAACCTGCTTCGCCGTAACCTCTTCCGCAGTCATGAATAGGAAGTCGCTCATCCCAATGGTTCCAGAGGCTTTCCTGGCGTAGACTCTTCCCTCGTACTCAGTGTCAGGCTGCAGATCGGTGATGAAGACTGTGCTGACGCTGTCGTTCTTGCTGCATGGCAAGGTGACGTTGTTCCACTGGTGACGAAGCTTGTTAGTACGGATTGGCCGGTAAGACACAATGCAGTCCGTGACAGGGTCGGCAAGATCAGCGGGGACGGAAGCCCGGAGTTCGTACCCTACAGCCTCTGTGCTCATTTTGCGGCTCAAGATGGTCGGAGCATCTGGGTTGGCGTCTTCAGTCAGGGTTGTGAAGTTCAGAGAGTCGGAGGGGTCGCTGGCGCCTGCGATGTTGACGCCTCGCACGCGGACAGCGTAGGAAGTGTTCTTAGCCAGTCCGTCCAGAGTCACGGTCGTCATCGAGGCATCCCCCACCTGTGAAGACATGTCTCCGTTGGAGCCGCTGATCTCCGTGACGTAGTGGGTCACGGGGACCCCGCTCTCGCTGTACGACTTCTTGAACATGATGGTGGCTTGACTGGCGGACAGGTGCGCGACTTTCAGACCGGTGGGCGGGGTGGGGACGGCTGCCTCCCGAAGGATGATGTTCCTTGACACGCTCCCCAGTCCGTTGAATGCTGTGCAGTTGTATTCTCCGTACGACGTAGAGTTGTTGACTTTGAGCCCCAGGATGCTCACGCCAGCCGCTGTGTAGATCATGACGTTGCCGTCAGACGAGGGAAGGAGTTCTCTGCCGTTGCGGTACCAGGCCATCTGCGGGGTGGGGTTGCCGCGAGCGCTGCAGCTGATGTTGACGGTGAAGCCGACCACAGCTCCGACGGTGTCCGGTGTGTCCATGAACACTGCTGGTGGGTACAGTACGGACACCCGGATGTCTCGCTCAGCGAACCGTCCGTCACTCGTCACAGACGCCTCACACCTACAAACAAAATGAACGAGACGATTAGTGTATATAGGGCGCAGAGAGAAAGACACAGACAGAGCGTAATACAAAGACAATTAAGCCAAAAAGATGCACTTCTTTGGGTTGATCAAGTAAAAAAACGTTTACGTGTGTATATTATACTTAAGCAAAAGTTACTTACACATATATTTTTGTAACGAGTTTGAATGGCTCTCCAATCTTAGCATCTTGTGCACAAACAGTCAAACTATCAGACAAGAGAAACTGCCAAGTCCAAGCTATGCAGAAGCACGTTAAGGGCAGATGAAGAAAACTAATGAACACATCAAGTGCAGATGTTGATTTCATCATTGATCAACAAGACCGTAAATATCCACACAATGAGAAAACGTACGTGTAAATGCCGGCATCTTGGAGCTGAATGTTGCCGATGACGAGGTTGTTGTTGGCCATTTTGCGGTACTTGGCGCTGTTGCCGACCTCGTTGTTGTCGCGGTACCACACCACAGTGGGATGGGGGTCTCCGGACACCTGGCACTCAAGAACTGCGTCACTGCAAAGGAAACGTGGAGGTTAGTATGGCTATGGCTATAGCTAAAACCAGGCTGGATAAACTTCCCAAACTAAATACAGCCCTTTCTTGGTAGAGATAATTAGGATGATCTGGTTGATAAGATAACACCTCAGAGTACATCATTGTAGCCCTAAGTGTACATATATACATAAGTCACCTGTAAAATTTTATACACTGACTGTTAAATACTTATCGAAATATCTACATTCAACAAAAGACATTCAACAAAAGGATTCGTTGCACACAAAGCATTCAGGAGCCTTTTCGCTGAGCTTGGCGTCTCGTGCCGCAACGTGATTATCAAGAGCCAACTCGGACCAATTCTACCAATGATAACGCTAAAATGACTGTCAAAACCGTACATGCAAAATTCAAAGCAAATAAGCTGGGACTATGGTGCTTTCCTGAAATAAGACACGTTGCTATTTTCGCAATGGTTTATGCAGGTATTCATAGTTGTAACAACATAAAAATGTCTGACCTGTTGACTTGGAAGTTCTGCTCAGCCGGTGCGCTGTCGAATGTGATGGGCTTAAACACTATCAGCATAGAGGTGATCTCGTCCCCAGAATCCCCTCGACAAGTGTAGTTTCCTGCAAATGACACAATAAGGAATTAAGAATAGAAATATAGCAGTGTGACGAAATCATGTGTTAAGATACTCAAACACTTGACTACCAGCCTCCGCGGGTCGCTAGGAAAATAGTAGAAATTGGCAAAATAGAGTCAACTGTATGAAGGGAGTCGGCTATGTCGACAGGGTCCAATATTGCAACCCTAACTGCGGCTGCGAATGTTACCCTCCATGGCCAAAGCCCCCCGCAAATGTTCTCCTATAGCCAGTGTGGTCTGGTAGAGACTATTCAAACACTAACTCTACTGGAGTCTACTTGTAAAAAATGATGTGCTGATGTTATTATTCAGTCAAGTTGTGTTCAGAGTCCTTTTGGCGCCTTCTACTTCTAAGACATAAGAACGGTATAGAAAATGTGGTAACTAAGAAAATAAAGGCAACAGTTACTTAAGCAGCTGGGTAAATATCACAGTTACAAACGAAAGATAATTATTGTAATGGGTGCCACCGGAAACATCTTATAATTACAGTTACCGAAACATATCCACCTGCTTAAGGTACCTTGCATATCTCATTACAATCGACGAAATATCGTACATTCGACAACAGATAACGTTTCATGTCTTAGTTACCAATATGATTTAATACTTCAGTGAAAGTAAGGCATTTGTTGGTGTGCGTGGAGGGGGGTATGATATGCTGCACTCAACGTAATGACAAATTGGCAAGGAATTGGACATGTTATCAACAGCATGGAACTTGGAAGCATCAATGTCGGGTTGGATTATGATGGCATTTTAGAAATAATTTTCGGCGCTAGAAATGTTACACTTTTCAAATGGTGTGTATCTCACTGGACTGCGGCAAATTGTCAGTTGGCAATCACAGTGGCGCCAATGAACGCGATTAAGAATTGCAAAAATGGCGCAAATGACCGAAAAATAGCACAGAATGGGGAATATCCTTTCGTCACTACAAATCTCTTATGGGTTATCATTGTACATTGGCAACACAGAGATATCTCGATAAGATAATCATGATCTGGTATGAAATTGTTTGGATTATCTGGGTTTCATATGCAAATGTTTCGCGGGGTAAAGTTGGCACAAATTCGCAAGTTGGCGCAGTGAAGCGAAATACCGCTTTTATAATCAAATACAGATAAGATGAAGTCTACAGAACTACAGGAAAATTCCAAACAACACAAAATGGATAACGATAAAAGCTACAAACCTCCGTCCGGCCGCTGTATCTGCAGCACTCTCAGCCTGGACAGCCCCTGTGAGCTCTCCGTGAACACACGCACACCTGTCCCGCTGATCTCGGCTCCGGTTGGTCCATACCATCTCAGGTTCTGATTGGCCACAGACGTACTGACGTCACTGCAGGTGAAGATGATGTCCTCTCCCTCCTTCCGAACAACCGAAGGGCTGTCCGGAAGAACCCGAACTTGGCCGAACACGCCCCGAACACACGTCACCAGTAGAAGCAGCACACGGAAATCCATCGACATGGTCACTAGAGAAAGAAAAAGATAATGAAAGAGTTACCACGCCATCTTGATTGGGAAGTATTTCATCCAAACCAACAAAATGTAGGATTTTGATGGCAGTCATGACAGAAACTTGTGACTTTGCCTCAACTAAGTATTTGATGTTTGATTTGTAGACTACTTTGGCAACTTAAGTAAAAAGATTGCGACAATACCGTTTTCGTTCAGAACTATTCATATGATACCACCGAATTTAGTCTAACGAAAAACTGTTGACGCACACGGCCGTTTGCGCTCTGATCTGCACATTTAAATGATAATCTCAACGGATGGTATGTAAATCGCGAAGCCACACGTGCACACTATCGCCCGTTGTAGCTGATAGCTGACAAAATTGCTTTTGCTCCAAAATGAGAACCATATAACTTAAAAAACTGCACTAAGTTTGCTAAAATATTAGTAGCTATCAGAACATGCTTTAACTTTAAGCAGAACTTGAACAGATAACTGTGCGTAGTTGACTCAAGGAGGTTATAAAGACCTCCTTGGTTGACTCTAATCTAAAAAGCTTGGTCGCATGGGCACAACACCACATGTATGAGATTATTTTCCTTCGCGAAAACCTAAATGCGTCGGTTTTATTGTTACTTCACATTCAAACTTTGCAGTAAATCGTGTTGATACGAATAAAAGATTGGAACCGCCAATACTACTCTAAGCAGTCATAATTTGTCTAGGAACACGAAATCTAGCAGGCAGCGTGGCCATGCGACTGATACTGGTAACAAAGGAACAGGTTCAAACAAAAAAATACAAGTATATTCCTTACTGCAACCAATGCAGCCCCTTGTTAACTATGCTAAAGGCCCAATAAATTAGAAGTAAACTTACCTGGCGTTTTAACTTGAGAGAGAATCGGCAAAGCTTCTGGACAGCAGTAGTGTTGCAGGTAGAAAACGGGAACGTTGGCGTGCCTTGTTCAAGCGACGCTGAAAACTGAGACAAACTTCCCGCGGATTCCGGTTCTATTTATTCTGATTTTTCATCCGGGTCTTTACCATTGTCTGCAGGTGCTACATTATGCAAATCTCCGCCCAGACCAAGCTGTGTCTAATCACATTTGCATGAGACCATTGTCTGGGTGCGGCGCACCTTATAATTGGCTCAAATGTGATGCAAATCCATGCGCGTAGGCGAGAGTACATACAGATACAATATTTCTACTGTTAGTCATAGCTTAGACCAAGGACATTATATAATGTCCTTGCTTAGACTAGTTCTTTGTATTTGTTAACTATTACCCGATGATTAGCAATAGTTCGACTTTCATGTGCGTACGTTGCCATACATTTGTCGCTCAATAAAGTTCTTCTTTCATCAACGTAAATATGTAACAAATGACTATTCTTTAGATCTATCAAGGAGGTTTAAACCTCCTTGGATCTATCTAATATTTCTACGTACGATGAGGCAGTGGCCAATGAAGTTTAAATCACCAATGAAAAGTCTTACATTTTTTTATGATCAGTGCGTTTTGTGCTTTCAGTGGAAATGTATTTTTTTATAACTTTTTCTGGTGGAAGCTCAGAGATTGTTTTAATTGTATCGAAAAGCTTGTTTCCTTTAAGTTTTAGCTTGTTTCTTTTAGCGTTTCTCCCCCGTCCTGGAAAAAGTGCATTATGATTCCGAATAGCAACATATACGATAAGTCTCAGACCACACAAAACAACAAAAACATAACCCTCTGCACTAAAATAAACAATTTCTCAACAGGTATAAACAAAAAAAAAAATAGATAAACCAACAATTAACAAACAAATTACCTCTGAAAACATTAGCTTCATTTAATAGGCAGGAAACAACATTGGAGCAGTAATGCTGTCGTAGTGATTTCTTTATTCACAATCGCAGTAATAGATTTTCATGAAATATTCTGAAATGCACTAATTTGTTTATCAACTTTATGCCAACAATAGGTAGTTAAGACAACTGACAGATACTCTACAGTCTTCCTGTGAGGTAAAGCAGCTTAACTCTTTTTTGAAAACAATAGGTAGTTACAGTTAGACAACTAATAGATGCTCTACCCTTGTGACAAAATAGCTTTTTTCAAACAATAGGCAGTTACAGGTAGACAACTAACAATTAATCTACAGTCCACCTGTGTGACAATGCAACATTTTTATGCATGATGCAATTTTTATGCATGATGCAAGTACAAAATATACAGTTCATTTAGACCCCATTCACACTCATTTTTTTTCAATCGCGATTGAAGTATAATCGCGATTGTTCGATCCGATCGCGATTGAACGCAAAGAAACTTTTGCGTTCACACTGCTTTTCGCCAAGTGGATTAAAGATCATTAAGTACGCCGTGATCCGATCGCGATTGAAGCACGATTGAAGCATGCCATCGGCGATCATCTGGTAAATGTTGTTGTCCTTGTTTTGTGTCTATTCTTCCGCTAGACATTGTCACTTGGTGCGGTAAATGTCCCTCTTTCGGTGACATTTCCCCAGTTTGGCCTGCACCTCCTCTCTCCCCCAGATTGCGATGAGGACCCTGGTCTCCTCGATGACCCCATGTACCCGCATGTATGACCTCCCACCCCCGGAACCAGCCGAAATCTCCGCCGATCGCGAAGGAATGAATCGTACTTGTGTTCACACTCAAAATTTGATAGGATTGGATTGGATCCGATCACGATTAATCCAATCAAACTACCTCCGGAGGTAGTTACAATCCAATCGCGATTGGATCGTTTTGGATCGTTCCAATCGCGATTGAGAGCGTTCACACTGAAAAAACCAATCGCGATCGGATCGATTCAATCGCGATTATACTTCAATCGCGATTGAAAAAAATGAGTGTGAACGGGGTATTATTTACATATAAAATTGTTACAAAATATCTACAACCCTAACAATAACAAACTTGTACATGTAGGGTAGGAGCAGAATTGTGATAGTAGATCTTTACGCATTCTATCACTCTTCATTTAAAAAAGTCATCTACACCAAAATTTCCCCAAATACTGTAGTATGCCTCTAAACATATCAATTATATACTAATTTCCTATGTAATGGCATAACTAAATGAAATGTTTAGCACCAATGCTGGATAATAGCAAGAACAAAGCCGACCTGGAGTGCATTAGTATCATACATGTTAGCAGTATTTCTAGATAAAAGGGAAAGGCAACAAAAAATTCCATTTGAGACTTTTAATATACAAAAAAAAAGGTTAAGCTTTAGTTTATCTGTTATTCAGATAGACAAAGGTATAATATCAGGGGGTGGAGAGCACTTTGAAATCATACATGGACAATGTACGTTTACCTCTTCCCACATTGATTGTCATGGTTTAACTATTCTAATCCAATATAGATATAGATATACTTCTTTCCACAAAACTTAAGCAAAGCACGATTCTTCTGATTTTAACAGGTCAACATCAGGGGGTGGATACCACTTGTACAATGTACCTCTTTCAACAAATTGATTGTCATGGTTTAACTATTCTAATCTAATATAGATCTAGATACGCTACTTGTAACTTTCCACAAATCTAAAGCAAAACACACTTCTTCTGATTTTGACAGGTCACTTCCCCATCTCTCCTAACAACTAATCTCCAAGCAGATGTAATGGTGGCAAAAGGCAACTGGCATTGGTGAAAATAAAAACTCCCTTTGCCAGTTGGATACAGTCTTTGCCACCGTTAGATCTGCTTGGAGATTACAAACAACTACCCAGTTTTCATCGCTTCCTGATACAAAACAACATCCTTGCCAAACTTGTCAATGCAGGTGTCCATGAAGTCTAAGAGTCTGTTCATGTCTCTGTCCATTGTAGATATCAAGCTCTCCATAGAATACTGGCCAATGTGTAGGTCCTGTGAGTGGGAGGGGGGCAGGGCACTCTTCACTTGCTGGAAAACCTGGTCAGAAACAAGAAGACAGAACAAGGTTCATAAACTTTCACAACTGAAAAAAGAACCCTAGGCGTCCTTTCTGAAGTGAGTGGATCAAATATATCTGTCCGGATATGCAGCTTGTACTGTTCAGTACAAACCTGGTGTGTTACACCATGAGGCGGTTTACCGGGTATGGAATACAAACAAACAAACAGAAAGACTGTCCTGAATATTCTATGACCTTACATGTTATTTCATAAAGTGTTGACTTCGCCGAGTGACAGCATGTCCCCCTAACAATACATTCCATGTGCACAGTTACTGTTAGTAGTAGGCTGTGATCCTCGCTATACATGTGCAATATTTTACCTCTGAGTCAATGATATACATGTACAATGTACACGCATAGTTAATGTAACATTCATAAATCTTTCTCCAAGTTTAAACTTGTTAGATATAAGAAGTTCTTATGTCTAACATGGTTACTTGGTCAATTACGGACAAAGATACGTAATTTACAAATAAAAGTGGTTATGAATGAATATGACGCAAAAACTTAAGGAGTAAAAAAAAAAGCAATAATCTCATCCAGGTAAGCAGAGACACAACATTATCTTTTCTTCTTGGACTTGCATAGTTTCTGTGACTGATGAAGTCATCCCTGACCTGCTGTGCTAAAGAGCACCTCCTGTCCCTGGCCGTGTCCAGGACCATGTACAGGTGCTGGGGGAAGTGACAGTTGTGCAGGTAGTGCAGCAGCTTCTCCTGGTTTTCTGTGCTGCCCTGGAAGGCTGCATCAGCTTTGGTCAGGAGCAGGCGACAACCTGTACAGAGATTGTAAGGAGCAAAGTTGCATTTTGTTTGCACAATCGTAAGTGGATATCTCACTTTGCGAAAGGCATTTGTGAAGTGGTGCGAACCGACAAAACTTAATGATCCACAAGGACAGAGAGTCAAGCATTGTATCAGTTTGTACTTCACTTATCAATTGGTATATAAAATCATGGAAAAAATTGACAATGTAAGTCTAGTTAGAGTGCTTCAATTTAAGAAAAAAATACAGATGCTGTATATTCTTGCATGTAAAAGACATTCCGAAGTTAGCTAATAAGCAATGCCAGACAGTATATACACAAACCTTTGACCAATATCTGTACAATATATTGTATGTGGTTGCATTTTATGTATAATGTATTGTACTAAAATGTATGTGACAGTATATGTTATGTATGTAATTTATGTGAAATCAAGTTTTTAAAAATGACAAAGATAAAAGAAGTATCAATCCCTACCTCTGATCCCATAGAGCGACGTTGGTAAGGGCAGCCTGGCCAGCCAGGACAGCAGGATGTACTCAAGGTCGTCGCGCTGTTCCGTGCCCATAGGGGTCACTGCCTGGGTCAGCTCCGCCAGCGAGGGGACGGTCAGATGGGTCTTAACGGAAACTGGAGCTGAGACCTGTGCTGACATTGTACCTGATGGGACATAGAGCTGCAATTAGACTTTTAAAACAAAACGGCAATACAAGCACGATCAAAGAGGACTGCATGGTGTATCCTGTATCACCCAAGGTTCCAGCCTACCACCTTGTTGCAACTGCAAACTAAAAACCAGCGCGTACACTCCCTACCACAAAATTAAATCACTGCAAACTTAAATGCATTCATACAGTATGCAAGAATAGGCCCCGGTCTTGCGATAAAAAGACTTGCCCACTGTGCCCATAGGCAGTACGTAGACCTGGACCAAGTTTTGTTGTTACTGTAGTTTGTAAATACTCTATGAACTCTGTCCGCTGAATCATACTCCATGTTATAAAGCACACACTTTGTACTCACTCAGTCAGCTGAATTGTACACTAACACAAAATTTGCACTCGGTCCACTGAAAGATTCCCAGGAATCCTAACGTTACATTATTGGCACACTACTGTGTACACTCGGTCCACTGAAACAGGATTCCAAAGAATCATACTGTGCCCTGACCTGTTACTCCCCCGCTGCTGTCCTTGAGCTGAGCGAAGTTGTCGCGTAGCGTTCCCACGGTCTGCACCAGCCCCACCGCCTGCAGCTCTGCCCTGCGCAGGTAACGAATAAAGGTGGGAACCATCTGGTACAGCTGCGGGAAGGACCAATGAAGAAGTCATTGTTTAACCTATTCCATTAAATGAAGAAGTCATTCATCAATCATATCAAGAAACTTACATGCTATTTTCATTCACCACGTGAGTCCGCAGGACAGAGGCATCTGGCAAGCGGCAATTAAGCTCCCCCAACCATGTGCAAGCGTGTCCAACCCCCAGATGATGGGGAACAGAAGATGTTAAACAGGATAGTTAGTTAGTGAGTGAGTGAGTGAGTGTTAGTGAGTGTGAGTGAGTGTGAGCATGATTGAGTGTGAGTGAGCGTGAGTGAGTGAGTGAGTGAGTTGGTGGGTGTGTGGGTTTGTGAGTGAGTGAGTGAGTGAGTGAAACACCAACAAGCAGTTGACCAGTCCTCTGGTCCTTCTCATTTTGATTTGACCAATAGCCTGCGCCACTTCACCTGAATGGAAGTGTAACGTCAGCAATGGGTCAATAGGTAATCTACGTTAGGGCCCATCGACCATCCCTCAACAGAAATGGGGGCTGATACCAACTGCTGGGTACCTTTCTCCTGTTACTGACATCACACTTTTGTTCAGGTAAAGTGACATAAGCTTCACATCAAATTATTCAATAACTTGAGAAGGACTAGAGGATAATGTACTAGTAGTAAGACGGCAGCAATGTTTACAATGTTTTTCTATGGTAATTTTTAGAATTCCTATCAACCAAGTTCAATTTTTTCTGGATGCAACTGTAAACACAACATTTTTCTTTCCTAGGCCTCAGAGTACTGTGTTCTTACCCCCATGAGTCTGTCGAGTTGATACACCAGCAGCTGTGACAAGTGGAACTCCTCTGGTCCTGTCTTGGACATGAACATGGCCTTGAACACCTGGTCTTGTCTATCCTTTAGTGTGAGGGTGAGCTGCCCCCCTGGGATGGCCTTACCGCCCGCTGGGTGCTGGAAGTTGTCTGCTGAGGTGAGGCTGCTGTTGGCTAGGATTGATGCCCACTTCTCATCTGTCAAACCTGCAAAGGTAAAGGTATCATAATATCATCATCATTATCATCATCATCACCACGTTTCAGTGCTTTGAACTGAAGCGGGCCATCATTGTAATTGTACAGGTACTGTCCCATAGCCTTTTTTGAGGCCATACTACCCTTAGCAGTGGGTTGGTATCCACTGTCTAGGGCATGGTGTTGGAAGGCACAGAGCCCAACCCTGAGCCCCTTCGGCCGCGTTTTACCTCCCCAACTGAAGTCAGGTATCCATTTTTACACTTCATCATCATCATGTCGGGCGGGTTGCCCGGACTAAGTCAGCCCTCTTCCTCCATTCGCTACGGTCCACCATTAAGTGCTCTTACACTTAGGTGGAGTAACTCATGTTAAGTGCCTTTGCCAAGGACACAACGTATACCCAAGGGTGGCAGGATTCGTAGCCAAGGGTGGCAGGATTCGAACCCAAGGGTGTCAGGATTCGTAGCCAAGGGTGGCAGGATTTGAACCCATGACCTCTTGATCTCGTGCCCACTAGCCTTTAAAGCACTCGGCCAATTGACGTGTGAAATGTATCCGTAGCTGTTGCAGAATATCTTAAAATCTGAAAACATTACAAATTTCCACCCCAACATCTGCTTGGAGATTAGTTATCACCCACCTTTCCATCCACAGGCCCTCATCAGCCTCTCCTCTCTCCTCCCCCTCATGTCTCTCTGGGCCTGTAGCTCCTCCCACACACAGGGGCGGGGCTGCAATACACTCTTCTGATTGGCTGAGTGCTTCTGTCCAGTGGTTTGATTGACAGCTGGTTGTACCCTACTCCCACCCCCGCTCTGTGGCTTTATGTAAATTGTTGTTCCCTGATTGGCTGCTGGATCAGATGCACCGTTCTTCAAGAAGATTGTCAACCATCCTGTAGTGTCGGAGAAAAAGAAATCATGAACATTGAAGAGCATTAAAACATACTAACAACTTGAGAACTTCTTGCCTACATGTCTGCTGTAATTCTTGAAATTTTCAACGTGATTTTATGTTCAGGGTTTTCATGGTCACCTCTTCAACGCAAACTGAAATCCGAAAAAGGCGACGGTGTTTCCATCACATCACAGTACAGTACTAGTAGCCATATTGTGACCTTAAAAGTTAAAACCACCTGGGCACCTGGAAAAGAATGAGGGCATGTGAAAAAAAAAGGTGGGGAAAAAAGGACCGGTTCTGTGTACCATACTGTACCCAGCCCTAGTTCTCCACATGCATATATATAGTCTAAGTGTTAGTCTGTCATAAGAACATCTGATTCACCTTCTACGCTGTGGTGGGGGATGGAGACAAAGGCCATGCACCTCAGGTCCTTCTCACACTTATCAATGGCATCCTCCAGGCCCTGAGCAGTCAGCACACAGCCCCAGTCAGCACGGGAGTTGGGACAAGGGTAGTCAAACTTCGCCTGGTAGTCTGAATTCTCCAGCTTGATGTAGCTATGGACATTTGGTGCCTGTTGGAAAGACAAAGTGCAGGGGAAAGTTATACAACAATCATTTTCTTCTCCTGATAATGCAGGGTTGTCCTGCCAAAAATGAGATCATACGCACTTCATCCTCTAACACTTGCTGAATTGGTTAATGTGTTCCTACCATGTATATTTCAGTCAAGACAAGTCAAGTCAAAGTCTTTAGGCCACACCAACTTAATTTTCTGGATGACATCCGCCCGCGCATTGATTTTCGCCTGTTCTCAAAAAAAAAAAAAAAAAAAAATCACCTACGAAGAGGCTCTGAAACTTGTAGACTCATACTGCCGCAAAGGGGCAGCATTGAGCCGGCTTGTCATAATACACTGTATACACTCACATTGTCTAACACAACTGTTATGTATGTGACTAGGAGCGATTTGAAGAGGGCGCCGCCCCTCATGAGCCCAGTAGTATTTTGTTCATGATATGACAATACTTATCATTGTACATGTCTGTATCAAACTGAATGATATTATCTCTGGCTGGGTTGCCTACAGAGTTTGATGTTTTGCTCTGACTGAAGGCGTGATGTTGTGTACACAGTCTTTTTCTTTGAACGGCCAAATGTTACATATGGGTCTTTAAACCAGGCATCATCCATGTTAAAAGCACTTTGATATGAGCTAATTCCAACAAATAAAGACTAGTTTGTTTGTTACACTGTGTTCTGTGGTTTAATTCGTAATACCAGTATGTAGTCCTCCGGTTTATCATCTTTCTTTTTTTTGCTAGATTTTTTTTTTTTCGCCCTCTCGCATTAGTTTTGGGGACTCCAGAGGATGTCATCCATAAAATTAAGATGGTGTGACCTTACTTCAACTCAATAGCATGTTCGGCCATTTTGGCCGCTTTTCAACAAGCGGAGAGTGGAGGAGGGTGGTGGATAAAAATTAAACCATGATTATATTCAATAACTATTAAATAAAGGATAAGGGATCTGTTGTGGACTTGCTGCAATTACATGTTTGTACAAAAAAAGTCTGGACATCATAAAAGAATAAACAGGGTTATACGACAAACATGTAGTTACTCACTTATAGAAAAGAAGACTGCTTTATCATATTTTACTTTGCTGGCAGTCTTACCTTTTCCTGAACTTGGTTGGGAACCTGGTCATGTTGACTGGAAACTGCAGGAATGATGGGGTGGGGGGCTTCAGTCGCCTTCTCCTCATCCTCTTCTGCAGCGAAATTCAGTTTTAAATAGGAATGTACCTAAGTATGTATTATCATATCATAAACTGCACCAGTGAACATATTCCCAAAAATGAATTTTAAGCCCTGCATTGACAATGTATACAGTACTTACAGTAATCAAATGATGTAGTGTTGACTTCTTATAAACATTCTTTCTATTTGTTACTGTAAATGCTGACATTTTTGCGGTGGCTTAATGTTCATGATTTTTGCAGTAAGCTCTTCACTGCAAAAAAAAAATCACTGCATACATTCTCTAAAGCAGAAGTGAATCCCCACAAACTTAAACAAAGGCAATTACAGTACTCACTTCATTTCAGGTTTGGAGTTTTAAGTCATAGCAACATCAAATTCTGACCTTTGTAAATCCGTAGGAGCTTTTCTAGCAGCTGTTGTGCATCCAGTGTCAGACTGTCAAGCTCCCAGAGGAGGTCCTGCACTTTGTGAGCGATCTGCTTGGGGGCGCTGCTTGCCAGCAGGGGCCGCAGGAAGTAGTGATGCACGTTGCGCAGATTGGTTTTGGAGTTGTAGTCCTTGCAGCGGGAGTTGGAACATGGAGACCCTGTTTGTTGGGAATGGATGGAAATGCTTTGGGTAAACTCAGAAAAACAGTACAAGAGCTATCTTAGTACTCAAAAATCATGAAAATCATGACCAAAGCATGTCCAGAATAAAAGAAGATATAAGACTAGAAAAGTCACATGCTATATTGTTATCAATTGTCTGTCCGTCCTTTCATGTTACATGTACTTGCAATTAGCCTACGGGCAAGAACTTGCAATAAACTTATTATTATTATTATTATCAAACCCAGAAGTTTTGCTGCAATACCATAACAAGCCACTAGGGTACAAAAATCTAAAAATTAATATGTTCACACACACAGTAACGCACCAGAAAATGCAACTTCTTGGCAAAGGTAATAACCAACATTTTAACTTTAAGAAACACAATCAACTAAAGTGCCAATCTAATACAAACAACCAAAAACAAATTGACCACCAGGCCAGTTAAACCTCCTTATTTCATGTCTCCTTTAAGCATGCTGAGAAAAACATTGAGCTCTGGGTAGAATGTATGGTGAATTACACAATGGAAGAAAGAATGTGATATGTTCACGATGGAATGAGTTGCAAGGACACTGCGAAAACCTGCAAAAAATGTGAAGATTTTAAAACTTAATTTCCAAATCTTTGAGGCTTTTGCATTGTGCTGATTACAATATTGATAATGCAATGTGGTGGGATATTGAAACAATTTTGCATAAATCTACATTGCAGAAAACATTTTGCAAGTGACTTACTGGCATCCATTCCCTCCAGTTGACAGTCTGTGTGTGAAGTACAGGCAGGCTCCGTCCCCACCAGGCTGCCCACCCCCACCAGGCGGATGGACCCTTCCGACATCATGAACAGGCTATCTGTGAAGTTGGCCATCAGGAGGTCCCCCATCGATGAGCGCTGCAGAACTCGCAGCAAACTGGCAAAGTCCAGACAAATCTGGGAATGGCAGGAAGTTGGGACAAAATTATTTGATTTGATATGATCAGAGTTACAAACCAAGGATTGATGTGTTCATATTTTCCAAAGTATGGCACGACCATCTTTGCTTGAATTTATTAGTCTTAAAGAACATTTGCAGCTAAAGTTAGGTGCGACTGGTCATTTGGTGTAATCTAAGCGGCTGCTACCACGCCGCGTGGCTGCAAAGCAGTACGACATTACCTTTAACCTTTGTTTCCATGGTAACGTCTCCAACCCATAATCTTGGACGGGAGCTCCGATCTCTGTGACCAGTGTGATCCCAGCGTCCTGGCTAATGTCCCCTCCCCCCGCACACAGTACCCCAGCATCTTAGTAACATTACCTTTAACCTCTGTTTCCATGGCAACGTCTCCAACCCGTAATCTTGGACGGGAGCTCCGATCTCTGTGACCAGTGTGACCCCAGCGTCCTGGCTAATGTCCCCTCCCCCCGTACACAGTACCCCAGCATCTTAGTAACATTACCTTTAACCTCTGTTTCCATGGCAACGTCTCCAACCCGTAATCTTGGACGGGAGCTCCGATCTCTGTGACCAGCGTGACCCCAGCGTCCTGATTGGTCCCCTCCCCCCGCACACAGTACCCCAACATCCTCACAACATTCGGGTGAGTCAGTTCTTGCAGCAGCAGGATCTCCTTAATCAACTTGAAGCTCGAGAGAAGGAAGCAGTCATCCTTCTTGATGTACTTTTTCGCCGCGAGGCATTTCTCGACTTCCGGCAAGTCAACGTTCACGCTCTTCACTGCGACCACCTCCGTTCCATACAGCCCCTTGGCCACTATCTTGCCCCCTATTTTTACAATCCCTGTGATCTGGATGGCATCGATGTCTCGACAGCCCCACATGCTGTGCTGGCGTGACTTCCACGCGGGTTTCCCTCCCGCTATGTTCAACCCGAAGAGAACCGAATCCAGGTCCAGATCCAGGTCCTCGAGGTGCTTCCCCTGACTTAAGTTACCGACTATGTAGCTGACTTTCTCGTGCAGAAAGTCTCTCTCTGCTACTGCGTCTAGCAGCTGCTCGTTAAGCCGACTAACGAGACTCTGGAGGCGGGAGACGTGTCGCCACTTGTCTTCCATCCGGTCGCTGTTCTTCGAGTCCCATATCGAAGCGAAGCTCCCAAGTTGAAGATGAAGTAACAAGTACACGATCAGGAAGAGAAGGGGGAACAGTAGGCACTTGCGACCGATGGCTTTCCTGCTGGATGTAATCACACTGCGATAGGAGAAGAGCATGTTGGTGATTGTGGAGTTCAGAGGCACTGTGTGGTTGGATATCTGGGTTCTGGTATAAATTTAAAGTTTCTAGTACCGTGTGGTCTTCATCACTCCGTCATGTCCATGAGCAAAGTTTGCCTGAAACAAAACAGTTCAATTGATGAGTATTGGGCACTTATTAAGTTATTTTTATACATTTCGAGGTGTATTGTAAGGACTATATGTATTTATAAGTATTTTTGGCACCGTTGCAGGTTCTGCCTTGACAGCTACCTACATTAGTCTAAAGCACCTACCTTAAATCTACAACATTGATCTACCTACAGCACTTCTAGTAGTTCTACAACGCCTACCAACGCGTATCTACAACACCTACCAAATTTTATCTACGCCTACTAGTACAGCAGTTTACATA
The DNA here is from genome assembly GCF_035083965.1 of Branchiostoma lanceolatum. NCBI lineage: Eukaryota > Metazoa > Chordata > Leptocardii > Amphioxiformes > Branchiostomatidae > Branchiostoma > Branchiostoma lanceolatum. Next base: position 39,821,171 of record NC_089722.1, read on the forward strand.
CACCTCAATAACCTATGCTACAGCACCAGCACTTATCTACAGCACCTACCTACAGCTACAGCAGTCGACTCTACACTAGCCTTATCTAGGCAACATCTACCAACTTTTCCGAACAACACCTACCAACAGCGGTCTACAACACCGGTAGTTAACCTTTTTAATATCATGCAGCAGTCTACAACACCTACCTGGTAAACACGTATCTACAAGACATCTTAGAGCAGAAATTGTTCCTGTTGTCCTTGTTTAACGTCTGTTATATCGCAAGACGTGGTCTCTTGGTGCTGGGTTTCACTTGGTTCAGTTACGAGTCATCTTGGTAACTTGAAGTTGACTTCCCCGATGCACCGTTATATCATGTTACTGCAATCGTCCTCTATAGTCTATGGCGATCGGCTGTCCACAGGATGTTGATCTTGAGTCTGTGACCTCGGCATCTGGTCTGTAGTACTCTGACCTCATCACTCTCACTAATTCTCATGCTAAGATGCAGTTTTTAACTCCTCTTGCTTCTGGAAAGCAGCCAACTAAAACTCTGTGCAGTACATTCAGCTTGTTTATAGACAGCACCACTCAATTATTTATGGGGGTGACGTTAATATATTTGTCTGGGGCCGACGTGATGATTTGTGTAACTTCAAGTTTTGTTCCCCATTGACGCATTATGTTTAGATATCATTTCAATAATTCAGGCATATTCATCATGGAACATTCATTTTGAAAAGTCTTTTAAAACAGTATGGCTATCCCTATAAACAGAGTCGACTTGTCTTGATGACGTCAGAGTGTTGAGCAGTCCGAAGCAGGCAAAATGAACGCGCCGCCAACTTTTGAATCCTTTCTCCTTTTTGAAGGAGAAAAGAAGTAAGTATTGCTACTCTTCATACTGTTAATGTGACATTTGTTATCTTGGTGAAATGTACAGTGAGTGCGTCACAAATGTGGCGATTTGTTTGGAATTTTTCTCTGCAGTGCGACGTGCATGCATGTTTTGTGGGGAGGGGGGCGAAGATATTTGTTAGTTCCTTTGTGATCTGAACCATCGCAAAGCACCGTTCTAAACTAAAGCAGAATATAGTATAAGGTATAAAATGTTGTTCAAGATGTTTTACATCATTCAGTTGACCAAGCTTCAGCTCTGTACTCCTGTGCTATACATTCAGTTATCGTTTATATAAATTTGTGGTTTCCTGTTTTTATATGAATCCCAATGAAGTTTCAAGTCAAATTGTTATTGAAGTAATCTATATCTAATTTACAAAATTTCTCTCTTTTTGGCAAATCTCCGGTCTTCATTGTCCTTTTATCGACGATCTACCACCCACATTTATTTATTTATATATCCTCAGACACTACACGTACCAGTCCTACAATTCAGCCATTTGTGCTGCAAGGGTTTTTAATCGATAAACCATTTTCTCTCAAGTCTTAACCAAACCTTGTTTTCCAGAATCACCATCACTAAAGACACGAAGGTTCCCAATGCCGCCCTCTTCACTGTAAACAAGGAGGACCACACACTGGGCAATCTCCTCAGAGCGTGAGTATGTTCATCTACTGTACTAGTGTACAGGTACCGATAAAGCTACAGGTAAAAGTACAGATAGAGCTACAGGTACAGATATTTAGCTACAGGTACATATAAAGTGGTACAGTACAGGTCAGGTAAGGTCATATTGAGGTACAGATACTACAGGAACAGATAAAGTTACAGATACAAAAGAAGCTATGGATATACAAATTTAATCTGCAGCACCATAAGATCCGCCTCTTTAAACCTACCACCAGATATTTTTCATATGCTTTATGTAATACACCTAACATGTATGCATGTTCTTCCCATCCCCCTGTAGGCAGCTGCTGAAGGACCCCCAGGTGATATTTGCAGGGTACAAGGTTCCCCACCCCCTGGAACACAAGTTTGTACTGAGAGTCCAGACCACGCCCGACTACAGTCCACAGGAGGCCTTCACCAACGCCATCACAGACCTCATCAGCGAAGTATCACTACTCGAGGAGAGATTCAAGGTACTGTACACTCTTTTAAAGTGTTTGACATCAAAATACATTTTCGTATCAACTTCAATAATAGCGGTATCTTTCAATGGACACAGACATTTGCACCAAATACACAGCCTTATGATGTTATCGAACATCGAAACATCCAGCCCTTGATTCCTGCCACCAGGTAATTCAATTGAATGTTTGTAAAAAATTTTATAATGTCACATTACAGGTGAAGGTTAACAATTGTTTATTGTTTAATGGAATTTCTTTAGACTATCACTTACATGTACTACTGGGTCTTAAAGGAAAGCTTCAGTGTCTCTTGTTGTGCCTTTCCAACAGGTTGCAGTGAGAGAGAAGGAAGGAGTGGAGTAATGAAGAAACAGTCTACACTATCGTCTCAGACTGAGCCAGCTTGGGAAACATTGAGGCCACTTGAAAGCCACATCAGATGTACTGGTGTGGCCTGGACAAGACAAGCATGGTCTTCTATATAAAATACATTTCCTGATTGGTAAACCGTAAATGTATGACACAAAGGGAAAGGGGGCATTAATCCAATATCTCATATTGCACTACCATGATCAGTTGATGAGACCCTGCTATTTCAATATTATTCTGGTGAAACCTATGGTATTACATGTATCTCCTTAAATCCTTTATAAGAACCTTGGGTATTGTAGATAACAACTTTTTTTGTGCACGTATGTTACTTATCAACCATCATGGATACTTTGTCCTTATAATGTGAGAGAAAAATGTCAGTGCTTGGTTCTGTAAATAGCTATTCAGATACGGACTTCTTTCTGGTTTATGTGTTAAGATATTGCCACAGGGGATTTAAAGTTCAAGGGTTTGATGTAGTTTGTAATATATTGCTGTTACCCAACCTTTGTCTAAGAGAAAAGTTACTGTCCTCAGTTTTGTATGATGTATGCCAAAAGCAGTGACAGTGAGCTTGGTAGACAATTGTTTGAATTCATTCTATAAAGCCTGAGCAACATTTTCCATCAACATTGTAGTGTAGCAGCACAAATTACAAATCCTTAAGTCTATTCATTTAAATTGTTAACTATAGTTGGTAGTATAGATTCTTAGATTCTAAAGAATGTAAACTGTATCGGCATCAAAATGTGAAGTGCATAAAATGACAAGATTTGTTGTTGATGAAGGCAGAATATATACATGTGAACACCCATCTTTGTCTCTTAACCATTGTAGGGCTTCATTAAGTATTATTATAAAGCAAAGCATATAGAGAATGAATAAACAGCAGTAGTTGTCATGCCTGTATTATGTTGTATCTTATTTAATTGATTACGTAACTGGATAGTGAGTGTGTGTGAGTGTGACTGTGTGTGTGTGTAAGTACAGTGTACATGTATTTCTTTCACTTCTCCCATAAACAAATGTGTCTTTCGTTGAAATACTAGTAGGTTACTGAACTCGTTGATGTAAATGCCCTATGAAAGGCCACTAAGATTAAATCGCTCTCGAAGACACAGCATTTCACTACGATAAGATAATTTTCTTTGAGTGAGAATATAACAACAGTGAACTCAACCGTTTCATAATTTGGGCTGGAGACAGATACCCGGTACATGTTTTGTCATAGAGGCACATAGACGTGACATGAGAGACACCTAGCGGCGGGTCTCCATAACACAGACAATTCACTTCCGGGTAGGAGAATCTTGTTTTTCTTGATAAATGTTGTTTAATTTGCAAAGTGATTATTTTCTATTAATTTTACCAGCACTAGCGATAAAAAGCAACAGAACAGATCGACAATCCGATCCTCAGATATAGGAGGAACTTCAAAAACGGAAATTCGCGACCTGTTAGCGTACATGCACCTGTCGAGGCTTCGAATGAAATCATTTGGTAAAAGAGACGAAAAACGTCAAAAATATGGAACGCTTCACGAATTTGCGTGTCATCCTTGCGCCTGATTTTACGCAATGGTCGAGTCAAATTTTAGAAGAATTTAGAAGAAGTTAGAATCTAAAAAGGTATGTTTCAGCCAATCAAAACCTCCTTGAGCCAATCAAGTAGCGGGATTTTATTCTAACTTTCAAAACTTCAACCAATCAGTGTGCACCATTCTCATGACGTAACAAACCTCGCAGAAACTCAGGGAAGCGAGGAAAATCCTGTTCCCGGGATGGTGTGTTACGGGCTTCTGCTCGTCTATCGTCTCCTTTGTGGATATTTTGGACTTTTGTGGCGGTCAACTTGGCTTCAGGAACCGCGAAAGGTTTGTGGAGTTTGTACATTCTTATGTTATCATTTTTTGGGTGCGGAATTTGTCTGCTAAAGCCAACTTTATCGGGAGAATATGCATGCTTGTTTGGTGGACGATAAAAACAATGACGCGTACACTGTCAAAAATACCCCGAAAATCTGATCTTATCGTTCTAATCCTACGAAAATCCATCCATCTACAGTAGTATCTGTGTACATGATATGTTGGCAAGGAATCTTACCAAGTTTGATATGGATGGCTGCGGTTTTTCACTGTTAGATTTGTTGTTGTCTTCGGCATATTTATTCATAAAAAAGATGGCTCCTTCATATTTATCACCATCGACTCATGCCATGTCATGCATTTCTTAGATGTCAGTTTGGCTCATTACTATTGTTAAGAAGCTTTTCACCGGTGCAGGATGTATGTTAAAGGTAAGGTGTACAAGAGTTGTATTCTAGAGAAAGTTTGACCCAAATTGATGAAAACACAGGCGTGAAACCATAAGTAGGTCATGTCAAACTCGCGCCGGGAACATCTGGCATTCATTTACTCCAGCTCAAAACAATAACAACAGATCTTGACATTGAAAGTGAAAGTGAGAGATGCATTAGATGACACATTTTAGCCGAACTGGGTTGAATAATTTGCGATAGAAGATAGGCTAGTCGGCCAGAGAAAGTCTTATGTTTAGTTTGTGCAGTTTATTTCAAAAGTTTGGGGATTTACGGTAATCCCCTGTTTTCGTAGCGGTGACGCTCCAAGCAGAGGTTGTGTTGTGGGAGGTATTTGACGTGTTTTTAGGCAAGTTTGTCGGGCTCTCTAATTTGCACGGGTTCCTTAATTCGTCTGGCGACATATAGACAACGGTACAAAATAGAAAGTCTGACAAACTCGCCTAAAAACACGTCAAAAACTTCCCGCAGCCTCTGCTTGGAGCATTACACCGCTACGAAAACAAGGGGATTACCGTAAATCCCCAAACTTTTCAATCTTGTATTTGTAAGGTACTTTCTGTCGAAATCTACCCCGTTTGTTTCCTAAAATTTGTTCTTAATGTATGACTTGAAAAGGTATTTTGAGTTAAAGTTTAACTCTGGGAATGGGATGAAGCTGGTGTATATACATCCTTGGTGCATGTGCACCTGTGTGCACCCCAAATTGGAGCTGTACACCTAATTTTTGACTGTTATGTGTATGTTTCACTAGTAATAATAATGTTAATCCACAAATCAATAGTGTAAGTACAATGCTTGATAAACAGCTTTTTAATTCTAATTCTCTGTTCCTTCCCAGTCATGGCATCACAATGCAATGTAGAGTCAGGTCAGGTACGTTTCACTCTGTTACTTGAACATTAGGCCATAGCAAGTAAATTTTATGGATGACATCCTCCGCAGACTCAACAATTAATGAGATAGGGCGGAAAAAAGTCCTGACGAGACTTCGAGCTTGCGTGAAAGAAAGGCTCTACCTGTACTGTTGTATAGGATAACAAATATGATTTGGAACAAAACATAAGCATCCACACACTAGATAGATCATCTGTTAATTTTCTGACATAACAATGTCATTGACCAATTCTTCTCATTGATCTATTTCACTACAGTTACCCAACGTGCGAAGACTTGCTGGAGGGGGGCTAGTGTTGGAGCCAACTCAAGCAGCTATTGTAGCTGGCACTTGCAGGACAGAGCAGGCTCAACTTATGCCAGGCACCATCCATTTTGGGAAGTACAGGGGACTCACTTACACATGGCTATGTGAACACGACATGGGCTATGTGGTTTCACTCATTGCAAGCCACCAGCGAGAGCGGGTGAACAACAAGTCCCAGTCTTGCCTTATGGAGAACAAGGATGACCTTGCCAACTTTGCACTGCAAGTTCCCGGGGTTTCAGTAGCTGTCAGGGAGAGGAGGCGCAGAGACGACCTGAACAGATCACCACAGGAACCTGTGAACCTGCGAGGTCAAACACTTCTCCGGTTTGGCAAGTTTTCCAAGAGGACATGGGAGGATGTTTACCAGAATGAGAAGGGGTATGTACCTGTACAGAATATCTGTACTCTAATCCTACCATCACAGACACAGACCTTAAGCTACAAGCCACAGCCACTGAAAATGGTGTGTAATGACTGGTCTCTTTTTTTCTCTCTTCACAAGGTATGTGAAATGGATTGAACGAGAGAGCCCAAGCAGAGGAAGTCCTATGGCCTCATTCAAGGAGTTCATTGAGAGACGAAGGCATTCAGCCCAGGTAAGTCTTTTACAAAGTTTTGCTTCCATGGTGTGCATACAACTGCTAAACAAAGACATGTGACAAAAGTAGAGTTGAAAAGATGCTTCTTCATTTTAGATCTTCATTGTAAGACTCTGTTCCCACCCTGCAGAAAGTTTCCTCGGTGCTGCCAAGTCAGGTGACGCCACAGCCAACAGTACCAGTACAGAGAAGGATGACACCACGTGCAGCGACCTCAGCTCTGCTCACCCTACAGTCTACTCATTCTCACAGGCGGTTGGCACAGCCTAGCCCCCCCAGACGGGTGAGAGCACAGCCAGATACATTGATCTTTACTCTGCATCTATTTTTATGTTTCTATAAACTGTACTTTGTATGACGTTGATGCTTCAAACTCTGGTAGGATGTACAGTGTGTACATCTTTGATCTTGTAAATGTCAGCTTGTTCACACAGAGATGATCTGTCCTGGCTTGTTTTATGCTGGCTTGTTTTGTGTATGCTAAAACTGTATTGCTACCCTCCAGGTGTGGTCATCACAAGCCGTTGTGTCATCCCCTTCTGCCAGCAGCACAGTCACATCCCCTTCTGCCAGCAACACAGTCTCATCCCCTACTGCAGCCAGCACAGTCTCATCCCCTACTGCAGCCAGCACAGTCTCATCCCCTACTGCAGCCAGCACAGTCTCATCCCCTACTGCAGCCAGCACAGTCTCATCCCCTACTGCAGCCAGCACAGTCTCATCCCCTACTGCAGCCAGCACAGTCTCATCCCCTACTGCAGCCAGCACAGTCTCATCCCCTACTGCAGCCAGCACAGTCTCATCCCCTACTGCAGCCAGCACAGTCTCATCCCCTACTGCAGCCAGCACAGTCTCATCCCCTTCTGCCAGCAGCACAGTCTCATCCCCTACTGCAGCCAGCACAGTCTCATCCCCTTCTGCCAGCAGCACAGTCTCATCCCCTTCTGCCAGCAACACAGTCTCATCCCCTTCTGCCAGCAACACAGTCTCATCCCCTACTGCAGCCAGCACAGTCTCATCCCCTACTGCAGCCAGCACAGTCTCATCCCCTACTGCAGCCAGCACAGTCTCATCCCCTACTGCAGCCAGCGGAGTGGCTTCCCAGAGAGATGAAGTGAGTTTCTCTCTTTGTTTACTGTCATTAGTATCATTTTGCATGTTCGATTCCTGATATCCTGTGTTTCCTTTTGGAACTAATAAATATGTCTACAGTTGTGCAGTAGAACACTTAATCAAGGGTGGTGGGATTTGAAAATGACAGGTATTTGGCATGTTTAATTTCCCCATTTTACCTCAGAATCCAAGTTCAATCATAATCATACAGTTCTTCACTTTATCACCTCAGGTACTACTTCCCCAAATATGGAAGAAGACACTGCCAGTGGAACAGTGGAGATGGGTAGGGAAGGCTTTGTTCCGACCGGACAAGAACAACAAGCCGCAGCTGGTTCGTGATCTGCAGCTGTGGTGGTATCCCCCTCAACCAACCCTTCAGCACCTCCAACCCCCTGCCAGCCCTGAGCCGTACTTCCGAAGGCCTTTGTTTCTTTGGATGCCGTACCGCATGTGGGCAGTGCGGCTGAAGTGTGTGGGAGCAGACTGTAGTGGGGACAGGTTTGTAAAAGTTTTACCTCTCCTGAGTGACTTGTGAGAAGACACTTTACCACATAATTTGAAAATGTCCAGTCATTTGTGCTGATCACTGCCTATGTCTTCCATCCAAGGTTAACCAGCGCAGGGTTGTACAAGACTGTAAGAAAGGTCCTCGATGTCGATGGCTTTTACTTCATGGCTACCGAATACCTTGAGTGTTGTGAGTGCAGGAAGAAGGTGGCAGCCTGGTCTGGCGATATTTTGCAGCAGTTAAGTCCAGGGCACTTCAGCCAATTCCCAGCCATCTTGACATACAGGTAAATATTACCTGCATTGGTTTTCTAAGTTCCTTGCTAAAGTCAGGCATGCAAAAACATTACTTTTGCTTTCTACTTCGCGATACTTAAAAGTGTTGTTGACGTTGATCTCAACTTTTAACAAGTAGCCATTTGTGTACCAAATTTGTAGGAGTTATTCATAGTGCTTTAACAGGGAGACCGTTTAAGTACACCTTCTGTTTCAATGGTGTGTTCCAGGTACTCCTGCGACCTGAAAGTCCTGCGGTTACTAAGACAAAGGTCCATGGGCAACAGTGTTGCTCTACTCAGGAACCAGGTGCATGAGCAACACAGTGAAGTCTACCTCCAGAGGTGTCTCCAGTACCTTTCCGACTGTGCCCGGTTCTTTGGTGGACTGGTAGAGCGGCCACAGTGCACGAAACCACCAGCAATGCCCGAAGTGCCACGTCCCCAATGGCTCCTGTCTGTCTTTGCCAGGGATGTCCTCATGAGGCTCAATGAGGTGAAGGCGAAAGTTACATCGACTTTCGGCAATATCCTTAAAATGGACTCCACTAAGAAGGTCCGTAATCTTCCAGTATTTCCTTACTTGTGTTTTGATATGCCTGGCATTAATGGTTCTTGCATCTTATATCTGGATTTTTTTGTTCCCTTTACTGCCCTGTAGACTTTGTATGTGGCAATTGTACCCTAGAGGAGTAGCTACATTTGTGTAAAAAGGCTAGAACACAACAAGTGAGTACAAGGGTAATCATTTTCTGTATGTCATAAAACACTATACCCTAAATTGTGAATATCAGACCTAACTGAGTAGTTTTTTCTTTGTGTATTCACAGGTGACCAAGAAGCTAGCGGGAGCTGCAGCTGGGACAGCAGGTTGGGCTACCAATGTCGGAAACGAGTATGGACAAGTCCTGGTGTCTGTGCTCACAGCAACTGAGGGAGACGGGCTTAGGTCCATGGGGGAAGGACTGGTCAGAAGGTACAAAGAGGCAGGCGAGCGTCCACCCAGTGTACTCTACGTAGACAGGGACTGCTGTTCTGCGAAGGCACTCTTTCCAGGATGGGATGACTTGATGGTTCGCCTTGATGTGTGGCATTTCATGAGAAGGTTGGCTACAGCGTGCAACACAGAGAGTCATCCCCTGTATGCAAGCTTCATGTCCTCACTGTCAAGGTGTCTATTTGAGTGGGATGCAGCAGACCTCAACCTTTTGCTGAAAGCAAAACAAGCAGAGTTGGTGAAAGAGGGGAAGGGTTCCTGTGATCCTGCACAGTTGTTAACAAAAAAGGAGCTTGCTCTGCACGTTCGTCGCAGGACTCGGGGTGTGGCGGAAACAACTCGCCTCATCTCAGAGCTGATTGACACGTACAGCAGCGAGAAGGGAGCAGACACGACGGGGCTGCCCCTCCTGGACGACAACAGAATCCGCAAGGTGTGGGAAGAGCAGAAACGACATGTTGCCTGTCTACAGGATCCACAGGATGTCCAACTGTACATCACTACTGGTCAGCTAAAGAAGGGGGGAGTTGTGCTGCCAACCTACAGGTGTAGCAGGGGGTCCACGTCTCTGGAGTCGTTCCACTTACATCTGCAGAGGTTTATACCAGGTGAGTTCAGTTCACTTCTTACTGATCTATATTGATTGGAATTTGCTGACAAATCTTGCATTCCGAGTTTGTTTTGCATTTGACAATGTTGTAACACATATGATATACTTCCATGTGTTTTAGGTACAAGTGCCAGTGCAAGCCACCTTCAGGCATACTTGCTTGAAGGACTAGTACGCTGGAACGAGGACCGGGCAGTAGCAGCAGTTCAGGGTGATGCTCCTTCCCTGCGGTCCTACAGTGGCTGGCTTCGTGCTGCAGTTAACAAGGCCAGTGGCACGGTGTTGGGCCACAACATCTGCACAGACTACACAAAGCCTGGCAAGTACACAGGTAAGTAATTCCTGTTCTTTTTTGGAATGATTCATAACATGTATGCAGAGGTAGTGTATGCAGAGGTACAGCTTTTCGATAAAGAAAGGAAGAAACGTCTGCTTCTTGTTCTTATTTTGCAGGAGAGTTGTTCGGCATTGAGTACTTGTATTCGCAGACGGGCAGGCATTTGGAGGCTGTTAGTCTGAACCCCGATGTGCCAGATGGTGTGGAGGGGGAAGATGAGGAAGATGAGGGGTTTGAAGACATGCGGGATGAGGTGGAAGACCCCACCATTTCTGCCATTGGTATGTACATGGTAGAGTCTGCATTGTTTTGCCCTAACAGTTTAGGAAAAGTTCTCTAGAGTTTATGTTAAATGCCCTTGTTTGCATCTAAATGATAGAGCCCTTAAGTTTCTAATTAGTGACTATATGTAGCATCAATCCATCTAAGTGTTTTGTTTCTTGTTACATGTCTGTCTTCAGTGTCTCAGGACAGTGAGAAGTCTCCTGACAGAGAGGAGTTGCAGGACAGCGGGGTCCAGACTCAGGACACTATGGAGTCTCACTCTCAGGACACAGGGGAATTTCAGGACATAGCAGAGGCCTCCAGCAGTTATCAAGATGTAAGTGAAGTCTCAAAGAAAGAAGGCATGTCCTGTTTTCATTTTCTGACAAGACTATAATTATGATGAAAGGAGTAAGCAACAAAGATGGTATTGTTGTTTATTTCATTGTTGATAGACAGACTCTTGTTCATGACTGTTCCAGGAAGCCCATGCTTTCAATGATGCCTCTGGCTACCACCAAGTTCAGCGCCTAGCCAGTGCCCTGGTCAAGCTACGAGATGAAAGCCACCTGGCAGACGTCCAGGTGGAGGAACTCATCAGATTATGGAGCTGCCTTCCGGAGACTGACAAGGAGCGTCTCACCAATGCATCTCGCTATCAGGACAGACCGAACAAGGGTCCTTGTAAAGTCACGAAGAAGACTTGTGTCACTCCCAGTGTGGACAGTGTAGAAAGGTGGGTATTGAATATGTGTGCAGCTTTGCTTTATGGATGATATGAAGTGTAACAGTAACTTTATATTGAGATGTCTGTGG